>NC_053025.1:129069177-129418736 GCF_003073215.2 Triticum urartu | reverse complement strand
ACTATTCATCCAACCGCCAAAAGGGTCACTGTTCATCAAGAGGCAGCAGGTTTGATCGGCTTCAGTTAGCAGCATTAGCGAAGGAATCGCTCGGGTTCAGTAAACAGTCAAGGGATCAATCGCTCGGGTTCAATAACGTAGGTAGTGCATTCACTCGGGTTCAGTAAGCGAATGCTTCACTCGGGTCCAGTTATAGCCCAACGCCTCGCACACACGCGCGTACGTGTACGAGAGAAACGCGCAGACCTCCGTGCATTGCTCGGCCCTGACCACCCACGGTAACCGGGAACTCTCCGATATTTTCATCGCCCTCGCTTCTACCACGATTTTTTCCATCATGGACGCCCAAAGAATGTCATGCAGGTGCGTCCCCGGCATGCCCAGGACGAAAAGCCCATTTTCTGACATGATTTTTTGTCAAAGAAGTAGGATCCCACCACATCTATGATGATACGTGCTTTTGTCACAATTATCGTCATAGAAGTGCGATAAGCATTACAGGAAAAAAAATTCGTTCGGGCCAAATGTAACGGATGTGTCTTTTTTTAGTGTAACTTAGTGCCCAAGGTCAGTTGTTGTTTTTTGCTTGTTTTTTACTTTGAAGAATATCAATAACAAACAAAGTCCAAATGCCACGGAACTTTGGAGATTTCTTTCCGGAAAGAAGAGACCCCGGAAGCTTCTGGAGGCCATGAGAAGAGGCTTGTGGGGCCCACTAGGCACCAGGGCACACCAAGGGCCTCTGGCGTGACCTAGTGGATAGTGGGGCCCATGGGCACCATCTTGACCTACCTCCACCTCCATAAATACTCTAAAATCCCCAAAACCCTAGGGGAGTCGACGAAACAGTTTTTCCACCGCCTCAAGTTGCAGAACCATGAGATCCAATGTAGAGGCTTTTCCGGCACTCTGCTGGAGGGGGCAATGATCATGGAGGGGTTTTTCATCATCCTTTCTGCCCCTCCGATGATGCGAGAGTTGTTTACCATAGACCTACGGGTCCGTATTTAGTAGCTAGACGACTTCTTCTCTCTTTTTGATCTTCAATACAATGTTCTCCTCGATGTTCTTGGAGATCTATTTGATGTAATGACTTTTTGCGGTGTGTTTGTTCAGATCCGATGAATTGTGAGTTTATGATCGGATCTATCCATGAATATTGTTTTATTTTTCTTTGAACACTTTTAAGCATGATTGTTGTAGCCTCATATTTCTTCTCCGATTTATTGGTTTGGTTTGGCCAACTAGATTGATTTATCTTGCCATGGAAGAGGTGCTTTGTGATGGGTTCGATCTTGCGGTGCTCAATCTCAGTGACAGAAAGAGACATGAAACGCATGTATAGTTGCTATTAAGGGTAACAAGATGGGGTTTATTCATTCATGAGTTTATCTTGTCTACATTGTGTCATCTTTCTTAGTGCATTACTCTGTTTTTTCATTAACTTAATACACTAGATGCATGATGGATAGTGGTCGATGTGGAGTAAAAGTAGTAGATGCAGAATCGTTTTGGTCTACTAATGTTGGACATGATGCCTATATACATGATCATTGCCTTGGATATAATCATAATTATTTGCTTTTCTGCCAATTGCCCAACAATAATTTGTCTACCCACCATATGCTATTTTCTCGAGAAAAACCCCTAGTGAGAACTATGGCCCCCGGGTCTATCTTTTATGATATACAAATCCTAAAAATACCTTGCTGCAATTTTATTTCATTTATTTTATTTTGTGTTTTAGTTAGATCTATTTATCAAATCCTATACAATTTAATCTATCTCAATACCATTGAGGGATTGTCAACCCCTCTACGCGTTGGGTTGCAGGTATTTATTGTTTATGTGCATGTGATGTTTACATAGTGTTGCTTGGTTCTCCTATTGGATTGATAACCATGGTTTCATAACTGAGGGAAATACTTATCTCTACTGTACTGCATCATCCCCGCTTTTCAGGGAAATCCCAACGTAGTTCACAAGTAGCAGTGGGTGGAGTGTAAATTTTCCTATCGTCGACTTTACATCTGATCTGGTCATAGACCGAAGACCGCTTGCCCGAAATCCCAAGGTTCTATATTCGATCAAGCATCTCATTTAAAAGTGAGAGGTCGATTGGGCCCATCTCTTGACGGTAGTAGGGGCTAGGCTAATGATACGTCTCCAACGTATCTATAATTTTTGATTGCTCCATGCTATATTATCTACTGTTTTGGACATTATTGGGCTTTATTATCGACTTTTATATTATTTTTTGGAAAAACCTATTAACCGGAGCCCCAGCCCAGACTTGCTGTTTTTTTGCCTGTTTTAGGGTTTTGAAGAAAAGGAATATCAGACGGAGTCCAAACGGAATGAAACCTTCGGGAACGTGATTTTCTTAACGAATAAGACCCAGGAGACTTGGACCCTATATCAAGGCAGAAGAGAGGAGGCCACGAGGTAGGGGGCGCGCCTGCCTACCCCAGGCGCGCCCTTCACCCTCGTGGGCCCCCTGTTGTTCCACCGACGTACTCCTTCATCCTATATATATCCACGTACCCCCAAACGATCAGATACGGAGCCAAAACCCTAATTCCACCCCTGTAACTTTCTGTATCCATGAGATCCCATCTTGGGGCCTGTTCCGGAGCTCCGCTGGAGGGGGCATCGATCACGGAGGGCTTCTACATCAACACCATAGCCTCTCCGATGAAGTGTGAGTAGTTTACCTCATACCTATGGGTCCATAGTTTGTAGCTAGATGGCTTCTTCTCTCTTTTTGGATCTCAATACAATGTTCTCCCCCTCTCTTATGGAGAACTATTAGATGTTATCTTCTTTTTGCGGTGTGCTTGTTGAGACCGATGAATTGTTGGTTTATGATCAAGTCTATCTATGAACAATATTTGAATCTTCTCTGAATTCTTTTATGTATGATTGGTTATCTTTGCAAGTCTCTTCGAATTATCAGTTTGGTTTGGCCTAGTAGATTGATATTTCTTGCAATGGGAGAAGTGCTTAGCTTTGGGTTCAATCTTGCGGTGTCCTTTCCCAGTGGCAGTAGGGGCAGCAAGGCATGTATTGTATTGTTGCCATCGAGGATAACAAGATTGGGTTTTCATCATATTGCATGAGTCTATCCCTCTACATCATGTCATCTTTCTTAAGGCGTTACTCTGTTTCTAACTTAATACTCTAGATGCATGCTGGATAGCGGTTGATGAGTGGAGTAATAGTAGTAGATGCAGGCAGGAGTCGGTCTACTTGTCCTGGACGTGATGCCTATATACATGATCATACCTAGATATTCTCATAACTATGCTCAATTCTGTCAATTGCTCAACAGTAATTTGTTCAGCCACCGTAGAATACTTATGCTCTTGAGAGAAGCGACTAGTGAAACCTATGGCCCCCGGGTCTATCTTTATCATATTGATCTCCTACTACTTAGTTATTTACTTTGCCTTTATTTTACTTTGCATCTTTATCACAAAAATACAAAAAATATTATATATATCATATCTATCAGATCTCACTCTCGTAAGTGGCCTTATAGGGATTGACAACCCCTATTTGCGTTGGTTCCGATGATTTATTTGTTTTGTGCAGGTATGTGGGACTCGCGCGTAGGCTCCTACTGGATTGGTACCTTGGTTCTCAAAAACCGAGGGAAATACTTACGCTACTTTGGTGCATCATCCCTTCCTCTTCGGGGAAAACCAGCGCAGTGCTTAAGAGGTAGCAAAGGGGTCCTACCATATCAAGCCCCCAGACCGCAAAAGGCCAAGTAATGGGGATTGTTTGTAAAGCAGTAGGCGGCATATGGCTTTGATTGGCGAAAAGCTAGCGTCCAACACAGTGTTGGACAAGGTCCTGTGCATCTGTTCAGGCCGTCGGCCAAAAGAAACATGTACGGAAGGCTTTACTTACAAGGGCCCGAGCCGCGGCATGGTGACTGCCGAGACCAGCATGGATTTCTGCCAGGAGCTGCCGTCCATCTTCTTTGGAGATACATCTTTGAAGGACTCCGGTAGCCCTTTTCTTGTAGAGCTCTCCTTCATGGACCTTATAGGCTTTCGAACACTGAACAATGCAGCAAGCCTCATTCTGATCCTCAGGGAGCTCTCGCCTATTAAGGTAGGCCAAGAAGGGTTCAGTCCATGGGGCAATTACTGCCATTATTAGATGGGCCGATGGTGTTATCTCGCTGGCTGAGCCCCCGACGATATCGGTATTGTGTTCGGAATCTGGTGGTATGATCAGATCCGGACTAGTGTTGTCGCTCTCATCCTGCCACACGACGGATGGCTTGAAGAGCCTTTCCAACAAGATGTTAGGCGGGACGGGGTCACGCTTGGCGCCCATGCGAGCAAGGACATCCGCCGCTTGATTGCTTTCTCGAGCCACATGATGAAACTCGAGTACCACAAACCGAGCTAATATTTTGAGTACGTCGTTGCGATAGGCCGCCATCTTCGGATCCTTGGCGTCGAAGTCTCCATTTATTTGGGATATTGCGAGATTTGAATCCCCGCGCACCTCCAGGCGTTGTTTGTCCTGGTGGTAGCCATCCTAAGACCGTGCAACAAGGCCTCGTATTCGACTGCATTGTTGGAGTCTGTGTATAATATTTGGAGTACGTACTGGACTATGTCTCCAGTGGGGGACATTAAAACGACGCCCACTTCTAAGCCGGCCAGCATTTTAGAGCCATTGAAGTGCATGACCCAGTTGGAATATGTACCGTAGTCTTTAGGGAGTTCAACCTTTGTCCATTCGATGACGAAGTCGGCCAATACTTGGGTTTTAATGGCTTGGCGTGGTTTGTATGTTATGTCAAATGGTAGGATCTGAATAGCCCACTTGGCAATCCGACCCGTAGCGTCGCAGTTATTTATTGTATCATTGAGTGGTACTTCGGAAGCCACCGTGATCAAACACTCTTGGAAGTAGTGTCGTAGCTTCTGGGATGCCATGAAGACCACATATGCTATCTTTTGGTAATGAGGGTACCGGGATTTGCATGGTGTGAGGACAGTGGATACGTAGTATACCGGTTTCTGAAGTGGGAGCTTGTGTCCGTCCTCCTCTCGCTCAACGACGAGCACTGCGCTCACCACCTGGTGTGTTGCAGAGATGTATAATAACATCGATTCACCAACGTTTGGTGCGGCCAGGATTGGGTTGCTCTCTAAAAGAGCCTTTATTTCCTCTAGCCCGACCGTTGCCACTTCTGTGCACTCGAAGTGGTCGGTACGTCGGAGAAGGCAATAAACTAGCAATGCTTTTTTTCCTAGTCTGGAGATAAAGCGGCTTAAAGCTGCCACGCATCCGGCTAGTTTTTGGACCTGTTTAAGGTCTGTTGGTGTAGCCAATTGTGATAAAGCTCGGATTTTGGCTGGATTTGCCTCAATTCCTCTAGTGAAAACGATGAAGCCCAGCAGTTTTCTGGCAAGGACGCCGAAAACACACTTTTCCGGATTGAGCTTGATTTCATATGTCCGGAGGTTGTCGAATGTGAGACGCAGGTCGTCTATTAACGACTTGACGTGCTTAGTCTTGATGACGACGTCATCCGCATATGCTTCAACTGTCTTGCCGATGTGTTTCTCCAGACATGTTTGAATCATGTGTTGGTAGGTGGCCCGGCATTTTTAAGCCCAAAGGGCATAGTGTTGAAGAAGAAAGGCCCGTATGGGGTGATGAATGTCATTGCGGCTTGATCAGACTCCTTCATTTTGATTTGATAGTATCCGGAGTATGCGTCGAGGAAACACAGTGAGTCGTGTCCTGGAGTAGCATCAATAATCTGATCGATGCGGGGGAGGGGGAAGGGATCCTTAGGGCAAGCCTTATTGAGGTCTTTGAAATTGACGCATAGGTGCCAGGATTTGTCCTTCTTTGGCACCATCACCAGGTTTGCTAGCCAGTCCGGGTGTTTTATCTCTCTGATGAATCTGGCCTCGATTAACTTGGCTACCTCCTCCCCCATGGCTTGTCGTTTAGGTTCGGAAAAGCGCCGCAGTGTTTGCTTGACCGGCTTATATCCCTTCAATATATTGAGGCTGTGTTCGGCCAGCCTGCGTGGGATTCCTGGCATATCAGAAGGGTGCCAGGCGAATATGTCCCAGTTCTCGCGCAGGAACGTTCGTAGTGCGGCGTCAACCATTGGGTCTAGCTGTGCCCCGATGGAAGTGATGTCTACTACACAACCTTCTTCTTGTAGACGTTGTTGGGCCTCCAAGTGCAGAGGTTTGTAGGACAGTAGCAAATTTCCCTCAAGTGGATGACCTAAGGTTTATCAATCCGTAGGAGGCGTAGGATGAAGATGGTCTCTCTCAAGCAACCCTGCAACCAAATAACAAAGAGTCTCTGGTGTCCCCAACACACCCAATACAATGGTAAATTGTATAGATGCACTAGTTCGGCGAAGAGATGGTGATACAAGTGGTATATGGATAGTAGATAAAAGGTATTTGTAATCTGAAATTATAAAAACAGCAAGGTAACTAATGATAAAAGTGAGCGAATGGTATTGCAATGCTAGGAAATAAGGCCTAGGGTTCATACATTCACTAGTGCAAGTCCTCTCAACAATAATAGCATAATTGGATCACATAACTATCCCTCAACATGCAACAAAGAGTCACTCCAAAGTCACTAATAGCGGAGAACGAACGAAGAGATTATGGTACGGTACGAAACCACCTCAAAGTTATTCTTTCCAATCAATCCGTTGGGCTATTCCTATAAGTGTCACAAACAGCCCTAGAGTTCGTACTAGAATAACACCTTAAGACACAAATCAACCAAAACCCTAATGTCACCTAGATACTCCAATGTCACCTCAAGTATCCGTGGGTATGATTATACGATATGCTTCACACAATCTCAGATTCATCTATTCAACCAACACATAGAACCTCAAAGAGTGCCCCAAAGTTCCTACCGGAGAATCACGACGAAAGCATGTGCCAACCCCTATGCATAGGTTCATGGGCGGAAGCCGCAAGTTGATCACCAAAACATACATCAAGTGAATCACGTGATATCCCATTGTCACCACAAATATCCACGGCAAGACATACATCAAGTGTTCTCAAATCTTTAAAGACTCAATCCGATAATATTACTTCAAAGGGGAAACTCAATTCATTATAAGAGACAAGAGGGGAAGGAGAAACATAAGACCCAACTATAATAGCAAAGCTCGCGATACATCAAGATCGTGCCAAATCAAGAACACGAGAGAGAGAGAGAGAGATCAAACACATAGCTACTGATACATACCCTCTGCCCCGAGGGAGAACTACTCCCTCCTCGTCATGGAGAGCACCTGAATGATGAAGATGGCCACCGGAGAGGGATTGCCCCCTCCGGCAGGGTGCCGGAATGGGTCTAGATTGGCTTTTGGTGGCTACGGAGGCTTCTGGCGGCGGAACTCCCGATCTATTGTGCTCTCGGATGTTTTTAGGGTATATGGAGATATATAGGCGGAAGAAGTACGTCAGGGGGGCCACGAGGGGCCCACGAGGGTGGAGGGCACGCCCAGGGGGGTGGGCACGCCCCCCTGCCTTGTGGCCTCCTCGCAGATCCCCCGATGTGCACTCCAAGTCTTCTGGGCTTCTTTCCTTCCAAAAATGAGTTCCATGAAGTTTCAGGTGAATTGGACTCCGTTTGATTTTCCTTTTCTTCGAAACCCTAAAACAGGGTAAAAACAGAAACTGGCACTAGGCTCTGGGTTAATAGGTTAGTCCCAAAAATGATATAAAAGTGTATAATAAAGCCCATAAACATTCAAAACAGTAGACAATATAGCATGGAGCAATCAAAAATTATAGATACATTGGAGACGTATCAGCATCCCCAAGCTTAATTCCTGCTCGTCCTCGAGTAGGTAAATGATAAAAACAGAATTTTTGATGTGGAGTGCTACTTGGCATAATTTCAATGTGATTCTTCTTAATTGTTGTATGAATATTCAGATCCATAAGATTCAAGACAAAAGTTCATATTCACATAAAAATAATAATACTTCAAGCATACTAACTAAGCAATTATGTCTTCTCAAAATAACATGCCCAAAGAAAGCTATCCCTACAAAATCATATAGTCTGGCTATGCTCTATCTTCACCACACAAAATATTTAAATCATGCACAACCCCGATGACAAGCCAAGCAATTGTTTCATACTTGATGTTCTCAAACTTTTTCAATCTTCACGCAATACATGAGCGTGAGCCACGGACATAGCACTATAGGTGGAATAGAATGGTGGCTCTGGAGAAGACAAAAAGGGAGAAGATAGTCTCACATCGACTAGGCGTATCAACGGGCTATGGAGATGCCCATCAATAGATATCAATGTGAGTGAGTAGGGATTGCCATGCAACGGATGCACTAGAGCTGTAAGTGTATGAAAGCTCAACAAAAGAAACTAGTGGGTGTGCATCCAACTTGCTTGCCACGAAGACCTAGGGCATTTTGAGGAAGCCCATCATTGGAATATACAAGCCAAGTTCTATAATGAAAGATTCCCACTAGTATATGAAAGTGACAACATAGGAGACTCTCTATCATGAAGATCATGGTGCTACTTTGAAGCACAAGTGTGGTAAAAGGATAGTAGCATTGTCCCTTCTCTCTTTTTGTCTCATTTTTTATTTAGCCTTTCTTTTTTATGGCCTTTATCTTCTTTTTTTTTATTTGGGCTTCTTTGGCCTCTTTTATTTATTTTCGTTCGGAGTCTCATCCCAGCTTATGGGGGAATCATAGTCTCCATCATCCTTTCCTCACTGGGACAATGCTCTAATAATGATGATCATCACACTTTTATTTACTCACAACTCGATACTTAGAACAAGATATGACTCTATATGAATGTCTCCGGCGGTGTACCGGGATGTGCAATGATGCATGAGTGACATGTATGAAAGAATTATGAACAGCGGCTTTTCCACAAATACAATGTCAACTACATGATCATGCTAAGCAATATGACAATGATGAAGCGTGTCATAATAAATGGAATGGTGGAAAGTTGCATGGCAATATATCTCGGAATGGCTATGGAAATGCCATAATAGGTAGGTATGGTGGCTATTTTGAGGAAGGTATATGGTGGGTGTATGATACCGGCGAAAGGTGCGTGGTACTAGAGAGGCTAGCAAAGGTGGAAGGGTGAGAGTGCGTATAATCCATGGACTCAACATTAGTCATAAAGAAAAAATATACTTAATGCAAAAATCTACAAGTTATCAAAGCAAAGTATTACGCGCATGCTCCTAGGGGGATAGATTGGTAGGAAAAGACCATCGCTCGTCCCCGACCGCCACTCATAAGGAAGACAATCGATAAATAAATCATGCTCCGACTTCATCACATAATGGTTCACCATACGTGCATGCTACGGGAATCACAAACTTCGACAAAAGTATTTCTCAAACTCACAACTACTCAACTAGCATGACTCTAATATCACCATCTCCATATCTCAAAACAATCATCAAGTATCAAACTTCTCATAGTATTCAACACACTCATAAGAGAATTTTTATTATTATTAATCTTGCATACCAAGCATATTGGGATTTTAAGAAAATTACCATGCTATTTAAGACTCTCAAAATAATCTAAGTGAAGCATGAGAGTTCATCTATTTCTTCAAAATAAAACCACCACCGTGCTCTAAAAAGATATAAGTGAAGCACTAGAGCAAATGACAAACTACTCCGAAAGATATAAGTGAAGATCAATGAGTAGTTGAATAATTATGCAACTATGTGAAGACTCTCTAACATTTAAGAATTTCAGATCTTGGTATTTTATTCAAATAGCAAGAAAAGCAAAATAAAATGACATTCTAATAATGGCAAACATCATGTGAAGAAGCAAAAACTTAGGATCAACCGAAACTAACCGATAGTTGTTGAAGAAGAAAGGTGGGATGCCAGCCGAGGCATCCCCAAGCTTAGAAGCTTGAGACTTATTGAAATATTATCTTGGGATGCCTTGGGAATCCCCAAGCTTGACATTTTGTGTCTCCTTAATTCCTCTCATGGTTATCATTATTATTTAAAGCATACGTGTCATCACAATAATCATCATAGATAGGAGGCATGCTTTCATCATAATAAATTTTCTCATCAAAACTTGGGGGACAAAAAATATCATCTTCATCAAACATAGCTTCCCCAAGCTTGTGGCTTTGCATATCATTAGCATCATAGATATTCAAGGAATTCATACTAACATCCTTGCAATCATGCTCATCATTCAAATATTTTGTGCCAAACATTTTATAGATTTCTTCTTCTAGCACTTGAGCACAATTATCCTTTCCATCATACTCACGAAAGATATTAAAAAGGTGAAGTGTATGAGACAAACTTAATTCCATTTTTTTGTAATTTTCTTTTATAGACTAAACTAGTGATAAAACAAGAAACTAAAAGACTCAATTGCAAGATCTAAAGATATACCTTCAAGCGCTAACCTCCCCGGCAACAGCGCCAGAAAAGAGCTTGATGTCTACTACACAACCTTCTTCTTGTAGACGTTGTTGGGCCTCCAAGTGCAGAGGTTTGTAGGACAGTAGCAAATTTCCCTCAAGTGGATGACCTAAGGTTTATCAATCCGTAGGAGGCATAGGATGAAGATGGTCTCTCTCAAGCAACCCTGCAACCAAATAACAAAGAGTCTCTTGTGTCCCCAACACACCCAATACAATGGTAAATTGTATAGGTGCATTAGTTAGGCGAAGAGATGGTGATACAAGTGGTATATGGATAGTAGATAAAAGGTATTTATAATCTAAAATTATAAAAACATCAAGGTAACTAATGATAAAAGTGAGCGTAAACGGTATTGCAATGCTAGGAAATAAGGCCTAGGGTTCAAACTTTCACTAGTGCAAGTCCTCTCAACAATAATAGCATAATTGGATCACATAACTATCCCTCAACATGCACCAAAGAGTCACTCCAAAGTCACTAATAGCGGAGAACGAACGAAGAGATTATGGTAGGGTACGAAACCACCTCAAAGTTATTATTTCCAATCAATCCGTTGGGCTATTCCTATAAGTGTCACAAACAGCCCTAGAGTTCGTACTAGAATAACACCTTAAGCTACAGATCAACCAAAACCCTAATGTCACCTAGATACTCCAATGTCACCTCAAGTATCCGTGGGTATGATTATACGATATGCGTCACACAATCTCAGATTCATCTATTCAACCAACACATAGAACCTCAAAGAGTGCCCCAAAGTTCCTACCAGAGAATCGCGACGAAAACATGTGCCAACCCCTATGCATAGGTTCATGGGCGGAACCCGCAAGTTGATCACCAAAACATACATCAAGTGAATCATGTGATATCCCATTGTCACCACAGATATCCACGGCAAGACAGACATCAAGTGTTCTCAAATCTTTAAAGACTCAATCCGATAAGATTACTTCAAAGGCGAAACTCGATTCATTACGAGAGAGAAGAGGGGGAGGAGAAACATAAGATCCAACTATAATAGCAGAGCTCGCGATACATCAAGATCGTGACAAATCAAGAACACGAGAGAGAGAGATCAAACACATATCTATTGGTACATACCCTCAGCCCCGAGGGAGAACTACTCCCTCCTCGTCATGGAGAGCACCGAGATGATGAAGATGGCCACCGGAGAGGGATTGCCCCCTCTGGCAGGGTGCCGGAACGGGTCTAGATTGGCTTTTGGTGGCTACGGAGGCTTCTGGTGGTGGAACTCCCGATCTATTGTGCTCTCGGATGTTTTTAGGGTATATGGAGATATATAGGCGGAAGAAGTACGTCAGGGGGGCACGAGGGGCCCACGAGGGTGGAGGGCGCGCCCAGGGGGTGGGTGCTCCCCCCTGCCTCGTGGCCTCCTTGAAGATCCCCCGACGTGCACTCCAAGTCTTCTGGGCTTCTTTGCTTCCAAAAATGAGTTCCGTGAAGTTTCAGGTGAATTGGACTCCGTTTGATTTTCCTTTTCTTCGAAACCCAAAAACAGGGTAAAAACAGAAGCTGGCACTAGGCTCTGGGTTAATAGGTTAGTCCCAAAAATGATATAGAAGTGTATAATAAAGCCCATAAACATTCAAAACAGTAGATAATATAGCATGGAGCAATCAAAAATTATAGATACGTTGGAGACGTATCAGGAAGCTGTCTTCTTGGGGTTCATCAGGTGGACTTGAAATTTCACTATTTCGTCTGCTGGTTTGAAGGAGGTGGATTTGGGACGCTTATCAAGGATTAAGTCGTCCCTATCCACCATAGCGTAGTGCGGTTAACTCTTCGGCCGCGAGGGCCTCAGACAGTGCCTCGAGGGATAGGGATGTTGTTTTGTTTTCGGCACGGAGGGCTATGTCCGGGTCACTAGCAAGAGTGATAATACCGTTGGGCCCGGGCATCTTGAGCTTCATATACCCGTAATGAGGTATATCTTGAAAGCGTGTGAATGCATCTCGCCCCAACAGGGCGTGATATCCATTGTTGAAAGGGGCCACTTGGAAGGTTATCTCTTCGGACCGATAGTTCTCCGGCGTGCCGAATACCACGTCGAATGTAATTTTCCCCGCGCATCGTGCCTCCCGGCTGGGAATGATCCCTCGGAAAGTCGTATTACTATGCTCGATGCGGCTCTTGTCTATTTCCATTTTATTCAGTGTGTCCTCGTAGATGAGGTTTAGTCCGCTGCCGCCATCCATGAGTACTTTAGTGAGCCGAAAGCCATCCACAATTGGGTTGAGGACCAAGGCGGCTGGTGCCCGGACTAACCGGATTTTTGGTTCGTCACTGGCGTTGAAAGTTATGGCCATGTTGTTCCAGGGATTTATTGTTGTGACTTGGCAGACTTCAGCGAGGTCGCGGAGTGCCCTCTTGCACCGATTGTTTGGAGCGAAAGTATCGAAGACTGTCAATACTCTGTGGTCGTCGTATTCCAGGGGGAGTTGCTCCGCGGTGTTTTTGGTGAGGATATCCTCGCCGCTATTGGCCACTTGCCGGAGTATCCAACATGCTCTAAGGTTGTGGGTTGGTATGGTATCGGGTGCCGTGTGTATTTTGCATGGCCTATCGAGCCCTTCCTCCAGAACGGTTCCGCATCCCGTAATGGGTTTAGTTTTCTTTACTATGGGTTCAGGTGCCCCGCGAGCATCCGTTTTTCTCGCCCGAGGGGTTGGGTGGAGACCGGTGGCTCCCAGCGAGCTGTTTGAGTTTTCAAGGCGCTTTCCATTGCGCGGTACATCTGAACTATAGTTGCCTAGTCCATGAAGTGTAATACGCGACGGAGGATGATGACGTTGAGGATTCCTTCTTCCATGCAATTATTGTAGAATACTGAAATCGTGTCCTCATCGCGACAATCTTTAATCTTGCCTTTGACAAGGAGGAACCTGGCCCAAAAGTGATGGACTGTTTCCTGAGATGGCTGTCGTATGCACGTGAGGTCGCATATATCCGGATGACCGGAATTTCTTGTTGAATATTGCATGTGGTGGGTGGGTGGTTTAAATCCGAACCCTAACCCAATTTGGAGCCTGGAGTTTGAGAGGCTTCCGAGCTTATTAGTTCGGGTTCCGGGATGTCCAATGATTTTCCGGGCCCCACGCCCGATTCTTGATTTGGATGGCTTGGAGTGTCATTCCATAGATAGGTATCAAGCTCAGAAATCCGAACATAGTTCATCTTCAGCATAGGGGAAGAATTATTGTTTTGCTCTTCTACGACCGCTATCTGATGGGTGATCGGCGGAGATTTGATTTCTCTCTGATCAGGTTTAAGCCCAATCTGATCATAGTTAGTAGCGACCCCCATGGCGGCGATGCGATCCAGGAGTTCATTTAAAGACGACCACTCTGCCAGATCCATCTGTTTGGAGTATTCGGAGTCAACATGGAGGCGATTTTCGATGACCCGAGAAGTCATCGTCAGCTTAACGGCCGAACGGGCGGTCATGGTAAAGCCACCCAGCCAGAGGGTTTGGCCTGAGGCCAGAGCTCCTCTGGAGGTGATACTGTCTTTGATAACAAGGCGAGCCGTCAACCCTAACTTCGACGTCATAGTGGAACTCTCAATGAAAGCACCAATGTCGGTGTCAACACCGGCGGATCTCTGGTAGGGGGTCCCGAACTGTGCGTCTAAGGTCGATGGTAACAGGAGGCAGGGGACATGATGTTTTACCCAGGTTCGGGCCCTCTTGATGGAGGTAATACCCTACGTCCTGCTTGATTGATCTTGATGAGTATGAGGATTACAAGAATTGATCTACCACAAGATCGTTGTGGCTAAACCCTATAAGTCTAGCCTGTATGATTGTGATTGTCTCTACGGACTAAACCCTCCGGTTTATATAGACACCGGAGGGGCCTAGGGTTATACAAGGTCGGTTACAGAGAAAGGAAATAATACATCCGGATGCCTAGCTTGCCTCCCACGCAAAGGAGAGTCCCATCCGGACACGGGGGGAAGTCTTCTATCTTGTATCTTCATGGCCAAATTGTCCGTCCCATGTCACACAGGCCGGACGCCCGAGTACCCCTTAATCCAGGACTCCCTCGGCTCTCATATGCATTGTTGTTGATCTAACAGAGAGCCCATATTACCTTGTCTTCTCCTTTAAATAAATGTTTGCAGATTCCAGCTTAGTCCGATGCACGTGCACTATTATCATTTATCCACATCGTTCGGTCGTGTAAGTGAAAGGAAATAATGACCATATATGATGAAATGATTGAGATGAGGAAAAGCTGGTATGAACTCGAGCTATCTTGTTTTTGTAAATATGATTAGTTCATCGTTCTTGATTCAGCCTATTATGAATGAAACATTTTTGCAATGACAATTTGAGATTATAGTTACTCATGCCATGCTTAATTGGCTAGGAGTTTATAATGGTTTACCTTGCGTGCCAACATGGAAATTAAAATGGTTGTGATGTAGTATGATAGGATGGTATCCTCCTTTTAATGATTCGACTGGCTTGACTTTGCACATGTTCACGCATGTAGTTGAAACAAAATCAACATAACCTCTATGATATTTATGTTCATGGTGATTTATATCCTCCTCATACTTGCATTCAATGTTGGTTAATCTCACTGCTTGTTTATGACTGATGTCGCTCTCTACTTGGTCGCTTCCCAGTCTCTTTCTAGCCTTCACTTGTACTAAGCGGGAATACTGCTTGTGCATCCACTTCCATAAACCCCGAAGTTATTCCATATGAGTCCACCATACCTACCTATATATGGTATTTACCTATCGTTCCAAGTAAAATTACATGTGCCAAATTCTAAACCTTCAAATAGTAATTTGTTTTGTATGCTCGAATAGCTCATGTATCAACTAGGGCTGTAAATATCTTCCACGCTAGGTGGGTTATTCTCACGATGAGTGGACTCCACTCATTATTCACGAGAAAATGGTCGGTAACCGAGATGCCCAGTCCCTTGCTTAAAGCAAATCAAATAAAAATAATTGCAAACAAAACTCCCCCGGGATTGTTGTTAGTTGGATGGTACCCGTCGTTTCAGACCAGCCGTGGAGTGTGCTTGTTGGTGGTGGGGAAGTATAAACTCTACCATTCTGTTTGGGAACCGCCTATAATGTATGTAGCACGGAAGATACCGAGATCTCTTGGTTGTTATGTTGACAATGAAAGCATACCGCTCAAAATATTATTCCGCTCTATTTCAAAACTCGACCTCTGGCATCTCTACAAATCCCTACTTCCCTCTATGAAGGGCCTATCTATTTACTTTTATTGTTGAGTCATCATCCTCTTATAAAAAGAACCAGTTAGAGAGCACCACTATCATTTGTATGCATTTTTATTAATTTATATTGAGTATGACTGTGACTAGATCTCTTTTACCATGAATTACAATGTCTAGTCAGTCCTTCATCCTCAGGGGTGCTCTGCATTTATGTTTTGCGTGCTCAGAAAGGGCTAGTGAGATACCATCTTGTTATATCATATCGTGATTGTTTTGAGAAAGTGTTGTCAACCGAGGTTTATTATTATTGCTCGCTAGTTCATTATTGAAGGAAATATGCCCTAGAGGCAATAATAAAGTTGTTATTTATATTTCCTTATATCATGATAAATGTTTATTATTCACGCTAGAATTGTATTAATGATAACCCACAAGTATAGGGGATCAATTGTACCCTCTTTCGATAAGTAAGAGTGTCGAACCCAACGAGGAGCTAAAGGTAGAACAAATATTCCCTCAAGTTTCATCGACCACCGATACAACTCTACACAAGCTTGACGTTCGCTTTACCAAGAACAAGTATAAAACTAGAAGTACTTTGTAGGTGTAACGGGATAGGTTTGCAAGAATATAAATAGAACATAAATAAAAACTAGGGGCTGTTTTAGACCTAGGTTTACTCATCATCGGACACCGGGGCAGAAGAGGAGTTCTTAGGAGGAGCCATAAGCTTCTCCATAGTCAGATGTTCCGCTGAAATACCCAGACGAGCGCCGACTGCCTGCAGATCAGCGATGGGTGTTGGTGGAGGTACCGCCTGTGCTGCGTCTTCATGAACATCTGAGTCCTCCACTGATGTCTTGGTCTTCTTGGCCCTCGGGCGGCGTAATGCAGAGGATTTTGCAGGGATGGCTGAACTTGGTTTGTAACCAGAAGCCTTAGCAGCGCTGCGCGTCATGCGCCTGACAGAAAAGTCCGGAATTGGAGCAACAGTCACGAGCGACTGACGACCTCGTCTGGCCTCACGGCTACGCTTGCCAAGCACTGGAGTAAGAACGGACGTGAACTGGAAGTCATCATCTTTCTGTGGCACATCATCACTGGTATGCTGCACAGGATCAGCCTGCTCATGGGAAGAGACAGGATCAATCTCCTCAATAACCACAGACGAGCGAGGCGCGGGAGGATTGCAATGCGTCATCAAAAGCTCAAAAGAAGAAGCATAATGCTCAGGCAAAACACAGGTGTTGAGTTGAGACTGCCATTGTTGATGTGCTGATAATGAAAAAGGCAGTTTCCTGATGAAAAATTCGGGCAGCAGTGAACGAAAAGACCTCTCCCAGATAAGTTGCGGAGGAAGTACAGGACCATAAACCACACAAACAAGTCCCAGTTGAATTGGATCAAGAGGAACCACTGGGTGTTGTGGCACAACATGATGGACAGGCTGATTTTTGGGAAGAAGAATCAACGTGAGACGATGCCCGAGGGGGCCACGAGGCAGGGGCGCGCCCCAGGGGGTCAGGCGCGCCCTAGGCCCTCGTGGCCACCTCGTAAGGCGGTCGGTGCCCTTCATTCTCCGCAAGAAAGACAATATCTGGATAAAAATCGTGTCCAAATTTCAGCCCAATCGGAGTTACAGATCTCCAGGAATATAAGAAACGGTGAAAGGGCAGAATCTAGAATGCAGAAACAAAGAGAGACAGAGAGACAGATCCAATCTCGGAGGGGCTCTCGCCCCTCCGCCACCATGGAGGCCACGGACCAGAGGGGAAACCCTTCTCCCATCTAGGGAGAAGGTCAAGGAAGAAGAATAAGAAGGAGGGGGGCTCTCTCCCCCTCTCTCCCGGTGGTGTCGGAGCGCAGCCGGGGCCATCATCATGTGACGGCGATCTACACCAACACCTCCGTCATCTTCACCAACATCTTCGTCACCTTCCCCCATCTATCTACAGCGGTCCACTCTGCCGCAACCCGCTGTACCCTCTACTTGAACATGGTGCTTTATGCTTCATATTATTATCCAATGATGTGTTGCCATCCTATGATGTCTCGGTAGATTTTCGTTGTCCTATCGGTAATTGGTGAGTTGCTATGATTGGTTTAATTTTCTTGTGGTTATGTTGCTTTCCTTTGGTGCCCATCATATGAGCGCGCGTGTGGATCACACCATAGGGTTAGTTGTATGTTGATAGGACTATGTATTGGAGGGCCAGAGTGATAGAAGCTTCAACCTAGCATATAAATTGATGCATACAGGATTGAAGGGGGACCAATATATCTCAATGCTATGGTTGGGTTTTACCTTAATAAACGTTAGTAGTTGCGGATGCTTGCTAATAGTTCCAATCATAAGTGCATAGAATTCCAAGTTAGGGATGATATGCTAGTAGTGGCCTCTCCCACATAAAACTTGATATCGGTCTAGTAACATAGTCAATTGCTTAGGGACAATTTCGCAACTCCTACCACCACTTTACACTCGCTATACTAACTTTATTGCTTCTTTACCTTCCATATTGGCGCCAGGGGGGTCTTTCCTGGCATGGGCTTTGTTTCTGTTATACTTTATCTGAACTTGTTGCACTGTATGCGCTTTTGGATTGTGCGCCTGTGGTCTGTGAAACTGCTAGGTTATGCCTGACAGTACTTATCTTATCGTTGCGCGCTCTTTATGGATAGTACAACTTATCATAATTGGCGTGTGCTTTGTTGGAATGTCCGTGGCCTGAATTCAGAGGCCCGTCAGCGGGATGTGAGAGCAAAGATTGAAGAGAGCCAATGCTCCATAGTTTGCTTGCAAGAAACAAAGTATGCTGATTTTGATATTCGGAAAATTAGATCTTTCTGCCCTCGGCGTTTTGATACTTTTGTGTTTGCCCCGGCCATTGGTGCTTCTAGTGGCATCCTTGTGGTTTGGAACTCGTCCATCTTCGAAGGGACGCTTGTTCAAATTCAGAACTTCGGCATTGTAGTCTCTTTTCAGTCAGTTCATAATTCTGAGAAATGGACCCTAGTGTCCGTTTATGGGCCTTGTGATGGCCCCCCAAGGGATAATTTTGTTAGTTGGCTCTATCATCTTAATATCCCCACTGACGAGAACTGGTTGCTTCTGGGGGATTTCAACTTCATTCGTTCCTTTGAGAATAGGAACAGGCCAGGAGGTGATGTTAATGACATCTTCCTCTTTAATGATATTATTGGCCACTTGGGTCTGCTAGAATTGCCTCTAAAGGGCCGGAGTTTTACTTGGTCCAATATGCAGGAACAGCCATTGCTCGAATAGCTTGATTGGTTTTTTACCACCTCTGACTGGATTTCTATCTACCCAAACACTGTTGTTCTACCCCTGGCAAAAACGTCATCTGATCATGTCCCCTGCGTGGTTTCAATTGACACCAATATACCTAAATCCAGGGTCTTCAGGTTTGAGAATTATTGGGTGGATATGCCAGGGTTTATGGAATGTGTCACGCTTTCGTGGAACCAGCCAGTGTTTGCTGATCTATCCCCCTCTGCCGTCCTGACAACCAAGTTTAAGCTCCTGCGTTCTGCCCTAAAGGCTTGGAGCAAAAACCTGTCGGCCCTAAAGCAACTGACAATGGACTGCTCTCGTGTAATTCTTTTCTTTGATAACCTGGAAGAATTACGGCCCCTCACCACACCTGAATTTAACTTTCGGAAGATCGTCAAATTGCACCATGAGAATCTGCTTTGCATTCATTACATTTATTGGAAGCAGAGGTGTACAATCCATTATATTAAGGTGGGAGAGGAGAACTCTAAGTTCTTTCATGCAATGGCTTCAGAACGCCTTCGCAGGAACACGATTGCCAGCCTCTCGGTTGCAGGAGTGACCCAGTTTCTGATCATTCTCAAATGGCGGGAATACTTTGGTCTTCTTTTAAAACCAGAATGGGCCAGGCCCAAGGTATTACTATGGGCTTTAATTTACCAGCTCTTATGCAACCTGTTGGCGGCCTTAGCATTCTGTCCGAACCGTTTTCTACTGAGGAAATCAACACTGTCCTTAAGGAGTTGCCGACTGATCGAGCTCCTGGGCCGGATGGTTTTAATGGTATTTTTGTTAAGAAGTGCTGGCCCATCATTGAGAAGGATTTCCTGGCTCTCATTCAGGGTTTTTATGATGGAAGGCTTTCTTTGGAAAATATTAAAGGATCCCTTATTACCTTAATTCCAAAGATGCTATCTCCCGAGGGACCTGAGGATTTTAGACCCATCTCTCTCACTAACACATGCCTCAAGTTTCTCACTAAGCTCTTAGCCAATAGGCTTCAGAAAGTCATTCTGCAATGCATCCATAAGAATCAATATGGATTTCTAAAGAACAGAGCTATCCAGGATTGTCTCGCTTGGGCTTTTGAATATATACATCAATGCAACCAATCAAAAAGGCCAATTATAATTCTGAAATTGGATTTTGCTAAAGCTTTTGACACAGTGGAACATGAGCTCATCTTACAAGTTCTCCAGCACAAAGGTTTTGATGCCAAATGGATTTCTTGGATTAAAGAGATTCTCTCCTCCGGATCCTCATCTGTTTTGCTTAATGGGGTACCTGGAAAGCAGTTTCAATGTAAATGTGGGGTCAGACAGGGGGATCCATTATCCCCCCTATTATTTGTTATTGCTGCTGACTTACTGCAATCCGTGGTCAATGACATGCTGGTTAAGGGAGTTCTAACACTACCCATCCCATCTCAGGACTCAGATTTTTCCCATCATTCAGTACGCAGATGACACAATAATTATACTTTCTGCAGTTGAGGAACAGTTGATAGCTCTTCAGAATATGCTTCACATCTTTCAACAGTCCACGGGTCTAAAGGTTAATTTTGCTAAATCATCAATGGTGCCACTTAATGTTGATCCAACTGAGGCACAGAGATTATCTTCCATTCTGGGATGTAAGCTAGAGCACTTACCTTTCACATATCTGGGTTTGCCACTTGGCACTACACGACCTAGAATCATTGATTTCATGCCCCTAGTGGATAGTGTTGAAAGGAGATTATCTGTCAGTTCTGCCATGCTCAACCAAGGATCCAGGTTGCAATTGCTCACATCTGTACTTACTTCCATGCCCATCTATTTCCTCTGTAGTTTGAATATTCCACTTGGTATTATCAAACAGTTGGATAGGATTTTCAGGCAGTGCCTGTGGAGAGGAAATTCTGAGGCGCCTAAGCAATCACTTGCTACCTGGGATTTAGTGTGTAGGCCGAAGGATAAGGGAGGTCTTGGCATTTTAAACCTCAATGTCCAAAATCAAGGTCTGCTCCTCAAACACATGCATAAGTTCTACAAAAAACACCAGGTCCCTTGGGTGCAACTGATTTGGGATAGCTATTATGATGGAGTAGTGCCCCATGCAACAGTCCTAACTGGCTCTTTTTGGTGGAAAGACATTCTAAAGCTTGCTGACACATATACGTCCATTGCTTCGGTACAAGTCAATATGGGTGATTCTGCTCTCTTTTGGCTGGATGCTTGGCATGTAGGGGGTTCTTCAAGACCACTTCGCCTCAGATTGCCAAGGCTTTTTTCATTTGTTTTGGATGATAAGGTTTCTGTCCGGGAGTTCTTACAAACTCAGGATTTGTTTTCCATGTTCTATCTGCCAATTTCTCAATAGGCAGCTACAGAACTTGAAACCTTGGAAGCATGGTTGTTGCATCTCCAGCGCGATCCAACATTGCCTGATGTTTGGATTTGGCCTAGTAAATCTGGTCAGTACTCTGCAACGAGCTTCTATGACATCATGCACACACACCTACCAACTATTCAGCCTTGCAAGTGGCTTTGGCAAAGCAGATGTACTATGAAAATCAAGGTTTTTGGCTGGCTTCTCTTTTTTGACAGGCTCAACACTAAGGACATGCTAGTACGCAGGCACTGGAGGTCCCCTACGGCTGATAATCTCTGTGTCATCTGTAATGCCTATGTTTGGGAAGACAGAGCTCATCTTTTTTTGGATGTAACTTCAGTGTCAGGGTTTGGAACTACCTGCAGGTTGATTGGTCACACGGTTCTACTATTCAGCAAAGTATATCCCAAGCAAGGCAGAGATTTGGGCATCCTTTCTTCTTTGAAGTTATGCTCACAACTGCTTGGAATATCTGGATTCTAAGAAATGGGAGAACTTTCAGGGGCGTCCAGGCTACTTTTGCTGCCTGGAGGGGCAGTTTTGTACATGATATTCTACTTCTGTCACATAGGTTTAAGGATAGCTATAAGTCTCGGCTTGTAGATTGGGTCAACTCCCTTATGTAATTGTAAGTTCTTCTTCCCTTTAGTTTAGGTTTGTAATCTTTTCTTCCCTTTCTGTACAGTTTGTTTTTTGGGTGACTGGAATAAAGGGCTGTGGGGTTTTTACCCTACAGTAAATATTCAAAAAAAATCACATATATTCCAAAAAAATCTCCGTCAGTTTTTATCCCGTTTGGACTCCGTTTGATATGAATTTTCTGCGAAAAAAACATGCAACAAACAGGAACTGGCACTGGGCACTGGATCAATATGTTAGTCCCAAAAATAGTATAAAAAGTCGTAAAAAGTATATAAAAGTTGTAGAATATTGGCATGGAACAATTAAAAATTATAGATACAATGGAGACATTTCAGCATCCCCAAGCTCAATTCTTGCTCGTCCTCGAGTAGGTAAATGATAAAAAAAATCTAATTTTTTATGTGGAATGCTACCTAGCATAATCTTGATCATGTAATCTAATCATGGCATGAATATTAAGACACGAGTGATTCAAAGCAATAGTCTGTCATTTGAAATTAAGATAATAATACTTCAAGCATACTAATAAAGCAATCATGTCTTTTCAAAATAACATGGCCAAAGAAAGTTATCCCTACAAATCATATGGTCTGGCTATGCTCCATCTTCACCACACAAAATATTCAAATCATGCACAACCCCGATGACAAGCCAAGCTATTGTTAAATACTTTTGACGTTCTCAAACCTTTTCAACTTTCACGCAATACATGAGCGTGAGCCATGGATATAGCACTATAGGTGGAATAGAATATGATGATGGAGGTTGTGTGGAGAAGACAAAAAAGGGAGAAAGTCTCACATCGACGCGGCTAATCAACGGGCTATGGAGATGCCCATCAATTGATGTCAATGCGAGGAGTAGGGATTGCCATGCAACGGATGCACTAAGAGCTATAAGTACTGAAACTAAGTGGGTGTGCATCCAACTTGCTTGCTTGTGAAGACCTAGGGCACTTGAGGAAGCCCATCGTTGGAATATACAAGCCAAGTTCTATAATGAAATACTAGTATATGAAAGTGATAACTCAAGAGACTCTTTGTATCAAGAACATGGTGCTACTCTGAATCACAAGTGTGGTAAAGGGATAGTAACATTGTCCCTTCTCTCTTTTCTCTCATTTTTTTTCATTTTTTCTCCTTTTTTATTTTTTTATTTTTTTTGTAGGATTCTTTGGCCTCTCTCTCTTTTTTTTGGGCTTCTCTGGCCACTTTTATTTTGATAACCTCACATGGGACAATGTTCTAATAATTATGATCATCACACTTTTATTTACTTACAACTCAATATTACAACTCGATACTAGAACAAAATATGACTCTATATGAATGCCATCGGCGGTGTACCGGGATGTGCAATGATCTAGCATAGCAATTACATAAAAAAGGGACAAGCCATGA
Organism: Triticum urartu; assembly: GCF_003073215.2. NCBI lineage: Eukaryota > Viridiplantae > Streptophyta > Magnoliopsida > Poales > Poaceae > Triticum > Triticum urartu. The sequence continues at coordinate 129,395,298 of NC_053025.1, read as the reverse complement.
AAACGTCATGCTAGCTATCTTACGGTCATGCAAAGCAATATGACAATGATGCTCAACTCATTTATATGAAGATGATGGAAGTTGCATGGCAATATATCTCAGAATGGCTATGGAAATGCCATGATAGGTAGGTATGGTGGCTGTTTTGAGGAAGATATAAGGAGGCTTATTTGTGATATAGCGTATCATATCACAATGTTTGGATGCGCAGGCGAAGTTTGCACCGACTCTCAAAGTGAGAAAGGGCAATGCACGGTACCGAAGAGGCTAGCAATATGGAAGGGTCAGAGTGCGTATATTGACTCAACATTAGTCATAAAGAACTAACATACTTATTGGAAAAATCTATTAGTCATCAAAACAAAGTACTACGCGCATGCTCCTAGGGGATAGATTGGTAGGAAAAGACCATCGCTCGTCCCCGACCGCCACTCATAAGGAAGACAAGCAATAAATACCTCATGCTCCAACTTCGTTACATAACGGTTCACCATACGTGCATGCTACGGTAATCACAAACTTCAACACAAGTATTTCTACAATCCACAACTACCCACTAGCATGACTCTAATATCACCATCTTTATATCAGAAAACTATTGCAAGGAATCAAACATATCATATTGAGTGATCTACAAGTTTTATGTAGGATTTAATGACTAACCATGTGAATGATCAATTCATGTCATCTCTCTAAATAGATATAAGTGAAGCAAGAGAGTTAATTCTTTCTACAAAAGATATGCCCACGCTCTAACAAATATAAGTGAATCAAAAGAGCATTCTACAAATGGCGGTTTTATATGTGAAGAGAAACATGCAATCCAAACTTCAAATGATATAAGTGAAGCACATGAAGCATTCTATAAAGCCATACTCAAAAGATATAAGTGAAGTGCAATGAGCATTCTATAAATCAACCATGTACTATCTCATACCAGCATGGTGCATCAAAGGAAAGTGAAAACTAAATGCAAAAGACGCTCCAAGATTTGCACATATCGCATGAACTAAATGAATCCGAAAACATACCGATACTTGTTGAAGAAATATGGGATGCCTTCCGGGGCATCCCCAAGCTTAGACGCTTGAGTCTCCTTGAATATTTACTTGGGGTGCCTTGGGCATCCCCAAGCTTGAGCTCTTGCTTGTCCTCCTTCTCCTCACATTGAGACCTCCTCGATCTTCGAACACTTCACACTACAAAAAAAGACACATCCGTGACATTTTGGGCCGAACGAATTTTTTTTTCTGTCATACATATGACACTTCTATGATGATAATTGTGACAAAACCTAGTATCATCATAGATGTGGTGGGCTCCTACTTCTATGACTAAAAATCATGAAAGAAAATGGACTTTTCGTCCTGGGTGGGCCGGAGACGCAGCTGCATGACATTCTTTGGGCCGTCCATGACGGAAAAAACCGTGGTAGAAGCGAGGGAGAGGAAAATTTCGGGGAGTTCCCGGTTACGGTGGGAGGTCGGGGGCCGAGCGATGCGTGTTTCTCTCATACACGTACGTGCATGTGTGCGAGGCGTTGGCTCTAACTGAACCCGAGCAAGGCGTTGGGCTCTAACTGAACCCGAGCGATTGCACTGCAGGCTACGCGTTACTGAACCTGAGCGATCGATGGCTGTTAACTGAACCCGATCGAGCGATTCCTTCGCTACTGCTGCTAACTGAAGCCGATCGATTGGATGAACAGTGAGCGTTGCGGGGGGGGGGGGGGGGGGGGGGGGGTTGGATGAACAGTGAGCGGTGGCGTTGCCTCTGGATGAACTGGACCCCGTGGTGTGGAGGGCTGGATGAACAGTAGATGATGGAGGGGTGCCCGTGGAGGGGTGGTTGAATAGGACCTCATGCTGTGGAGGGCTGGATGAACAGTAGACGGTGGAGGGGTGGTTGAATAGTAGTCGGTGGAGTAGCGCGCGGTGGAGGCTGGATGAACAGGAGCCCGTGGAGGCTGAAGGAGGTCGACGGTGGAGATGAACAGTATCCCGTGGAGTCCCGTTTTCCGATACGCCACACCCCTCCCGATGAACAGGACCCCCGTTTCAACCATAGGAGGTCCGTTTCGTCCGTTTTGCGGTACGCCACACCCCTCCCGATCAACATGACCCCCGTTTCGACCGTAGGAGGTCCGTTTCGTCCGTTTTGTGGTACGCCACACCCCTCCCAATCAACAGGACCCCCGTTTCGACCGTAGGAGGTCCGTTTCCTCCGTTTTGCGGTACGCCCCATCCCTCCCGATCAACAGGACCCCCATTTCGACCGTAGGAGGCCTGTTTCCTCCGTTTTGCGGTACGCCGCACTCCTCCCGATCAATAGGACCCCGTTTCGACCGTAGGAGGTCCGTTTCCTCCGTTTTGCGGTACGCCACACCCCTCCCCATGAACCCGACGCATTCCGTTGCCTCCCCATGAACACGATGCATTCCGTTGCCTCCCCATGAACACGACGATGACGATGTTTCTCCGTTCCGACCCGGCCATGTACACGAGCCCTTGTCGCACGTATGTGCGAGTAGGCGTTCGAGACCCTGCCCGTATGTACGTACGTGGCTGTATTTCTTTCTTGCACCCTGTCCGCTGTACGTAGGTGTACATGCTACGTGCGCGCCTCTACTACGACACGTACGCGCCTCTACTACGACACGTGCGCGCCTCTACATCAACCAGTATATATATACGAACATGTTCGCGACCAGAATGACAACTCTACGTATGCTTCGACCAAGTGGGTCCTGACTGTTAGCCACTTCCTTGCCTGCGAAGATGTAGCTGGTGGGTCCCAGCAGTTAGGGGGGCGAATCGTTTTTTTGCCCGGACGCACTTCCTTGCGTGCGATGATGTAGCTGGTGGGTCCCAGCAGTCAGGGGGCGAATCGTTTTTTTTTTGCCCGGACGCACTTCCTTGCGTGCAAAGGTGTAGCTGGTGGGTCCCAGCAGTCAGGGGGGAAACGTTTTTTTCGCGAAATACGGTGGCCCGTCCGGTGGGTCCCTGCTGTCAGGTGGAGGAATCATTATTTTCCGCATAATAAGGAGGCACTTCCTTACTGCCGCCATGGACCCAGCTGTCAGCCTCTCCACGTACAGTCCACGTCCGATGGAAGTCATTCCTTGACCACGCCGCGCCGAGAGCACCAGGGCGGTATACGACGGCGAGGCCTAGGAAGGGGATGACACGGAGCCGGTGAAGACGCGGCAGTGGATGCCCACGCGGAGAGGAGTATGAGGGTTCACTCGTTCGGCTGCGGTGTGAGGCTGCCATCGCCGCAGGGCCTGGCCAACAGTGGGAATAGTAGGGGGCAGTGAGGCCTCCATGGCAGCACAGCCGGCCACGGGAGGCAGGAGCAGGCAGCACGACTGGCGCTGCTTTGGGCGGCTGGAGCAAGAAGACCAGAGGTTGAAGAAGCACTACGGCCGTTGGATGGACATCGTACGGTCACAGGAGCTAGAATCGTTCATATTGACTAAGTTGACAAAGCCCTCCATCCCCGTCAACTTAGTAGGCCCACAAGTCAGCCTCCCACCAAGGTGGGTCCCAGCTATCAGGGGAGTATTCATTTTTTTTGTGCATAATAAGGAGGCACTTCCGGTGGGTCCGAGCTGACAGCGGGGGGAACGTTTTTTTCTTGTGAAATACGGTGGCCCGTCCGATGGGTCCCAGCAGTCAGGGGGGGAACGTTTTTTTCACGAAATAAGGTGGCCCGTCCGGTGGGTCCCCGCTGTCAGGTGGAGGAATAATTATTTTGCGCATAATAAGGAGGCACTTCCTTGTGGCCGCCGTGGACCCAGCTGTCAGCCTCTCCACGTACAGTACTCTTCCAATGGAAGTTGGTCGTTGACCATGTTGACCAAGCCGTGCCGAGAGCACAAGGGCGGTGGACGACGGCGAGGCCTAGGAAGGGGATGATGCGGAGCCGGGGAAGACACAGCAGTGGAAGCCCGCGCGGAGAGGAGTATGAGGGTTCACTGGTTCGGCTGCGGTGTGAGGTTGTCGTCGCCGCAGAATAACAGGGGGTGTGGGTGAGTGGAGGGATGGCCTGGCCAGCGGTGGGAGTAGTATGGGGGCGGTGAGGCCTCCGTGGAAGCACAGCCGGCCATGGGAGGCAGGAGTAGGTGGCACGACCGGCGCTGCTTTGGGCGGCTGAACCAAGAAGACCAGAGGTTGAAGAAGCACTACGACCGTTGGATGGACATCGTACGGTCACTGAAGCTAGAATCGTTTATATTGACTAAGTTGACAAAGCCCTTGGTACGCTCCAACTTAGTAGGCCCACAGGTCAGCCTCCGAAATGGTGCGCCCCAGATGTCAGGGGGAGGAATCATTTTTTGGGCGGCTGAAGCTAAGAATATCCGAGAATGAAGAAGAAGCACGACATCCGTGGGATAGACATCCAACGGCCACTTCTACTAGAACCGTGTGTTGACTATTAAGTTGACAAAGCCTTGCATACGCGTCAACTTATTTTTTTAGGGGACGCGTCACTTAGTAGGCCCACAAGTGTGTGGCAGAGAACTTATAGTCCATTTGCGTTTTGTAAGAATGTACAGCCCATTTTTGAATTCTAATGGAATTTACAACGGCCCATTTACAGTTTGTTAAAAGTACAGCCCATTTTCTAGCTAGGACAACGATTAATAATTTCAACCAACCGTTGAAGACAGAATTCAATAAAATTTCCCACATTTTGATGGGATCCGAAATATTTTTATCCCGAAATTTCTAGTCAGATTAAATATAAATTTGTATTACGTAAAAATCCAACGAAACATTGCGCGCGCAACAATGAAAATTTAAGATTTTCAAAATCCATAAATAATATTTTATAAACTAATTTCGTGTTTGGTGCATTTTTTATAGTTACCGCCCAGTTTTTATAATTACGTTCCATTTATTATTTTTAAAGCCCATTTTCCTGTTAAGCCTAATGCATCCCTCCTAGGAAAGATTTGCAGCCCAGCGGAGCGGAGAATAACAAGTTGACCTTGCCTGGGTATTCCTCAAAAGACGTATAGCTGGGCTAGCCATTTTCATCTCGAAAAAATTAGTATCTGGGCTAGATATCTGGCCTGGGCTAGACGGGCCACAGCCCGCCCAGTTAATACCCTGCTCTCCTCTGAACAACAATGTAATCATCGCCAAGAAAAACTCTGCAGTGCTCACGCCTCAAAAAACACAAATACTGCTCGAGCTGCCTGGTCCCAGCTGTCGGCCGCACCTTGTGAAATTCTCTTGTTTATATTGACTACATAGGTTGACAATGGTGTGGGACCGTGATGTCAGGAAACTAGGAGAAAGCAAAAAAATATAGTTGTACATAATAAGGAGGCACTTGCGTACGTACGACTATGGCCCTAGTGTGTCCCTAGTGTCATCCAGTCAAAATAAAGTCATCTCCTGAATCCTCATGTTCATTGACGATGTTAACAATGCTCAGCGCCACGGCGAGCGCAACAACTCAAAGGAGAACGGAGAGGGCCTCGCGGGCCCTACGGATGGTCTGATACAGCGCCCGCTGCTCATTCAGGAAACTGAGACGACATGAAACGGTAAGGCCGCACTTGGGAGCTCTGGTTTATTTCAAACCTGTATTAACATACAAGTGTAATTTACTCGTCATCAGAAACAACACATAAAATATAGGCGTAATGAAACCGAGGGCCCGAGGTCTGTAAGTAAAACCGGCGGGTTACGCGTGTAATTTGAGAGACTAGTGTATATTTTACGAGCACTGCTATATGGACGACATTACCAGACGATACATGCACGACGTGCGTATCATGCCATCCATGGGCAAGGCTGAAACAGCAGCTAACGGCTGGATTAGCAATCGTCCGAGTGTCGTTCAGCGTTTTTATCGTGTGTGAAGTACTTCCGATATTTTACTAGTCGAAATCGACCAACCAAGCGCCTTCGCCCAAGACCATCTGCTTTAATTTACAAGCGTCAGTTTTACAAGCGGTTTTGGTTGGAAAACGACGATCCAATCACGGCCTAATATCATGAGTTGGTCGGAATATCATATGGTTTCACGTCTAACCTACCCGACTTGTCGTATAGGCTATGAATGAAACATCAAACGATGAACTTCTTAAGCACGGAAACAACAGAAGAGGATGATCTTCTTAACAAGCAAATCACTGGCATTAGATCGACATGCAAAACAATACGAAACATTATTCTCAGGAGGCACGGTGAACAGCTCGTGATGCCGCATGCCACAACATTCCAAGCTCAACTTTGCAATCAAACACAAGGCCTGACATTACATAGACAATATTCAGAACAAACTCTTAACACAGGAATATCTCAGCAGAGTAACTATTTACTTCTAAACTGAACACATGAATAGGAAAAACACTCGACGCTGCTCACAACTAGGGCGTCCCACTCAAAAATATAAAATGCATGTCTTCTGGCTAACATCAATGAGCAAATTTTGACAAGGTTTTCCAATTCCAATATATTAAACTAACGTCTTCTTGCTAACATCAATGATTAAACTTTGACAAGCTTTTCCCATTCAAAATATGTAATGCCTATGACCGTGGACTCCTGTCGTAGCTTCTTGTACTTGTTTGGGCACTTTTTGCCCAGGGCACTCCACGTGTTGTTAAATTGCCAATGGTCTCTGCAGACTAGTCATGTCACCGGTGTCTAATAATACTCTGTAAAGCTTCTCGGTCATTCCTTCTGTAATGTAGCGCAAACAGTGACTGCTTCTTTCTGCAAAGTGGAACGACCAACTGGACCCAGTAATGCAGCAATTTCCCTTACACATTGGCTCCTTTTGTGCAGTTCAACTAAAATCGAAGTCAAAATAAAACCGAGCTTTAATTTTCATATCCCTGTAAGCAAAAATAGGTATAAGGGAAACAATTACTGAGAAATAACAGTTGATGACTTGTACTCCCAAAAGAAAAGCATCTACTGATCTACTTTATCTTAATGGGAAACAAAGCAGGAGAGTAGCAATTGTCCATCAGTGTGATTCATTCATATTGACTGAGACATTATCTTAACAATGACTTGTTTCAACATGTATAAAGAACGACAAAGCAGAAAAGTCATTCCTAAAACAATGCAACTGATTCATTTTAATATAGACATTATCTTAACAATACCTTGGTTAAACATGGAGAAAGAACTACAAAGCAGGATAGTACCATTCCTAACAAGTGTTGCAGTTTTGAACTAAGATTCAGTAGTTAATTAATTCTGAGAGTGGCATTGCTTAATTTTACCAGCGGCATTAGATTAATGAAAAGCATAAACAGTTCCAGGGGAGAGTGGGCGCAACAACAGTATGTGCTTCCATCTACTTATAAAGGGGGTGATGCAGAGTTTGTTGTAACAAAGCAACAAGCATCATGTCTGGGTTGGTCCCATTTTTGTTCACTACTTAATGGGAAAAGACAGCAATACAATAGCTTCAATTCAACATTTATTTAAAACAGTACCAATACAAGTAGCACAACATCTCAGAGCACACTGCACAATCATGTGGATGAAGGCCTGTACTGACCTTTCATGAGACGGACAAGATAAAATATGAATCTGCCAACACGAATACGAAATCCAATCTCGTTTTGTGCAGTTGCACTAAAATCAAGCAAAGTGTTTCGTGTAGCGAAGCAAAATGTCACAATAGCAACAAGTTGAATAGATATCCCTGTTTAAACAGAGGCAAAAAAGGAATCAGTTACTGGCTAATAAAGGAGGATGAAACATGCGGCCACAAAAATGGTAATCCCGCCAATCCCTAACAAGTGTTGCAGTTTTGAAATAAGATTCAGTAGTTAATTCTGAGAGTGGCATCAATTACTGGCTTATAAAGGGGGTGATGCTGAATTTGTTGTAACAAAGCAACAAGCATCATGTCTGGGCTGGTCCCATTTTTGTTCACTACTTAATGGGAAAAGACAGCAATATAATAACTTCAATTCAACATTTATTTAAAACAGTACCAAAACAAGTAGCACAACATCTCAAAGCACACTGCACATCATGTGGTTGAGACCAAGAATTGAAACAACTCGCCACGAAGACTGGAAACAAATCTCGATCTCCTTTTGTGCAGTTCCACCAAAATTAAGCAAAGTCACCGGTGTGACATTCAAGTTGAACTGCACAAAACACTCTTAAAACATAAGTGTTTCGAGTAGCGAAGCAAAATGTCACAGTAGTAACAAGTTGAATCGATACCCCTGTTTTAACAGAGGCAAAAAAGGAAACAATTACTTGCCAATAAAGGAGGATGAAACAAACAGTGATAGAAAGAAGCATCTAACTTATCTTGGATGGAAAACAAAGTAGGACAGTAGCATTTGTAAAACGGTTGCATTGATTTGTATTAACAGAGACATTCTCTTGAAACAACATTCGTTAAAAAATGTAATTTACTTTTAACAGTGGCATTGCTTCAATTTTCCGGTGGCATTCTTAGATTAACAACAGCAAAATAGTTGTATGGGACATGTGCGTCCACACGTATAAATGGGCGATGCAGAGTATGTAGCCAAGCGGCATATATGCGCTGGTCCCATATTTGTTCTCTTTGAACCTTCTTCCTATGTGAGGGCAGCAAATCTACTCCTGCATAAACTACCGACCCCCCAGTTTCTTTCCCTTTTCAACAAAGAGATCGGTTCCTTATAGATGTGTGTACTGGGTTACCCCCTTTTTCCCTTTTTGACCTATAAAGCGGCTGGATAGCCAGTCTATACTACTTTCCGCCCCTCCTTTCCTCATTGAACCACGTCCTAGATTCTTGCTCCAGCCCACCACACCCTTCTTTCCTCTTTGAACCAAGACCTAGATTCGACTACAGATTGAAAAAGATCCACATGCAGCTAGAGCAACAACGGTTTCAAAGAAACTTATACCTTAGGGTCGTCGGGATGTGGCAAGGCGTGTGACAGGAGGCCGGATCTTCTCACACTACGTACAACAGCCAGCAAGAAGGGGTCGGTGGCCCTCCCGCAGAGGCACTGGGTGAAAGAGAACATCGCAGCCGGCAGTGGATTGCCTCCCTCACCGAAGGCGATAGAGTGAACGTTGCACCTCCTCCCCTTCCCGGTGTGACGGGATACGGACGCCTCCTTCACCAGCTATGAGGGGGGAGAGAGAGACAAGAGGCCAATGTAGTCTTGTTTAGATTTGGTGAAGAGAGGGTGAGAGACTGTGAATATAGCAAACCCTAGCAAATGAACGCTGGGCCTCCAGCATGTAACATATATGTAGTGCGGCGAGCGTGTGGAGAGTGCAAACCCTAGCAAACACGCGCTGAGGCACCCACTTATATATATACTACTGTAGTACAGACTGAGCTCCGGTGCCTTCACTGCACCAGCATTTCTTCATTTAACCAGTGATAGTACTACCACCATATGGATAATGACCGCACAACCACCATGTACTTTTTGTCGAAACAACATGTATACCTCCACCGAGGCATAAATCAGGACAACTATTCGAGTGGCATTTCCTCTATAATAGTACTAGTAGGTGATGTTGGACCAGCCGACGAACCCTAGCTACTATGCATGGGGAGCTGGGGAGTAGTCGCATAGAGGAAAACCCGCACGCAGCAACCTGGGGAGCTGGACCATTACAAGAAGTTATACCTCAGGTGGGCGAGATGTTGTTTAGGCGGGCGGACGGGATCTGCCCACATGACGGCAGCGAACAAGGGCATGGAGGATCTTCGTCCGCGCCAGCGCCGGCTCCGAGAGGACGGTGCACATCGGCTTCCTCCGTCGCCAACGGCGACAACGTCAACGCTGCATCTCCTCACCTTCCGCAGCAGACGGGATTCGGCCGGATCTGTGACCACCGGTGAGGAGAGAGATAGAGTGGACACTGTCATCTTGTTTTGATATGGAGAGGGTGAGAGAGCGAGACGCGAGAAACTCTATCAAACAAGAGGCTATAATGGAGTAAAAAATCTCTCCATGGCAGTGGTTTTAAATAGAATGCACGCGTTCCCGGAAAAAAGAAACAAAAACTGGTGGACAATTTTTTAAGGGTCTGTCTAGGACACATCTAGATTGACATAGTAATGTCACATCTAAGTTGATGTCCACTCTGTTTGTGGTCTATTTTTTTCCTAGTTTTTTTTGTTTCTTGTTGCTACATTATATACTTGTGGGAGCATAGATGTGATATCCTTGAATAACATCTAGATGTGAAATAGACAAACTGATTTTCTAACATACCAAGAAAGAAAACTCGATCAAAAACACGCCCCCGCTTCCAGGTTGCGAGAGTCGTCGCGCACACACACATAGACATAGACATGCATATCCGTGTTTACGTAAAATTCCATTTCCATCTCCATCTCCAATCATATTTGTCCAACTGGCACATTATTTACATTGTTAATTATATACGTAGCAATATTAACGTACATCATCTCTTGTTTGCGCACGTCCGGACCGCTGCCATGGCTGGTCCTGACCAACCTGTTGGTGGGAACGACACCTATGGGATCACAAGAATCCCTAGTACGGTTTGAGGGGCGCGGGGTCGTGAGAAGAGCGGATCAAACAGATAGTACACAGTTTGTTTATCCAGGTTCGGGCCGCGAGGATGCGTAAAAATATTCATGTTCTTGAGCTAGCTCTGGGGCATTAGGAGCTCCAAAAAGCCAAATCCTTCTCCTGGTCGCCTCGGGCCTCCTTTTATAGAAAAAGGGGTTGCCACAGTGGCACACAGGAGGTGGAAAGGGTACAGTGATGCGAGGTTATCCCTTGCATTACATGACAAGGCGCATTTGATGCGTCTTGCTTAGGTGTCCTTGCTTTATCGGGGACGGGGGAGAAACCTGTCTCGTCCGTCGCCGCTCCTTCTTGTGTCGACACACGCCCTGGCCAGCGACGCCTGTGATGCCATGTAGGCAGGCAGGCAGCTGAGGTGGCGCAGTGGAGGGTCTTCATGAAGATCTGCATGCTGCCACGTAGGTGCCTGCCCAGCTGGTTGGGTCGGCAGCCGCATGCGTATGGTGGTGGAGGTTTAGTCGGCGTGGGCCTAATGGTGGCCCTGTGGATGTTCTTGGCAAGGGCCTTGTCGGGGCGCCTGCTGTCATCCCCGGCAAGGCGCTTGCCAGGGGCCTTGTGGTCTTCCTCGGCTGGGATCTCGCCAAGGGTTGTCATCTTCTATTATACGTATCTGATCTTGAATGTCTTCACAAAGATCGGCATGCCACCACGGGGATGTCTCCCGAATCCTTGCCCCATGGGGGCAGTGGACTCAAGGGTGATTTGCTCCGTAGGCATGGGGCGAGTTGCCGCGGCAAGGGTCTTGCCGGGGTTGCTAAAACTGTCTCCTGGCAAGGATCTTGCCGGGGGAGTCCGCTTTGTCTCCTTTGTTCTTCGTGGTTTTGTCCTTGGCGTCGTCCTAGTTCCCTTGAGCTTCGGTCTTACCCTGGCTCACCTCCCTTGCCTTGCTTGGTGTGGTGGTGCCCGCGGCTCTGACTGCCCGTGCACAGTTATAGGGGTACAAAAAAAGTGTACCCCTCTTTTTGTACACCGACAGGAGCCCCTGGGCCTAGGCCACACATAAGCGCAATGTGTTGTTGGGCTAGGCCCAAAAACGGTGCGCGGGCAGGCGGGGCGGTTTTTACCACGGTAAGATTCTTCGCGCGTTGCGCTTCCCATGACTCGTGCGCGTGGCGCGGCATGGGGAGGTGGGCGTGACGTGGGCAGCATGGGTGGGGTTGGTCTCTGCACGCATGCGTCACGTCGTAGTAAAGGGGCGGTTCGTGCCTTCCCCATAAACGGAGGGAGGCTTGGAGGCGTGACCCATTTACTGAATGGGGCTGAGGTGCGGTCTTCAAGGCGTCCACTCCCCATGATCATGGGGTGTGTGTCGGATTTCAGGTTCCGGCAGACCCTTGAGGTTCGAACGCTGGGGTGCACGCGGAGATTTCGCCTTCTACCTACCTGCACCCCTCCGCCTCGCTAAGATCTAAGCTATGGAAAGAACAGCACAAGAGACACAGGGTTTATACTGGTTCGGGCCACCGTTGTGGTGTAATACCCTACTCCAGTGTGTGGTGTGGTGGATTGCCTCTTGGGATGATGATGATGAGCAATACAAGGAAGAACAGCCTCGCGAGGGTCCGTTCTTGGCTGGGGGATGAACTGCTAGGAGGAGTTCAGTCGCCCTTCTCTCTCTCTCTCTGTGTGTGATGCTACTCGATCTGATCCTAGTTAGTTTCTCTCTTCTTGATTGCCCCTCTACCCTGGGGGTGGCTAGTCCTATTTATAGGCAAAGGCCCTGGACCTCTTCCCAAATATTGAGCGGGAAGGGCGCCAATAATTGGCCATTTTGAAGGGGAACATCTGGTACACTTATCCTGACTAAAGTTGCTCCTCGCCTGCCAAAGGATCTGGTGGTGACGCTGGCTTGGGCTCCACAATGACTTCCTCCCTGCCGTTGGACTGGTCTTGGTCTCGTTGCACCGAAATGGGTGCCTTTGCTTGATGCTCTCGCCTGCGCTTGCTCCCTTTGCACCAAAGAGGAGAGGAGGACACTGCGCGGCTGGCGCCCGCCTGGCGCCTTTGGTCGTCATGGCTTGCATCACGGGCACCTTGCGAGGTACCCCACCTTGATCTCTCCGCCTCCTCGCGAGCCAGCCTGATGAGGCCGTGCCTGAGGAAGTTCCGTGTCGTCCGCCCCGCCAGGCTTGGCCCCTTGCGAGGGTCTTGGGTCTGTGTTGATGAAGATGGGCCATGCTGGGCCCCCCTTTGAGCCACGCCGCAGGCCGCAAGCAGGCAAGTCTGGGGACCCCCGTTCCCAGAACACCGACAGTAGCCCCCGGGCCCAAGGCGCGCCCGGACTTGGCCGTCTAGGGAGGCGAAAGGGCAAGAGCGAAGCGCCGCGGGCCCTAACAGCCTGCGGCCTTGGGCGCCGCGTGGAGGTTGATTGGACGTGGGCGGCACTGTTCCCCCACGCCCCCTTATTTTGCGCCATGCTAGGCGGACTCGTAGTCGTACACAGCCGCTCCCCTTTCTGTTGCTCGAGCGCCCTCTGTGCTTCCTCCTCTCGAACTCTAGCTTCTGTTTTCAACCCAATCTCGAACCTTCCCCCCCCCTTGCCTCCGCCTTGCTCACCTTGCTCGACGCCGTTGGCGGCCCCCGCCGAGGGCCTGGGCAAGGTCAGCTCGGCCCTGGCCACTATCTTCAACGAATGCGGGAGGACGACGGCCCGGCCTGCGTCCCACTTCTCCATCGACAGGATAGTCACCGAGGTCCAGTATTTTGCCGACGCCCTGTGGGCGGGTCTGGTTCCCCCCTTTTCTGATTTCTTCAATGCCGTGCTTTCCCACTATCAGATCCACATGATGCATATGGGTCCTGAATCCATCACCCTCCTTTCGGTCTTCGCCTTTGTTTGCGAGGTAATGATGGGCATCCTTCCTTCGGTTGCCTTGCTGCGCCACTTCTTCTCTCTTCGCCTTGTCGACCCTACCCAATGCTGGGCGTGCGTGAGCTTCGTTGCCGCGTCTGAGACAGCGGCCTCAGGGATTGACTTCAGGCTCCCTCTGCCCGCGGCTGGGTTCCGCGAGCGGTGGCTGTATGTGGATGCAGGGGTGCCCAGCCCCCTGCTATCGTAGCCAACTTCGCCTGCTGTCCCCAATTCGGGCTGGGGCCAGGAGACACTTGAGAGCCCCCGGCTCGTCTTCGTCTCGCACCGCTTCGCGTTCTTGAGGTCGCTTGGCGTGACAGCGCCCAAGGTGGTGAAGGAGTTCCTGATTCACCGCATTGCTCCTCTCCAACGCCATTCCCGCCGGATGTGGGCCTTCAGCGGGCGTGATGATCGTATGAGGCTCCAGGAAGAGGACCTGACACTTGAAGTGCTGAGGACAGTGCTCTTGATCCTGACTGGGGACCCCAACCCTGGCAGCATCCAACAGGGAGGGGCCTTGCTGTACCTCTGCCAGAACAGGGGTGATTTTGTGAATCAGATGCCTATCTTTGATTAGTGGGGGCCGCTCCCCACCGGCCTCCGGGGGCCTCGCGAGAACCCAGTGATGGTGACTGCCCTTCCAATCGGCCAAGGCGACTCTTCCTCGGGTGGCGGAGCAGGGAGGTGTGAGGCGCCAGAGGCCGAGGGGGCTCCCGGTGGGGTGACAGCGCCGGGCGATGCTCATGAGGGAGCAGCTCTTGGGGCCCGTGTCGCTGAGACTGAGGGCGGCAAGCAGCTGCCCTCAGCGCCTGCGGCCGAGGCCCCCGAGGTTCCAGCTGCTTCTCTTGGCGAGGCGACTGGCAATGCGCATCAGGCAGGCGCCCCTGACGCGGATCGCCTTGACGCTTCGTCCTCATCGCAGGTTGATCCCTGCGCTCAACTCTTGGGCCGCTTCCGCATGGACTTTGAGGCCCTCCAGAAGAGAAGGGAGGCCCTGGGCGACGATTACCCTTGTCGCCTGCTGAAGCGTATGAAGTACTTCGCCAGTGATGAGTAAGCCTTCTACTTTTACTGATCCTTGCTCCGCAGGCCCCTTCCAGCCGAGCTCGCGGAGATGGCTGAGGTGCCGTCCCCCTTGGCTTCACTCCCTCTACCATTCTCAAGTGCTCCGAGCAGCACAGCCCTTGTGGTGAGGGCAATCGGAGAGGTGAACCGTCCCGAGGCGCATCGAGGCCCTGCGCACCTCGCGATCCTCCTTCGCGGGCCTTCTCGTGGCATAGCCAGCCTGCCGTGGGCTTCTCGCCTGGTTGTGGACTGCGACTGGCTAAGGCGCTCCCTGCGCTCTTCATCTGGGGACGGGCTGGCTCCAGGCCGGGCTTCTGGCGTGGCGTACTCGGTCGCCGTGAGGGTGCCAGCCCCCAGCCCCCTGCCCGGAGGGGTAGTGTTGATCTGTGGCCCCCGGCGCTTGCTTGGGGCAGATGATGGTGTGGAAGACATGCTCGAGCGCGCCCGGGAGCGTCGGGCTCTTCGCCAAGGATTCCTTCGAAGGGCGGCTGACGCGGTGAGCCTGCTTGGTGAGGAGCTTGCTTATGAAGACGCGCGCCTTGAGGCCGAGGGCCTGCGCCTGGCTGCAGAGAGGCGCAAGCTGGAGGGCGCCATCGCCCTTGCGCGCCATCAGCGTGATCTTGACGACGAAGAGGCCAAGGCATCGCCGGTGGCCTCTCGGGAGGCCCGATCTTGGTCCGCTGAGGAGGCCCGGGAAGCTGACTGGCGGGGAGAGGCGGCCGAGGAGCAGGCTCGGGAGCTCCTGGCCTGGTGCCACTCACTGGAGGAGCAAGTGGAGCTGTGCGAGGCAGCCCTCACGTCGATGAAGGTGTCCTCTGGCGACCCAGCAGAGCTCCAGAAGCGTGAGGAGGCGTTGACGCTGGAAGCCGCCGAACGTACCCACGAGTACGAGCGTCTGGAGACGAGGGAGCGCTTGGTGACGCAGGCGGAGGATGATGTCGCTGCACGGGAAGCCCGTGTCCTAGAGGAGGTCGGACGTCGGGTGGCGATGGCACGCTTGGACCTCGAGCGCGAGTCCGAGGAGAGGCTGGGGTTGATCCGGGCCGAGGCTGAAGGTAGGATTGCTGCCTTGAGGGTCAAGCTGGAGGAAGCGACGCGGCAGGCCGATGCTCTTCGGGATGACCTTGAAGTAGCGCAAGGGGATTCAACCACCTCCCAGGCCGAGGTGCTCCTTCTTTGCCATCGGGTGGACGAGGCTGAAGCCGTCGCGCGCCAGAATGCGGACGAGATACGTCAGCGGCGGATCCTGGAGCATGAGCACGGCCCCATGCTCACCACGCTCCAAGAGAGAGCCAACATAGCCTTGGGCAACTGTAAGATCGAAAGTATGTCTAGAGGGGGTGATTAGACTACTTGACCAAATAAAAGCTTAACCTTTTCCCAATTTTAGTTCTTGGCAGATTTTAGCTATTGTAGGACAAGTCAAGAAATCATCACACAATTCAAGCAAGCATGCAAATAGTATATTGGCAGCGGAAAGTAAAGCATGCAACTTGCAAGAATGTAAAGGGAAGGGTTTGGAGAATTCAAACGCAATTGGAGACACGGATGTTTTTCCCGTGGTTCGGATAGGTGGTGCTATCCTACATCCACGTTGATGGAGACTTCAACCCACAAAGGGTAACGGTTGCGAGAGTCCACGGAGGGCTCCACCCACAAAGGGTAACGGTTGCGCGAGTCCACACAGGGCTCCACCCATGAAGGGTCCACGAAGAAGCAACCACCCACAAAGGGTCCACGAAGAAGCAACCTTGTCTATCCCACCATGGCCATCGCCCACACAGGACTTGCCTCACTAGCGGTAGATCTTCACGAAGTGGGCGATCTCCTTGCCCTTACAAACTCCTTGGTTCAACTCCACAATCTTGTCGGAGGCTCCCAAGTGACACCTAGCCAATCTAGGAGACACCACTCTCCAAGAAGTAACAAATGGTGTGTAGGTAATGAACTCCTTGCTCTTGTGCTTCAAATGATAGTCTCCCCAACACTCAACTCTCTCTCATAGGATTTGGATTTCGTGGAAAGAAGATTTGAGTGGAAAGCAACTTGGGGAAGGCTAGAGATCAAGATTCATATGGTAGGAATGGAATATCTTGGTCTCAACACATGAGTAGGTGGTTCTCTTTCAGAACATATGAATTGGAATTGTGTATGTGTTCTGATGGCTCTCTCTTTGAATGAAGAGGAGGTGGAGGGGTATATATAGCCTCCACACAAAATCCAACCGTTACACACAGTTTTCCAATCTCGGTGGGACCGAATTAATAAACTCGGTCAGACCGAAAATGTAAACCTAGTGACCGTTAGAGATTTTCGGTGGGACTGACATGCAACTCGGTGGGACCGATATGGTTAGGGTTTGGGCATAACGTAATCTCGGTGATACCGATTACACAAACTCGGTGAGACCGAATTTGGTAATCAGCTAACCAGAGAGTTGGTAAGGAAAACTCGGTGGGACCGATTTGCTCTTTCGGTGAGACCGAAAAGTTACAAAAAGGAAACACTGAATTTACATTGCAATCTCGGTGAGACCAATTCGCTCTTTCGGTGAGACCGAAAAGTTACGAAAGGGAAACAGAGAGTTTGCAATCCCATCTCGGTGAGACTGAGATCCCTATCGGTAGAACCGAATTGCTAGGGTTTGGCAGTGGCTTATGACAAGTAAAACTCGGTGGCGCCGGATAGGAAGAATCGGAAGGACCGAGTTCGGCTTAGGGTTTAGGTCATTTGTGGAAGTGGGAAAGTAGTTGAGGGTTTTGGAGCATATCACTAAGCACATGAAGCAAGAGGCTCATTAAGCAACACCTCATCCCTCCTTGATAGTATTGGCTTTTCCTAAAGACTCAATGTGATCTTGGATCACTAAAATATAAAATGAAGAGTATTGAGCTTTTGAGCTTGAGCCAATCCTTTGTCATTAGCATTTTGAGGGTTCCACTTTCACATCCATGCCATGCCAATCATTGAGCTTTCCTGAAATAATCATCTTGGAATAGCATTAGCTCAATGAGCTATATGTTGTTATGAATTACCAAAACCACCTAGGGATAGTTGCACTTTCAATCTCCTCCTTTTTGGTAATTGATGACAACATATAGATCAAAGCTTCGACAAATGATAATAAGCATGTAATATATCGTCGCTTTGAGAAGTATGTGACAAGTAAGAGCTCCCCCTAAATTTGTGCATATTTAAAATTTGCTTTGGACTGCAAATGCACAAGGAGTTAGAGTCATGGGTTACTCTTCCATGTCACATACATATTGGTGGAGCGCTTAAAATGATAAGAATGAAATATATGCACTCATCACCAAGAAAAGTGAATGATCACATAAGATAGATAAGATAATAGCATTAAGCAAACATTAAGTGTAGCTTATGATCAAACACATGATCATCAATGTCTCATAGATAATGACGTAGTATCTCAAGCACTCAAAAGCAAACAAAGTTCGAAAAACCACCAAACAAAGCAAGAGAGAAAAAAAGCAACACTCTCTCTCTCGAAGCCTATGATCTATACATTTTTCTCCCCCTTTGGCAACAAGTTACCAAAAAGTTCCTAGAAAATGCATAGTGCTAGATCGACACTCGGGCATGATCTTCTGGTGGTGGTGATGTCCGGATCACTCCAAGGACGAAGGCTTCTGTAGACGCTGAAGTAGACGCTGGAGTTGGAGCTGAAGTAGATGCTGGAGCTGGTTGGGCTGGTGCTACGGCTGGAGCTGAGGCAGTTGCTCTTGTGTCAGGAACTGGCACTGTAGACGACCTCGGACCTCGTGGCACTCTGGCAAAGGCATCAGTGGTTGTCTTCCCTCTCCTCTCCTGCATGTCATCCTGGAGCTGCTCCACGGCAGTCTGAATCTCTGTCACCTTGACATCCAAGTCATAGAACTTTTGTTCCATGATCCTCTCTAAGCTTGCCTGGTTCTGAGTTAGGGTGGCTAGTCCTTTCTCAATCCGCAGGGTGGATGCAATCAGGTAACCAAGCTGCTCTTGTTTGGTCTTCAAGAAATACTCAGATGCCTCCTCTTGAGTTGGCATCTTGGCAGCTTTCTCCTTCCTTGCCTTCTCCTTCTTGGCTTGTGCTTGGGCAGATGATGGTTCATTTTCAGTTATAACAACTTGATTGTCCTCAAAATCTGCACGGATGGGCAGGTGTTCCTTGTCCAATAAGTATATGCCCGTGCCCATCTTGGAGTTAATGAGCTCCTGAATTTGAGGGGCATAACCACAGCTCCTCTTCTGATCTGCTGCAGTCCTCTTGATAGTCTCTACTATGAGGCTCATCACCTTGAACTTCTGAGGTACATCAAATACATGTAGCAAGTTGATTGTATGGCCTCTGATCATCTTGTGATCTCCAGACTTGGGCAACAAGGTGTGCCTCAATATCCAATTGATGGTTGGCAGCCCTGACAGAAGATAATGCACTGAGCCAAATTTGAAAGTGTCAAGTGCTTCATTTGGAATCTCCTTGTACATGTTGGACATAGAGTTGTGGTCCATCTTCTTCTTGGCATAAATGTCCAAGTCATCTGCTTGCTCCTCTGGGGCATTAATCAACTTTGCCCATTCCTCAACAGTTGATTGGTACCTTGTACCTTCAGACATCCATGTAATCTTTCCATCTGGGTAAAAATGTGCTGTGGAGTAGAACTGCATGATGAGTTCCTCATTCCACTTTATGAGCTTCTGCCCAACAAAGTCTGCAACTCCACATGCACTAAAGCTGTCATACACTCCAGGGTAGTGTTCCTCATTTTCCTTCATGTAGGTCCAGTCGACCCATCTCATGTCACAAACAATTGGCTTCTTATCAAGCAGCACTGTCTCATAGAAGTCCTGCTGTTCCTTGGTGTGAAATCAGTAATCCACAGCAGTCCTTCTTCTTGAAGCATATGGATCTACTTATCTCCACTTCCTGAGCCCTGAGTCTCTCCTAATCTTCATGTCCTCAGCCACAGGATAAGCATCATTGTGGTCTGGAATCTTGGGCTTGAGCTTTCTAAGTACTTGCTCTTCATCCTCTTGTTCAGCAGCTTCAGGCACTGGGGCCTTGTTCTTTTCAGTTGCAGGTATGCTCCTTGTATTTCTCTTTGGTGCTGTCTTGACCTTTGATGCAGCCTTGGGCTTAGATGCAGTAGCCCCTGATTTGATAGCATCACCCATTAGCTTGGGTGCCTTAGGTGCTGGTGCAGCAACCTCTTCTTCCTCTTCCTCTTCCATAATGGAAGCCTTTACAAGCACTTTGGCTACGGTCTTCTTGACCCTTTCCTTCCTCTTCTTGCCTTCAGCAGCAACTGGCTCTTTGGGTGCAGGCTTTTCAGTTGAAGCTCTAGCCTTTGACATAGGCTTCCTGCCTGCTGGCCTTTTGATCTTTAGTCCTGGCTTTGTGCCTTGAGCTGGCTCAACTCTCTTTGATGTGGCCTCTTCCTCTGCCACATAATCTTCATCTTCAGAATCAGAAGTTCTCTTCTTCCTTTGTCTAGTGGCAGCTTTTGGCAGATTTCTTGGGGTACTTCTGCTGCCATCATCTGAAGAGCTGGAGGGACTAGTGCCCTCACTCATGTGCACTTGCTGTTCTGACACATTCTGGCTGTCACTCTGGTCTGACATGATGAACAAGCTGACTGCTGACCCTGTGAACAGTTTATAGATGAGGTAGAATAGATGAGCATCACAAAATGCAGACATTTTTGTAAAAGAATGATCCAAAAACTTAGTTTTAGTTTCCCACTGAAATCATCTCGGATCTACCGATTTTTAAACTCGGTGATACCGAAGCAGTTTTGGAACCTAAACTAGTGAACTCGGTCAGACCGAGTCACAGTTCGGTGGCACCGAGATTGCTAGGGTTTCACAAATTTCCAAAATCGGTCACACCGATAAGTAATTCTCGGTCAGACCGAGTCTCACTTGTGCAATGGCATAAGCCAAATCGGTGGGACCGAGTTTTTCAACTCGGTGGGTCCGAGATGGTTTCGGCGGAAACCTAACCCTAAAATTTTCGAATCAAACCTAATCTACGAACGCATTGACTGGATAGGAGTGTTTCAATCGTGGCAAGAGTCATGATGATCACAATGTGCTAGGAATCAGATTGGAGAATAGCATAAAGATCGAGTCCATACCCTAGTTCGGCGGAGACTCGCTACGGCGGCAACGGCGGGGTAGAATTCCCGTTGACGGCAACGGAGACCAGCGACTGGAGGTGGCTGGCGGCGAGAAGACGATCCGGAGACCACGTTGGCAGAGCAGGCTATCGCGCGGGCGAAGGGGTTCGGAGAAATTTCCAAATTTTTGCCCGTGACTATATATAGCCCGACCTTGTCGGTGTGACCGAGTGGAACAACTCGGTGGCACCGAGATTCATAACTGCAAGTAGTTACTGAAACTCGGTGTGACCGAAAGGTTCAAATCGGTTGCACCGATATCGAAAACCTAGATCAACTTAATGATCTCGGTAGGACCGAAAGTGGGGTATCGGTCAGACCGAGAATCATAAAGAGGTTTTGGAAGTTTAAGTCTATGACGAATCGGGGACTCCGAGCGCTCCTCACACAGAGTGGTTCGAATCTGACTTGATCAAATTTTGTGATGCAGCATGAATAGAGTTTGAGACGAGAAAAGCATAGATAGCTAGAGGAGGTTCTTAGGCACTCTTGTCCATCCACTTGGCAAAAGGAAATAAAAGCAAACAATCAAAACAACAAGTGGATGTCCTCGAATGAGTAAAATATGCAACCAGCATGCTCACACAATAAGATGGCAAATGAAATATGTGACAAGGCATGCACAACCAATTCTAGCATCTATCAAGAAATTTGCGATGACTAGGTCATCTATATATGAGTATATTGACTTAGGAGTCAAGTGAGAACACTTGATCATAGGTCATACTCATCGTTTAAGCTCAAGTGGGGTTACCACTTTTACATAAAGCATTGTTGTGTTCACATCGTTAGAGTTGCTTTAGCTCAAGTCTTAGAGTAAAGCTCCCCCTAGATGTGATATCCCCCCTTAGAGGGATGAACTAACCTCGAGTTTTGTCGATGATGACTTCATGTAGATGTTGAAGATGTGGATGCTCAATGTTGATGTAGATCACTTGGAGCTATCCATTTGAGTGAATTGCACTTTCAATACCTACATGGGTTAGTCCCACAAGGAACAAACAAGGATATCCATAGACATAGAGTGATGCACACACAAGATGATGTCCATGAAACTTTTAGGTTACCTTGTCCCTTGTCTTACCAACAAGAGGGTTTGTGACTCCTTGAACTAGTGCAAGATGTGGAAGTTGATTGCACTTGTTCTTGCCAAAATGATAAGAGTGAAGTATGTTGGCGGAGTCACCCTCAAGAACTCTCTAGTTCTTCTTCTTTTGGATCCACATCATCTTGATGGGAATCCTTGGAGTTGTAGTCGTACTTGATGAAGTGGAACTTGAAGTTGTCTTGGGAATCCACTTGACTAAGGTCTTAGGAGCTTCTTCAAATGCATCAATTTCCTCTTGAAGCTTGTCCTTGCCTTTTTGCGTGTAGTCTTGTGGTGGAAGATCATCTTGAGCTTGTTTCCCTTTGAAAGAGGTATCATACTTCTCTTGTTGAGGAACAAGCTTTGTCTTGGGGTATTGATCTTCTTCCCACTCAACTCCATTGGCATTGAACTTTCGTTCAAAACCAACACCTTGATTCTTCCGGTGCATTCCTTGCTTGCGCATAATTTCCTCGAATTGCTTACTCCCGGCAAGGCTTTTGTACACTCCGTTCTCTATAATTCCCTTCAATAAGCTATTTTCTTGCTCAAGTGTAACTTGGCTAAGAGAATCATTAGTGGAATCAAGAGAACTACTAGAAGCAACAATATTGGATTTAGCATGATTATTGTTACTTCTAGAGAAAGAATCTTTCTTGTTCTTGTTACTAGACTTGACTTGAGGCATGTAAGTGGATAAGATTAAATGCTTGGCAATGTAAGAAGAAATTTTCTTGCGGAGATCACCATTGATTTCTTTTAAGAACTCATGCTCTTGCTCAAGATTGAGCTTTTCAAAGCATAATTTCTCATGAGCTCTTAAAAGTTCTCGATGATCTTCAAAGATAGTTTCATGAGTTAACTTAAGAGTGTTTAGTTATTTAGTTAGAGCCTCAATCTTCTCCTTATCATTGTCATTCGTTTTATCTTGATTAGCATGATTAATTGATGTTTCATCATAGTATTCATCACTAGAGTTGTCAACAAGCAAATCATCACCTAACAAGTCATCTTCATCACTATTGAAATCAACATACTCGGGGTGTGTTACCTTAGGACCTTTGGCCATGAAGCATCTTCCAATTCCTTCATTTGGTGAGTCAAATATGTCGTAGGAGTTAGTTGACACAAGTGCTAGACTGGCAACACCTTCATCTTGAGTATCTTCGGAGTCGGAGTGATAACTTCTCTCGGAGTGGCTGTCGGAGTCGGAGCCGGATACCCATTCACCAACATGAGCTTGATGTCTTTGTTTTGTGTAGCTACTTGATGATTTTTCCTTCCTTTCCGAATCCTTGCTTCTCCGTGAGTATCTTCGTTCATAACGATCATCTCTACTCCTTCTCTCTCTTGGTGGTGATTCTTTGCTTCTTCTTTTTGGAGAATCTTCTCTTCTCTTGTAGGGAGCCGTACACTCATTGGAATAGTGTCCGGGTCTTCCACAATTGTAGCAGTTTCGCTCTCGACTAGAAGATCTTTTGTCATTGTAGGACCTTGACTTGAAGCTTCTATCTTTGCTTCTACTCTTGTAGAACTTGTTGAAGTTCTTCACCATTAAGCTCAATTCTTCATTGAAGTTTTGTTTCTCACTTGATGATGTAGGGGCTTCACATGAGGCTTTGTAGGCACCACTTGATTTTTTGTGAAGTTCCTCTTTATCCTTAAGTGACATCTCAAGAGCAACAATTCTTCCAATCACCTCCGTTGGCTTGAGATCTTTGTAATTGGGCATCATTTGGATCAATGTGCACACGGTATCATATTTTCCATCCAAGGCTCTTAGAATCTTCTTGATGATGAATCTATCGGTCATCTCTTCACTTCCTAAGCCGGCAATCTCGTTTGTGATGAGAGCAAGCCTAGAGTACATTTCAGTGACACCTTCACCATCCTTCATTTTGAACTTGTCAAGTTGACTTTGAAGCACATCCAACTTGGATTCCTTGACGGAGTCGGTACCTTCATGCATATCAATCAAAGTGTCCCAAATTTCCTTTGCATTCTCAAGACGGCTGATTTTGTTGAATTCTTCGGGGCATAATCCGTTGAAGAGAATATCACAAGCTTGAGCATTGTATTGCAACATCTTCAACTCTTCTGCGGTAGCTTCACGGTTTGGTTCTTTCCCATCAAAGAAGTCACCTTGCAAACCAACACACACAATAGCCCAAACGGCGGGGTTATGTCCAAGAATATGCATTTTCATTTTATGCTTCCAACTAGCAGAATTTGTACCATCAAAGTAAGGACCTCTACGGTGATAATTTCCCTCGCTAGATGCCATACTCTCCTAGGTTGTGAAACCAAGGCTATGACCACCAAAAGCTATGGGGATCAAAGCAAATGGAGACCAAAGCTCTGATACCACTTGTAGGATCGAAAGTATGTCTAGAGGGGGGGTGATTAGACTACTTGACCAAATGAAAGCTTAACCTTTTCCCAATTTTAATTCTTGGCAGATTTTAGCTATTGTAGCACAAGTCAAGCAATCATCACACAATTCAAGCAAGCATGCAAACAGTATATTGGCAGCAGAAAGTAAAGCATGCAACTTGCAAGAATGTAAAGGGAAGGGTTTGGAGAATTCAAACGCAATTGGAGACACGGATGTTTTTCCCGTGGTTCGGATAGGTGGTGCTATCCTACATCCACGTTGATGGAGACTTCAAACCACAAAGGGTAACGGTTGCGAGAGTCCACGGAGGGCTCCACCCACAAAGGGTAACGGTTGCGCGAGTCCACACAGGGCTCCACCCACGAAGGGTCCACGAAGAAGCAACCACCCACAAAGGGTCCACGAAGAAGCAACCTTGTCTATCCCACCATGGCCATCGCCCACACAGGACTTGCCTCACTAGCGATAGATCTTCACGAAGTAGGCGATCTCCTTGCCCTTACAAACTCCTTGGTTCAACTCCACAATCTTGTCGAAGGCTCCCAAGTGACACCTAGCCAATCTAGGAGACACCACTCTCCAAGAAGTAACAAATGGTATGTAGGTAATGAATTCCTTGCTCTTGTGCTTCAAATGATAGTCTCCCCAACACTCAACTCTCTCTCATAGGATTTGGATTTCGTGGAAAGAAGAGTTGAGTGGAAAGCAACTTGGGGAAGGCTAGAGATCAAGATTCATATGGTAGGAATGGAATATCTTGGTCTCAACACATGAGTAGGTGGTTCTCTCTCAGAACATATGAATTGGAATTGTGTATGTGTTCTGATGGCTCTCTCTTCGAATGAAGAGTAGGTGGAGGGGTATATATAGCCTCCACACAAAATCCAACCGTTAGACACAGTTTTCCAATCTCGGTGGGACCGAATCAATAAACTCGGTCGGACCGAAAATGTAAACCTAGTGACCGTTAGAGATTTTCGGTGGGACTGACATGCAACTCGGTGGGACCGATATGGTTAGGGTTTGGGCATAACGTAATCTCGGTGAGACCGATTACACAAACTCGGTGAGACCGAATTTGGTAATCAGCTAACCAGAGAGTTGGTCAGGCAAACTCGGTGGGACCGATTTGCTCTTTCGGTGAGACCAAAAAGTTACAAAAAGGAAACACTGAATTTACATTGCAATCTCGGTGGGACCGATTCGCTCTTTCGGTGAGACCGAAAAGTTACGAAAGGGAAACAGAGAGTTTGCAATCCCATCTCGGTGAGACCGAGATCCCTATCGGTAGAACCGAATTGCTAGGGTTTGGCAGTGGCTTATGACAAGTGAAACTCGGTGGCGCCGGATAGGAAGAATCGGTAGGACTGAGTTTGGCTTAGGGTTTAGGTCATTTGTGGAAGTGGGAAAGTAGTTGAGGGTTTTGGAGCATATCACTAAGCACATGAAGCAAGAGGCTCATTAAGCAACACCTCATCCCTCCTTGATAGTATTGGCTTTTCCTAAAGACTCAATGTGATCTTGGATCACTAAAATATAAAATGAAGAGTCTTGAGCTTTTGAGCTTGAGCCAATCCTTTGTCCTTAGCATTTTGAGGGTTCCACTTTCACATCCATGCCATGCCAATCATTGAGCTTTCCTGAAATAATCATCTTGGAATAGCATTAGCTCAATGAGCTATATGTTGTTATGAATTACCAAAACCACCTAGGGATAGTTGCACTTTTAGCAACATCTGTGAGGCGGCTGTTGGCGAGCCGCACATAGTCAACTACGCCGGCAACCTTCAGTTCTTCACCGACGTGGTGATGCAGCTGGAGGCGCGGTCGGTCAGGGCCGACAGGTTGGTGGAGGGGAGGAGCCGCGCCCTGCTCGGGCATGTGCCTTTTCTTGCGTCTTCAGCCATCTCCGGAACATGGATCCCCACTTCGATTTCGACGCCGCCATCGCCCCAGTCCCCCAGGCCGTCCGAGACGACCTAGCGCACTGGGTGGAAGACAATGTGGATGCTCTTGTCAGGGCCTTCGCTTCAGACGACGATGGCGTAATTATGGCTGCCGACGAGGGCGGTGTGGTGAACGGCCCTGATGCCACTGGCGGCGACGCAGACAGCGATGGCGAGTCCAGCGACGCCAGCAACGGTTCGGGTGGTGCTCCTAAGGACGCATTGGGGGATTTATCCGACTGATCATGCATCATTCTTGTTTCCTTACCCTGCATGAATAGAACTCAGGTTTTAGCCTGATGGCTGTGAGAGCATTTTGGGAGGGGGAGCCCCTCATGTAAAACTTGTGTTCATCGTATTAGTAGATGTTACATTGCACATGCGCCCGCGCCAAGTGGTTGGCTAAGTGACGCGCTGGTTTGCTAGTTTACCTTCGTCCCGTGCGGGCCCTGAGGTAGCCTATGTGAGGCTGTGGTGTCCCGAGTGTTCCCTGATCGAATCCGTAGGATCTGCAGTAAAAAAAACCTCCTGAGAGGACGCGGTGGCGGCAGTCTGGGCTGCGCGCAAGCTAGGCCTGACCCGGCTCGCGAGGGGCTCACGAGGGGAGGCAGCTGAGGCGAAGTGGTAATCAAAACGTGAGAAATTGCTCGAACGAGACTAAGCACCCCTTCCCCGAACACACGCAAATCTCAAGTTCGAATCCAACTTGAATCCAGCGGGGGAAAGTGACAACCAAAGGGAAAAGCAACGAAAGCAGACAAAAGGCCGTGTCCGGCACCTAATCTAGTCTTGGACGTCTTCTCACCAGCGCGGAGCTAAGTGCTGCCACTAGGCGTGGGAGGGAGCCCCAGGGCCTGAGGCCGGCACCCCTGAGACTCCGGGCGTGTACAGCCCCACTCATTATTACGTGAGAGTGTCACGGGGCGGCGAGCTTCACAGGCATTGGGCCTTCTTCACAGGTACCGGCCTTGCTTCATATCGCCAGACGAGGGCCCCGCCTTGCGCTACACTCTAGTGCCATCAACGACGACCGGAAACCAGGACGCCGCCGATGGGGTAGAGCGGTCGCCAGCGGTTCCCCCGACGACCACGGGTCCTCCTCCAGGGGCAGGCCCAGAGGCACCTCCCCAGCAGAGGGCCTACCTCCTGAGAACACCTTGCTCCGAATGCCGCGGTGGTGATGTCGGATCTCGGCCCCTCTCCTGCAGCCCCCTGCGCCCTCCTCCCGAGGGGTAGGAGACTGTGGGAGCGGGGCAGCTGCTCGCTGTGGCGACCTGCACCTCCTGCGATCCATAATTAGCGTATGCCTGCTCCTGAGGAATTAGCAGTACCTGATAATCGTTGCCTCCAGCATGGCCAGTGGGACCGTCCCAGGGCTCCTGGAAGGGCTCAGCTTCTGGTGCCTCGTCCCCCCAGCTTGGGCTGAGGAGCGAGCCTTGTTCGCCCTCGTGAGGGTGTCCTTGGTCCATCATGAGGGGCACATATTCTTCTGGTGCCGTCATCCCGAAGGCCACGCCGTAGTGCTCCACGTGCCACGTAGTCCTGCTTGACGTGCCCACCGTGGGGTGGTAGCGCGGCTGTCCACTGGGGCCGTGGGTCGCGTCGAGTCCTTCTTCTTCACGGACCGGGAACGGGGGCAGCGCCGCCGCCGGTCCGGTGCCAACAGCTTCGCCGGTGTTGGGGTAGCCTTGGAGCCCACGGGCGCGTGCGAAGCCCCTGAGCGGGCTGCCCTGGGCTTGAGATGGGAGCTAGGTGCAGAAGGGGTGAGCCCCTGAGGCGGCGAAGCCCAGGAGCTCTGCCACCCGCTCCAGCAGCACGTCGTGGCCGCCCTCCAGCAGCCTGCACTCCAGCAGCTCTCGGGCCACCGTGAGCGCGGCCCTCGAGTTTGCCTGCTCCCGGCGGGTGTACAGTGTCGTGGTCGCGGCGTGATTGGAGGCCCTTGCTGCCAACCGCGCCTGCCGCGGTGTGAGAGCTGTCGAAGCCTATCCACGTCACCCGCGGGCCGCAGCGCCCTGCGGACCGTGAGCTGTCTGGGGCACGGGGTCGCCTGAGGCGAGCGGCTCTGCGCGGCCGGCCACACCGCCCATGGATCTGGGTTGCCCGCCTGGTCGCCGGACATGGTGATGACGACGCGACGGGACACGAAGCGGTAGAAGGTGGATTCCGGCGCACCCCTACCTGGCGTGCCAAATGTTGGATTTCGGGTTCCGGCAGACCCTTGAGGTTCGAACGCTGGGGTGTGCGCGGAGATTTCGCCTTCTACCTACCTGCTGAAGGAAATATGCCCTAGAGGCAATAATAAAGTTATTATTTATTTCCTTATTTCATGATAAATTTTTGTTATTCATGCTAGAATTGTATTAACCGGAAACATAATACATGTGTGAATACATAGACAAACAGAGTGTCACTAGTATGCCTCTACTAGACTAGCTCGTTAATCAAAGATGGTTATGTTTCCTAACCATGGACAAAGAGTTGTTATTTGATTAACGGGATCACATCATTAGGTGAATGATATGATTGACATGACCCATTCCATTAGCTTAGCACCCGATCGTTTAGTATGTTGCTATTGCTTTCTTCATGACTTATACATGCTCCTATGACTATGAGATTATGCAACTCCCGTTTACCGGAGGAACACTTTGTGTGCTACCAAACGTCAAAACATAACTGGGTGATTATAAAGGTGCTCTACAGGTGTCTCCAAAGGTACATGTTGGGTTGGCGTATTTCGAGATTAGGATTTGTCACTCCGATTGTCGGAGAGGTATCTCTGGGCCCTCTCGGTAATACACATCACATAAGCCTTGCAAGCATTGCAACTAATGAGTTAGTTGTGAGATGATGTATTATGGAACAAGTAAAGAGACTTGCCGGTAACGAGATTGAACTAGGTATTAAGATACCGACGATCGAATCTCGGCAAGTAAGATACCGATGACAAAGGGAACAACGTATGTTGTTATGCGGTCTGACCGATAAAAGATCTTCGTAGAATATGTAGGAGCCAATATGAGCATCCAGGTTCCGCTATTGGTTATTGACCGGAGACATGTCTCGGTCATGTCTACATTGTTCTCGAACCCGTAGGGTCCGCACGCTTAAGGTTTCGATGACAGTTGTATTATGAGTTTATGAGTTTTGATGTACCGAAGTTTGTTCGGTGTCCCGGATGTGATCACGGACATGACGAGGAGTCTCTAAATGGTCGAGACATAAAGATTGATATATTGGAAGCCTATATTTGGATACCGGAAGTGTTCCGGGTGAAATCGGGATTTTACCGGAGTACCGGGAGGTTACCGGAACCCCCCGGGAGGTATATGGGCCTTAGTGGGCCTTAGTGGAAGAGAGGAGAGGTGGCCAGGGCTGGGCCGCGCGCCCCTCCCCCCCCCTAGTCCGAATAGGACAAGGAGAGAGGGGGCCGGTGTCCCCCTTCCTTCTCTCTCTCCTCTTTCCCCCCTCCCGAATCCTATTCCAACTAGGAAAGGGGGGATCCTACTCCCAGAGGGAGTAGGACTCCTCCTGGCGCGCCCCTCCTGGGCGGCCACACCCCCCCTTAGATCCTTTATATATGGAGGCAGGGGGCACCCCTAGAGACACAAGTTGATCCACGTGATCATATTCTTAGTCGTGTGCGGTGCCCCCTTCCACCATAGTCCTCGATAATATTGTAGAGGTGCTTAGGCGAAGCCCTGCAACGGTAGTACATCAAGATCGTCACCACGCCGTCGTGCTGACGGAACTCTTCCCCGACACTTTACTGGATCGGAGTCCGGGGATCGTCATCGAGCTGAACGTGTGCTAGAACTCGGAGGTGCCGTAGTTTCGGTGCTTGATCGGTCGGGCCATGAAGACGTACGACTACATCAACCATGTTGTGCTAACGCTTCTGTTGTCGATCTACAAGGGTACGTAGATCACACTCTCCCCTCTCGCTGCTATGCATCACCATGATCTTGCGTGTGCGTAGAATTTTTTTTGAAATTACTACGTAACCCAACAGTGGTATCAGAGCCAGGTTTTATGTGTTGATGTTATTTGCACGAGTAGAACACAAATGAGTTGTGGGCGATATAAGTCATACTGCTTACCAGCATGTCATACTTTGGTTCGGCGGTATTGTTGGACGAAGCGGCCCAGACCGACATTATGCGTACGCTTACGCGAGACCGGTTCTCCCGACATGCTTTGCACAAAGGTGGCTAGCGGGTGACAGTTTCTCCAACTTTAGTTGAACCAAGTGTGGCTACGCCCAGTCCTTGCGAAGGTTAAAACAGCACCAACTTGACAAACTATCGTTGTGGTTTTGATGCGTAGGTAAGATTGGTTCTTGCTTAAGCCCGTAGCAGCCACGTAAAACTTGCAACAACAAAGTAGAGGACGTCTAACTTGTTTTTGCAGGGCATGTTGTGATGTGATATGGTCAAGACATGATGCTAAATTTTATTGTATGAGATGATCATGTTTTGTAACCGAGTTATCGGCAACTGGCAGGAGCCATATGGTTGTCGCTTTATTGTATGCAATGCAATCGCGCTGTAATGCTTTACTTTATCACTAAGCAGTAGCGATAGTCGTAGAAGCATAAGATTGGCGAGATGACAACGATCCTACGATGGAGATCAAGGTGTCACGCCGGTGACGATGATGATCATGACGGTGCTTCGAAGATGGAGATCACAAGCACAAGATGATGGTGGCCATATCATATCACTTATATTGATTCCATGTGATGTTTATCTTTTATGCATCTTATCTTGCTTTGATTGATGGTAGCATTATAAGATGATCTCTCACTAATTATCAAGAAGTGTTCTCCCTGAGTATGCACTGTTGTGAAAGTTCTTCGTGCTGAGACACCACGTGATGATCGGGTGTGATAGGCTCTACGTTCAAATACAACGGGTGCAAAACAGTTGCACACGCGGAATACTCAGGTTATACTTGACGAGCCAAGCATATACAGATATGGCCTCGGAACACAGAGACCGAAAGGTCGAGCATGAATCATATAGTAGATATGATCAACATAGTGATGTTCACCAATGAAGCTACTCCATCTCACGTGATGATCGGACATGGTTTAGTTGATTTGGATCACGTAATTACTTAGAGGATTAGAGGGGTGTCTATCTAAGTGGGAGTTCTTTAAGTAATATGATTAATTGAACCTAAATTTATCATGAACTTAGTACCTGATAGTATCTTGCTTATTCATGTTTGATTGTAGATAGATGGCCCGTGCTATTGTTCCGTTGAATTTTAATGCGTTCCTTGAGAAAGCAAAGTTGAAAGATGATGGTAGCAATTACACGGACTGGGTCCGTAACTTGAGGATTATCCTCATTGCTGCACAGAAGAATTACGTCCTGGAAGCACCGCTGGGTGCCAGGCCTACTGCTGGAGCAACACCAGATGTTATGAACGTCTGGCAGAGCAAAGCTGATGACTACTTGATAGTTCAGTGTGCCATGCTTTACGGCTTAGAATCGGGACTTCAACGACGTTTTGAACGTCATGGAGCATATGAGATGTTCCAGGAGTTGAAGTTAATATTTCAAAAAAATGCCCGGATTGAGAGATATGAAGTCTCCAATAAGTTCTATAGCTGCAAGATGGAGGAGAACAGTTCTGTCAGTGAGCATATACTCAAAATGTCTGGGTATAATAATCACTTGATTCAATTGGGAGTTAATCTTCCAGATGATTGCGTCATTGACAGAATTCTCCAATCACTGCCACCAAGCTACAAGAGCTTCGTGATGAACTATAATATGCAAGGGATGAATAAGACTATTCCCGAGCTCTTCGCAATGCTGAAAGCTGCGGAGGTAGAAATCAAGAAGGAGCATCAAGTGTAGATGGTCAACAAGACCACTAGTTTCAAGAAAAAGGGCAAAGGGAAGAAGAAGGGGAACTTCAAAAAGAACAGCAAGCAAGTTGCTGCTCAAGAGAAGAAACCAAAACCTAGACCTAAGCCTGAAACTGAGTGCTTCTACTGCAAGCAGACTGGTCACTGGAAGCGGAACTGCCTCAAGTATTTGGCGGATAAGAAGGATGGCAAGGTGAACAAAGGTATATGTGATATACATGTTATTGATGTGTACCTTACTAATGCTCGCAGTAGCACCTGGGTATTTGATACTGGTTATGTTGCTAATATTTGCAACTCAAAACAGGGACTACGGATTAAGCGAAGATTGGCTAAGGACGAGGTGACGATGCGCGTGGGAAATGGTTCCAAAGTCGATGTGATCGCAGTCGGCACGCTACCTCTACATCTACCTTCGGGATTAATATTAGACCTAAATAATTGTTATTTGGTGCCAGCATTAAGCATGAACATTATATCTGTATCTTGTTTCATGCGAGACGGTTATTCATTTAAATCAGAGAATAATGGTTGTTCTTTTTACATGAGTAATATATTTTATGGTCATGCACCCTTAAAGAGTGGTCTATTCTTATTAAAACTCGATAGTAGTGACACACATATTCATAGTGTTGAAACCAAAAGATGCAGAGTTGATAATGATAGTGCAACTTATTTGTGGCACTGCCGTTTAGAGGTATAAAGCACATGAAGAAACTCCATAGTGATGGGCTTTTGGAACCACTTGATTATGAATCACTTGGTACTTGCGAACCATGCCTTATGGGTAAGATGACAAAAGCACCATTCTCCGGTACTATGGAGAGAGCAATAGATTTGTTAGAAATCATACATACAGATGTATGTGGTCCGATGAATGTTGAGGCTCGTGGCGGATATCGTTATTTTCTCACCTTCACAGATGACTTGAGCAGATATGGGTATATCTACTTAATGAAACACAAGTCTGAAACGTTTGAAAAGTTCAAAGAATTTCAGAGTGAAGTTGAAAATCATCGTAACAAGAAAATAAAATTCCTACGATTTGATCGTGGAGGAGAATATTTGAGTTACGAGTTTGGTGTACATTTGAAACAATGTGGAATAGTTTCGCAACTCACTCCACCCGGAACACCACAGTGTAATGGTGTGTCCGAACGTCGTAATCGTACTTTACTAGATATGGTACGATCTATGATGTCTCTTACTGATTTACCGCTATCGTTTTTGGGATACGCTCTAGAGACGGCCGCATTCACGTTAAATAGGGCACCATCGAAATCCATTGAGACGACGCCTTATGAACTGTGGTTTGGCAAGAAACCAAAGTTGTCATTTCTGAAAGTTTGGGGCTGCGATGCTTATGTGAAAAAGCTTCAACATGATAAGCCCGAACCCAAATCGGAAAAATGTGTCTTCATAGGATATCCAAAGGAAACTATTGGATACACCTTCTATCATAGATCCGAAGGCAAGACATTTGTTGCTAAATTCGGAAACTTTCTAGAGAAGGAGTTTCTCTCGAAAGAAGTGAGTGGGAGGAAAGTAGAACTTGTCGAGGTAACTGTACCTACTCCCTTATTCGAAAGTAGTACATCACAGAAATCTGTTTCTGTGACACCTACACCAATTAGTGAGGAAGCTAATGATAATGATCATGAAACTTCAGAACAAGATACTACTGAACCTCGTAGATCAACCAGAGTGAGATCCGCGCCAGAGTGGTACGGTAATCCTATTCTGGAAGTCATGCTACTAGATCATGATGAACCTACGAACTATGAAGAAGCGATGGTGAGCCCAGATTCCGCAAAATGGCTTGAAGCCATGAAACCTGAGATGGGATCCATGTATGAGAACAAAGTATGGACTTTGGTTGACTTGCCCAATGATCGGCAAGCAATTGAGAATAAATGGATCTTCAAGAAGAAGACGGACGCTGACGGTAATATTACTGTCTACAAAGCTCGACTTGTCGCAAAAGGTTTTCGGCAAGTTCAAGGGATTGACTACGATGAGACCTTCTCACCCGTAGCGATGCTTAAGTCTGTCCGAATCATGTTAGCAATTGCCGCATTTTATGATTATGAAATTTGGCAGATGGATGTCAAAACTGCATTCCTGAATGGATTTCTGGAAGAAGAGTTGTATATGATGCAACCAGAAGGTTTTGTCGATCCAAAGGGAGCTAACAAAGTGTGCAAGCTCCAGCGATCCATTTATGGACTGGTGCAAGCCTCTCAGAGTTGG
This sequence comes from Triticum urartu, assembly GCF_003073215.2. Classification (NCBI taxonomy): domain Eukaryota; kingdom Viridiplantae; phylum Streptophyta; class Magnoliopsida; order Poales; family Poaceae; genus Triticum; species Triticum urartu. The sequence continues at coordinate 129,361,077 of NC_053025.1, read as the reverse complement.
AATAAACGCTTTGATAGTGTGATCAAAGCATTTGGTTTTATACAGATTTTTGGAGAAGCCTGTATTTACAAGAAAGTGAGTGGGAGCTCTGTAGCATTTCTGATATTATATGTGGATGACATATTACTAATTGGAAATGATATAGAATTTCTAGATAGCATAAAGGGATACTTGAATAAGAGTTTTTTAATGAAAGACCTCGGTGAAGCTGCTTACATATTAGGCATTAAGATCTATAGAGATAGATCAAGACGCTTAATTGGACTTTCACAAAGCACATACCTTGACAAAGTTTTGAAGAATTTCAAAATGGATCAAGCAAAGAAAGGGTTCTTGCCTGTGTTACAAGGTGTGAAATTGAGTCAGACTCAATGCCCGACCACTGCAGAAGATAGAGAGAAAATGAAAGATGTTCCCTATGCTTCAGCCATAGGATCTATCATGTATGCAATGCTGTGTACCAGACCTGATGTGTGCCTTGCTATGAGTCTAGCAGGGAGGTACCAAAGTAATCCAGGAGTGGATCACTGGACAGCGGTCAAAAACATCTTGAAATACCTGAAAAGGACTAAGGATATGTTTCTCGTTTATGGAGGTGACAAAGAGCTAATCGTAAGTGGTTACGTCGATGCGAGCTTTGACACTGATCCGGACGATTCTAAATCGCAAACCGGATACGTATTTACATTAAACGGTGGAGCTGTCAGTTGGTGCGGTTCTAAACAAAGCGTCGTGGCGGGATCTATGTGTGAAGCGGAATACATAGCTGCTTCGGAAGCAGCAAATGAAGGAGTCTGGATGAAGGAGTTCATATCCGATCTAGGTGTCATACCTAGTGCATCGGGTCCAATGAAAATCTTTTGTGACAATACTGGTGCAATTGCCTTGGCGAAGGAATCCAGATTTCACAAGAGAACCAAGCACATCAAGAGACGCTTCAATTCCATCCGGGATCTAGTCCAGGTGGGAGACAAAGAGATTTGCAAGATACATACGGATCTGAATGTAGCAGACCCGTTGACTAAGCCTCTTCCACGAGCAAAACATCATCAGCACCAAGGCTCCATGGGTGTTAAAATCATTACTGTATAATCTAGATTATTGACTCTAGTGCAAGTGGGAGACTGAAGGAAATATGCCCTAGAGGCAATAATAAAGTTATTGTTTATTTCCTTATATCATGATAAATGTTTATTATTCATGCTAGAATTGTATTAACCGGAAACATAATACATGTGTGAATACATAGACAAACAGAGTGTCACTAGTATGCCTCTACTAGACTAGCTCGTTAACCAAAGATGGTTATGTTTCCTAACCATGGACAAAGAGTTGTTATTTGATTAACGGGATCACATCATTAGGTGAATGATCTGATTGACATGACCCATTCCATTAGCTTAGCACCCAATCGTTTAGTATGTTGCTATTGCTTTCTTCATGACTTATACATGTTCCTATGACTATGAGATTATGCAACTCTCGTTTACCGGAGGAACACTTTGTGTGCTACCAAACGTCACAACGTAACTGGGTGATTATAAAGGTGCTCTACAGGTGTCTCCAAAGGTACATGTTGGGTTGGCGTATTTTGAGATTAGGATTTGTCACTCCGATTGTCGGAGAGGTATCTCTGGGCCCTCGCAGTAATACACATCACATAAGCCTTGCAAGCATTGCAACTAATGAGTTAGTTGTGAGATGATGTATTACGGAACGAGTAAAGAGACTTGCCAGTAACGATATTGAACTAGGTATTAAGATACCGACGATCGAATCTCGGGCAAGTAACATACCGATGACAAAGGGAACAACGTATGTTGTTATGCGGTCTGACCGATAAAAGATCTTCGTAGAATATGTAGGAGCCAATATGAGCATCCAGGTTCCGCTATTGGTTATTGACCGGAGACATGTCTCGGTCATGTATACATTGTTCTCGAACCCGTAGGGTCCGCATGCTTAAGGTTTCAATGACAGTTATATTATGAGTTTATGAGTTTTGATGTACCAAAGTTTGTTTGGTGTCCCGGATGTGATCACGGACATGACGAGGAGTCTCGAAATGGTCGAGACATAAAGATTGATATATTGGAAGCCTATATTTGGATATCGGAAGTGTTCTGGGTGAAATCGGGATTTTACCGGAGTACCGGGAGGTTACCGGAACCCCCCGGGAGGTATATGGACCTTAGTGGGCCTTAGTGGAAGAGAGGAGAGGTGGCCAGGGCTGGGCCGCGTGCCCCTCCCCCCTCTAGTCCGAATAGGACAAGGAGAGAGGGGGCCGGTGCCCCCCTTCCTTCTCTCTCTCCTCTTTCCCCCCTCCCGAATCCTATTCCAACTAGGAAAGGGGGAGGAATCCTACTCCCGGAGGGAGTAGGACTCCTCCTGGCGCGCCCCTCCTGGCCGGCCACACCCCCCCTTAGATCCTTTATATACGGAGGCAGGGGGCACCCCTAGAGACACAAGTTCATCCACATGATCATATTCTTAGCCGTGTGCGGTGCCCCCTTCCACCATAGTCCTCGATAATATTGTAGCGGTGCTTAGGCGAAGCCCTGCGACGGTAGAACATCAAGATCGTCACCACGCCATCGTGCTGACGGAACTCTTCCCCGACACTTTGCTGGATCGGAGTCCGGGGATTGTCATCGAGCTGAACGTGTGCTAGAACTCGGAGGTGCCGTAGTTTCGATGCTTGATCGGTTGGGCCGTGAAGACGTACGACTACATCAACCACGTTGTGCTAACGCTTCCGTTGTCGATCTACAAGGGTACGTAGATCACACTCTCCCCTCTCGTTGCTATGCATCACCATGATCTTGCGTGTGCGTAGGAAATTTGTTGAAATTACTACGTAACCCAACACCTGGACCCCTCTGCCTTGCTAAGATCTAAGCAATGGAAAGAACAGCACAAGAGACACATGGTTTATACTGGTTCGGGCCACCGTTGTGGTGTAATACCCTACTCAAGTGTGTGGTGTGGTGGATTGCCTCTTGGGCTGATGATGATGAGCAATACAAGGAAGAACAGCCTCGCGAGGGTCTGTTCTTGGCTGGGGGGATGAACTGCTAGGAGGAGTTCAGTCGCCCTTCTCTCCCTCTGTGTGTGTGATGCTACTCGATCCGATCCTAGTTAGTTTCTCTCTTCTTGATTGCCCCTCTACCCTGGGGGTGGCTAGTCCTATTTATAGGCAAAGGCCCTGGGCCTCTTCCCAAATATTGAGCGGGAAGGGCGCTAACAATTGGCCATTTTGAAGGGGAACATCTGATACACTTATCCTGACTAAAGTTGGTCCTCGCCTGCCAAAGGCTCTGGTGGTGACGCTGGCTTGGGCTCCACAATGACTTCCTCCCTGCCGTTGGACTGGTCTTGGTCTCGTTGCACCGAAACGGGTGCCTTTGCTTGATGCTCTCGCCTGCGCTTTCTCCCTTTGCACCAAAGAGGAAAGGAGGACACTGCGTGGCTGGCGCCCGCCAGTATCCCGCCTTGATCTCTCCGCCTCCTCGCGAGCCAGCCTGATGAGACCGTGCCTGAGGAAGTTCCGTGTCGTCCGCCCCGCGAGGCTTTGCCCCTCGCGAGGGTCTTGGGTCTGTGTTGATGAAGATGGGCCGTGCTGGGCCCCCCTTTGAGCCACGCCGCAGGCCGCAGGCAGGCAAGTCTGGGGACCCCCATTCCCAGAACGCCGACAGTGGGGAGAGGTCGCCTCACCCATCTCCTCGGTTCTGCACGTCCGCCACGTGTCTCCCATGCGCTTGGGGTGGAAAACGGTGGAGGCGGGAAACCGGGCCGTCGTTGGTTGGCGCAGCGGGTCGGTCCTGGCTCCCTGCGCCTTCCGTATCTCGATTGGCCGAGTGGGGCGGCCGAGCCCCAACCCCGCTCCTTTATAAAGAGCGGGAGGGGGGATGGCGTCCCGCATTCTTTCATCTTCTTCTTCCTTCAGCTTCTGCTCCTCCCTTCCATCCGTCATGGAGAGAGGGAATCCCGGTCCTTCAACGGTGGCGGCGAGGGTCGTCGCTCGACAACGCATCCCTCCTTCTCCTGCGCCTACGGTGGCAGAGCCAGCCGCGAGGGGAAGGGGAAGGGGGCGAGGCCGTGGGCGAGGCCGGGGCGCTCGGGGAAGAGGTGGACGGGGTGGCGCGCCGGCCTCGCCTCCGCCAGCAGCTCCCCCTCCAATGGAGGGCCATGTTGGGGATGACCCTTATGAGTTCTTCGTTAGGCTGCGCCGGCCGCCGCGCCGTCGCCTTCGTCTCCCGACTCCATTTGCGCGGGAGATGGAGCTGGATCCGCCGGAGTCATTGCGGCTGCACATGAGGGGCTGCGGGATCAGTGGCACGCGGGTCCGCGTCGACTTCCCCGCTCCTCACGTGATGTATCTTCGTCGGGGATGGAAGACATTTGCTCATATCCACAGCTTGATGGAGGGGCTCACTCTCCATTTTAAGCTGATGGAGGGTGGCCTTCTCTCCGTCAAGGTCTTTGGGCACTTTGGGACTCGTACAAGGTGCTGCGTGGAGAGCTCTTCTGATAGTGAAGACTCCTCCTCGGGCGGGAGTGACGAGGAGGACAGTGGCAGCGACGACGAGGGCGGTAGGCGGCAGGATGACAGGTCTGACTAGGTGTCGGGTGCCGCTCCGTGCGGCACCGGCGACCCCATCATCCGTGTCGCCGGCTCCTTGAACTTCTCGGGGTCGTCTCCTTGGGCGGCTGGCGTTGGGAGGTTGCGGAAGAGGAAGAGGGCGGGCGGCAAGGCCGTCAAGTCGGAGTACACGGGCATCGACGCCTTCGACGCGTACTGACATCCTGCCGCCTCGTCTTCGAGCTCTACTACCGGCGCCGCCATCACCACCCAGCCTTTGGACGGCCACCAGGATGTTCTCCCTGCGTCTTCTGCCACCCGTAGCTCGCCTAGGTGCTCCTTTTGCCCTTCTCGCCTCCTTGACCTGCCTCCTGAGGAGAGAGACAAGAAAGGGATTACGGGCACCTTATCTCTTTTTAGTTTGTAAGCCTTCGGGCCTTTGTTGAATTTAAAACTTGTAATCCCTTCATTCATGTTTTTCATTCCCTACGGACTGTACCTGAGTGGAATGTTTTTAATGAAAAAGGGATGCTTGCCGGGTCATTTGTTTGCGGGTGGAACCCACGACAAGGAGTAAATCCTTGATATCTCTAAGATAAACACTTTCTCGCCCGGCAACAGGCCTTGCCGTCTCCCCACTTCGCTCGACCTTTCTCACGCCTTTGGCAAAGGCAGGGATGAGGTGGGTTCAGGCTCCTTGTTTCATCCTTTCGCTGCCGTGACTACGACCAAACTTGGTCCCAGGAACGAGCCCTAGGGCCTAGAGTTAGGTGAGCACGGTAGCTTAAGGAAAAACGAGGTTTCACATACCTCAGTCCATAATGGAATGCATGATAAGGGATGAAGAACTTATCTAAAGCTGCAGCCCCCGGCAACCCTGGTTTGCCGTGGGTGAATCTTTGCTCTTGCAGCCCCTGGCAATACTGGCTTGCCGGGGCCTAGATGCTGGTCTGTTCCTTTTTTTTCAAGTGGTTCGGCAAGGATATCTGTGTGTCCTATGAACCAAAGAAGACAAAAGAAAGACAAAGAGATGCACACTCGACCTCTAAGCTAGGGGTTAGTCGCCGCTAAACACTATCAATCCTAACCAAGGACGAGACTCGACCTAGCATGCATGCTATAACTTAGGGCGCCAGCGCTTCATTTATTTATGCTCAGGGTCTGCGCTGGCTTTGTACAAAGGGTTACATGCGTCATCGTCAAGGATCGTACAAAAGGTGGCTTGCCGGGGGGCCCGGCAAGCCGCGCCTCTCGGGTAAAACTTGCGAAGATGCTCAATGTTCCAGGAATTACTCACCGGAACGGCATCTTCGGTCTCTAGGCAGACTGCGCCAGGCCTGGTGACTCGTACTACCCGATAAGGGCCTTCCCACTTTGGCGTCAACTTGTTGGAATTCTTGTCCAATTGAACACGCCGAAGAACAAGGTCGCCTTCCTCAAAGCTTCGGGCATGAACCTTGCGGCTATGGTAGCGGCGCAAGGCTTGCTGGTAGCGCGCTACTCTCACAGCCGCCCGAAGACGATCTTCCTCAAGGAGCGTTGCGTCATCTTGCCGCAATTGCTCTTGCTCAAGCTCGTTATAAGCGAGTACTCGAGGTGACCCGTATATGAGTTCCATGGGGAGAACTGCTTCTGCCCCGTATACCAGGGCAAAGGGTGTCTGGCCGGTGGCTCGATTTGGTGTCATTCTGATTGACCAAAGAACCGCCGGCAATTCATCAATCCAGAGTCTTCCACTCTTGTGCAGTCTGTCAAAGGTCTTTGTCCTCAGGCCTCGCAGTACTTTAGCATTTGCCCTCTCAGCTTGACCATTGCTTCGTGGGTGAGCAACGGAAGCGAAACAGACCTTGCTGCCGAGGTCTTGAATATATTGCATGAAGGTGTGGCTTGTGAACTATGTGCCGTTGTCGGTGATGACCCTATTGGGTACACCAAAACAGCACACCAGTCCTTTGAAGAACTTGACGGCTGACTGTGCTATGACCTTCCTCACTGCTTCCACTTCTGGCCACTTTGTGAACTTGTCGATTGCAACGTACAAGTACTCAAAGCCCCCGACAGCGCAGGGGAAAGGGCCCAGTATGTCGAGCCCCCAGACCGAGAAAGGCCAGGAGAGAGGAATGGTTTGAAGGGCTTGAGCTGGCTGATGAAGCTTCTTTGAATGGAATTGACACGCTTCACACCTGGTGACTGGTGTCGTTGCATCCTGGAGGGCGGTCGGCCAGAAGAAGCCTTGCCGAAACGCTTTGCCGGCAAGGGCCCTCGACTCTATGTGGGATCCACATGCCTCCATGTATCTCCGCCAACAGCCCCAGTCCTTCCGCTCGAGGGATACACTTCAATTTCACACTGTTCGGCCTCTTTCTGTACATGACGTCATCGACGAACTGGTACATAGTAGAGCGATGGGCTACTTTTTCCGCTTCTTCCTGCTCCTCAGGAAGTTCCCCTGTTTGGAGGAATCGGACGGTATGTTGTGCCCACGCTGGAGCCTGGGGCTCGACAGCGAGGACTAAAGGCATTTCCCCCGCTATAGGAACGGCTGTCTCCACGACAAGAGCTTGATGCTCCGTCGGAGCTAGCCGTCCTGTGGCGGGCTCAGTGTCTCTGGCAACATCCTTGCCGGCGGCTTCGGGGAGCTCGGCGGGAAAGTACTTGCCGCGCCCTGATTTTCTCATCTTGTTCTGCTCTGTTGATGGATCAATGGATGGCTGAGTTAGCCGAAGCACAAAGGTACCTGGTTCCATAGGTAGCTTGAGTACATCACGTTTTGACAGGTAATCAGCGATATCATTCTCCGCTCGAGGAACGTATTCTGCATGTATACCGTCAAAACGCTCCTCCATCTTTCTCACTTCATCGACGTAGGCCTTCATCAACGGGCTCTGGTAATCCTTGTTGACTTGCTTGACGACAAGTTGTGAGTCGCCTCTGACGACGAGTTTCTTGATTCCGAGGTCCGCCACGATCCTAAGACCGGCAAGCAGCCCTTCGTACTCAGCCGTATTGTTTGTTGACACCTCCCTGTGGAAGTGCATCTGGATCACGTACTTGAGGTGCTCTCCGATGGGCGCGACAAGCAGTACGCCAGCCCCGGTGCCCTGTAAGGAGAAAGCTCCATCAAAGTACATGATCCAGTCGCAACTTGCCTCCTTGCCGGGGAGAGCAGTCTCTTGGGCTTCTTCGTCAGGCATCGCGGTCCATTCTGCAACGAACTCCGCCAGGACTCGGCTTTGAATCGTCGAGGTACTCTCAAACTTGAGGCCAAAGCTGGACAGTTCCAGTGCCCACTCTATGATTCTTCCCGTCGCGTCTGGATTGTGCAATATCCGTTGCAGAGGGAGGCGAGTGACGACAATGATTTCGTGTGCCTGGAAGTAGTGACGCAGCTTCCCCGAGGCCATAAGAAGGCCGAACAGCAGTTTCTGCACACCGGAGTACCTTGATCTAGCCCCTTGCAGGAGGGAACTAACAAAGTAGACCGGGTGCTGCATCATTTTCTTCTTCGGTGGCACTCCAACTGGTTGTGTTGTCTCTGCATCGGTGGCATCGGGCTTTGTCGCTGCCATTACCTCATGATCAATTTCTCTCTGCGCCACTAGTGCGGCGCTGACCACCTGGTTCGTCGCCGCCAAGTATAGCAGCAACGGTTCCCATGGCCTAGGCACAACTAGTATTGGCGCGGAGGAAAGGTACCTCTTCAAATCTTACAATGCTGCTTCAGCTTCTGGTGTCCACTCCATCGGGCCCGCCTTTTTCAAAATCTTGAAAAAGGGAAGGGCGCGCTCGGCGGACTTGGAAATGAACCTGCTCATGGCGGCAACGCAACCAGCAAGCCAACGCACATCCTTGACTCGCTTGGGTGCTTCAATCTGCACTATAGCTTTGATCTTGTCCGGATTGGCCTCTATCTCACGCTGCGACACAAAGAACCCAAGAAGCTTGCCGGACGGGACGCCGAAGACGCACTTCTCAGGGTTCAGCTTGAGATTGATCTTGCGTAGGTTTGCAAATGTTTCTTGTAAATCTGGTATGAGGGTTGCCCTATTCTTGGTTTTGACCACTCTATCATCCATATAAGCTTCCATATTTCTATGGAGCTGGGGTTCAAAACCAATCTGGACCGCCCTTGCAAACGTTGAACCAACACTCTTCAACTCGAAAGGCATCCGTATGAAACAATATGTACCACATGGGGTGATGAATGCCGTTTTCTCTTCGTCTTCTCTTGTCATGAAGATCTGGTGGTAGCCGGAGTAGGCATCGAGGAATGACAGCAGATCACACCCAGCCGTGGAGTCAACAATCTGGTCGATGCGCGGCAAAGGGAAGGGGTCTTTGGGACAAGCCTTATTGATATCTGTGTAATCGATACACAAGCTCCACTTCCCATTTGCCTTGTGCACTACCACTGGATTGGCCAACCACATTGGATGGAGCACTCCTCTTACCAAACCCGCTACTTCCAGTTTCCGGATCTCCTCTGTGATGAACTCTTGTCGTTCCAAGGCTTGCTTTCTGACCTTCTGCTTGACGGGCCGCGCATGAGGACAGACAGCAAGGTGGTGCTCAATCACCTCCCTGGGAACGCCGGGGATGTCGGATGCTTGCCATGCAAACACATCGACATCCGCCTGCAGGAAGGTGAAGAGCGCGTCTTCCTATTTGTCGTCAAGGGCGGAGCTTATGGTGAAAGCCCCTCCCATGCCATCCTCCTTGACAGAAACCTTCTTGGTTCCCGGCGGTGTGGCCCTGGATTTCTTGTTTCTGCTGGTGGAGCTCTCTGGCACGTCCTCGACGGGAGCACTACACTCCAAAGAGGTGTGCTTGCCGGAGTGGGTGCCTGAGGTCTCACCGGTCTTCTTCTTTTTCTTTCCCGGGGCTCCAGCGGCAGGAGCAAGCGCCTTAGCAGTGGCGCCTGCTGCAACTGCTTGTTGGTAGAGTTGGTCAGCGCAAATTAGTGCATCCTTCTTGTCTGATGGGACAGTGATGATCGTCACAGGCCCCGGCATCTTCAGGGTGTTGTAGGCGTAATGTGACGCCGCCATGAACTTGGCCAGCGCTGGGCGGCCAAGGATCCCGTTGTAAGGCAAGGGGATCTTGGCAACGTCGAACACAATCCTTTCTGTCCTGTAGTTCAGATCACTCCCAAAAGTCACGGGCAACGTGACCTTTCCCTTTGGTTGACTTCTTCCCGGGTTGACCCCCTGAAACGTGCCCGTCTCTTCGAGGTCTTCATCAGGAATCTGCAGTTTCTCGATCACCGCAGGCGAGATTAAGTTCAGATCGGCCCCGCCATTGACTAGCATCTTTGTCACCTTGAGGTTGCGCATTGTTGGTGAAACCAACAAAGGAAAGCACCCGACTGCAGTAGTGCGATCAGGGTGATCCGCGGTGTCAAAAATGATAGGTGTGCCGGACCACTTCAGTGGCCTTTGGGCATCAAACGATGGCTCTGCTGCTGTAATCTCACGCGCCCACTGTTTAAGGTGGCGGTGAGAGGTATGCAGCGAGGCGCCGCCATCGACGCACATGGCCTCTGTAGCTTTCTGAAATTCTTGGTCACCAGACTCATCGTCCTCTTCATGATCATCGTCTTCTGGCTTTTTGTCACGGCCCCGGGCGGGCTTCTCCTGCTGTTTATCTTTGTCGCGACGGCCCGCCTGGCCTTCACGCTTCTTGCCGGACCCTTCAGCACCGTCCTGGCCTTTCTCCTTGTCCCGCCTCTCATATTCATCCCTCTGCTTCTCAGCAAGGAGCTCAACCTGTCGGCAGTTCTGGAGATCATGGCCTTTGGTGCGATGGATCTTGCAGTATTGCTTGTCGGAGTTTCCTGGCTTCTCGGCAGCCGCCAAGGCCCGGCAGGCGACACATCCGGCAATTTCGTTGCCGGGGTCATCTGCCTTGGTTTTCTTGGTGGAGCCGGTGTCGTCAGATCCCTCGATGGCAAGCATGGCTTTACCTTTGCGCTTCCTGTTGCGGCGCCGGCCTTTCTTTGCCGGGGCGGCATTATCCTCATCTGAGGAGTCGGTTTCCACGCCGGCATCTTCGCCGGGGTACTTCCTTCCCTCTTCAGCCCGGGCACATCTGTCAGCAAGAACATAGAGTTCGGCCACGTCTTTCACCTTGTTCATTGCCAGCTCTTCGCGCATCTTGCGGTTATGCACGTTCTGATGGAACGCGCTGATGATGGCGGCGGGGTGAACATCAGGGATATTGTACTGTACCCGGCTGAACCTCTGTATATACTTGCGCAGACTCTCGCCTCCCTTCTGGGGAATGACGTGCAGGTCGCTTGCTTGGCCATGGGCTTGGTGGCCTCCAGTAAAGGCACCAACAAACTCATGCCACAAATCCGACCAGGAGAAAATAGAGTCTACCGGCAAGTGCATCAATCACGACATGGCGTTGGGTTTAAGAGCCAATGGAAAGTAATTCGCAAGCACCTTATCATCGCGGGCTCCGGCAGCTTGCATCACGATGGTGTAGATGCTGAGGAACTCAGACGGGTGGGTCTTGCCATTGTACTTCTCGCCAACGTCAGGCTTGAAGGTGCGGCGAGTGGGCCACTGGAACTGCCGCAGCTCACGGGTAAAAGCCGGATAACCTACCTCGTAAGGTAGGCCTCCAGGGCTCTCCGGGGTCGGGTGGTTCGCAGCAGGCCCTGCTCGCCTGTCTGACTGGTGGCGCGCTCCGCGCCGGCGCTTGATAGTGGTTCGAGCGTCTTCATGGGCTCGTTCCCGAAGAACTTGGCGCTGGTCACAGTGGGTCCGTGGGTCAGACGATGCTATGGAAATGTCATCGCCCGTGACATTGCGACGAGCCGGCGTCTGCGGTATCAGATGGGGAAGAGGTGAATGCACCGTGGTTGCGGCACCGCCGGCCTTTCCGCCACTGGTGCGTGGGACTCCATCGAAGCGTTGACCCGGGGGCCCCACCGGACTTGGTTCGTCTTTGTTGGCCATCGCAACAAGGCTTCGGATAGTGGCTCTCCATTTGTCGAGTTTCCCCGTAGTGCGAGGAAAGTCGAGGAGCAACTGCGCGCACGCCAGGGCCTCTACTGGCGTCGGTGGAAGCGGAACCTGCACGGATCGCGACGCGCTTCGACTTCTGACCATGTCAGAAGGAGCTCTATCACGACCCCGCGGTCGCATGCTGTTGTCACCAGTGCTTCGGCGAGCGGGCAGGTCTTCTACGTCCCGGGAGTGGCGCTCGGCGCTCTTCCCACGGCGACGCCCGGGATCTTCGGCATGATGACGCTGTTCGTCGCACGCTGCCTGGGAGGAGCGCGCTATTGGCACCGGCGTGTGAGTCTTGGAGGCCCTTGCGTCGCCCTTAGGTGGGGCGGCGATGACCTTGGAAGGCCCCGCTCCACCCGCGGAGGGCCTGGCTCCGCCTTTGGATTTGGCGATGTGTGGCCCGTTACCAGGCGCACAAACATCGCCGCCTCCCAAACTCCGGCTGCTGGGATGGCGTTGGTGTTCGCGAGCAGCGCCCTGGGTCCTTTCTATGACCGGTCCACTGCTCGCCCGCGTCGGGACGGGCTGTCCGGCTTCCGACTGGCCAACCGCCACCGTCGTCTTCTTCTTGGGCGCCATGATGATCAAGAAGCGTCGAACTAACTGCTAAAGCCGATTCTCACAACTGCGCCCCCTACCTGGCGCGCCAAAGATGTCGGTGGGAACGACACCTATGGGATCACAAGAATCCCTACTACGGTTAGCGGGGCGCAGGGTCGTGAGAAGAGCGGATCAAACAGATAGTACATAGTTTGTTTATCCAGGTTCAGGCCGCGAGGATGCGTAAAACCCTACTCCCGCTTTGGTGGATGTATATTCCTGTTCTTGAGCTAGCGCTGGGGCATTAGGAGCTCCAAAAAGCCGAATCCTTCTCCTGGTCGCCTCGGGCCTCCTTTTATAGAAAAAGGGGTTGCCATAGTGGCACGCAGGAGGTGGAAAGGGTACAGTGATACGAGGTTATCCATCACATTACATGACAAGGCACATTTAATGCGTCTTGCTTAGGTGTCATTGCTTTATCGGGGACGGGGGAGAAAGCTGTCTCGTCCGTCGCCGCTCCTTCTTGTGTCGACACGCGCCCTGGCCAGCGATGCCTGTGATGCCATGTAGGTAGGCAGGCAGCTGAGCTGGCGCAGTGGAGGGTCTTCACGAAGATCGGCATGCCGCCACGTAGGTGCCTGCCCAGCTGGTTGGGCCGGCAGCCGCATGCGTACGGTGGTGGAGGTTTAGTCGGCGTGGGCCTGATGGTGGCCCTGCGGATGTTTTTGGCAAGGGCCTTGCCGGGACCTCGGCAAGGTTATTGCTGGGGCGCCTACTGTCATCCCCGGCAAGGCGCTTGCCAGGGGCCTTGTGGTCTTCCTCGGCTGGGATCCCGCCAAGGTTCGTCATCTTCTATTGTACGTATATGATCTTGAATGTCTTCACAAAGATCTGCATGCCACCACGAGGATGTCTCCCGAATCCTTGCCCCATGGGGGCAGTGGACTCAAGGGTGATTTGCTCCGTAGGCATGGGGCGACTTGCCGCGGCAAGGGTCTTGCCAGGGTTGCTAAAACTGTCTCCCGGCAAGGATCTTGCCGGGGGAGTCCGCTTCGTCTCCTTTGTTCTTCGTGGTTTTGTCCTTGGCGTCGTCCTAGTTCCCTTGAGCTTCGGTCTTACCCTGGCTCACCTCCCTTGCCTTGCTTGGTGTGGTGGTGCCCGCGGCTCTGACTGCCCGTGCACAGTTATAGGGGTACAAAAAAAGTGTACCCCTCTTTTTGTACACCAACACAACCCGAACCCTCTTCATCACCCGCGCGTGCTTCCCACCCGAAACGGTCAGTGCCGCATTCATACCCGGCCAGAGCGGACGCGACCTCTCACTGGCGTCGGCGTTGATGCGGCGCGCCGGCCGAGAGAGCGTCGCCCGCGCCGCTTCCGGGTGCACGCGGCTGCTCCACGTTCAAAGGTCGCAATAGCCGGCTACAACATGCATGTAAAAAGTTCTTGGGAGTCCGTGCAACAGCTAGCTGTCCTCCCCAACTCGTCAATCTCTTCCAGTAGTGCTAGTACTCCATGGCGCGATCCGTCGACAAGCAGGCGGGAAAGTTATCGTATACTCGGTTTGCGGTGAGTGGCATGCCAAGCGACCATGTGGGGTCGAGCCATGGAGGTGGGGGAGGCACGAACACGACAGACGTGATTTAAACGTTGGTTTTGCTTGATGGCGCGATCCAATGAAACGAAACGTTGGTTTCTCTCCGTTTCCATTTTTTCTCCGGAAAAACACAAACTTTCCACTCCATTTTCATTCCTATTCCAAGGTTGCCCCATTACAACATTGCATCAAATACAAAGGAAAACTAACACGCATGCTGATGCATCTCAATGATTCACAGATCGAAGCCAATATTTACTTCACAACTAAAGAAAAAAGTTGTGAGAGCGTGTATGAAAGAAAAACTACTGATGGGGTCACTACGACTTAAACCCTAAACCCTAAACATGATTTAATTTCCTGGCCAGGTAGAACCTGTCGAAGGAAAGACGGCTGGCACCCTCGGATCATACGATGCTTTTGTGCAGTTCCACTAAAATCGACCTGAGCATCCCTGATGGCAAAGATATTGAAGAAGTGTGATTAGAATAATAGTACTGGCACTAGTTCACGAGACATAATCTCATCACAAGTAGAAGCCGGTAGAAGTAGAGAAAGATCGACATGGAGATGGAGCTACGGCAGTGGAGCAAGCCGGCTCCAAAAGGAAGATGGACTACCTGGGACGTCGGGCTGTAGCTAGAAGGGCGGTTGGGACGCGGCATCAGACCATACCGTGGTGACCCCCGATTGGGACGCACCGACTGTGGGTTTTCTCCCTCACCGATGTCGACCGCGTCTACGCAGAACATTGTTCCCTTCCCCTAGCTGCGGGATCAGGCCCGTCGTTCTATGCTTGTGAAGAGAGCAACCTAAGCAAGCAGGCTTGTAGCTTAGGCTCCTGCTAGTGTATATATAGTGGTTTTCTTTTTCTCTCCATATCAACCATTTTATATTGCGTACGTGTCATTCAAGAGTGAAATGATGGTTGCTTCTTCCGACTAACTTACCGTGTGATTTGATTGCTCCTTAGTGGCCCCTACACGTACCCCCCCCTACGTGTATGCAACAGTCACACGTACACATGGAAGCAAAAACGCACGCGACGCCCTAATGCATGCATGTCCGAGCACACGACGGAATACACACGGTCACGCTCAAGTGCTCAACCTACACGTGCATGCACACACATCTCAATCAAGGTGAGCTAGTGACCGTATAAACACCGGAATATATATATATATATTGAGTGCAATGAGCGTATTATGAAGTCCATTGACCGTATTTTTACAAATATACAATGAAAGACAGTGTATTTATCTCATTTGAAATTAAGCCATATTAACCGGAGAGGAGGCAGTATGGACTAGAATTACTTTGCTGTGTCCCGTCAACTTGCCGAATGAGGAGAAGGTTGCAGGACGGGAGAAGCTTGCGCGTGGTGGCTCGCGGGACAAGGAGAAACTTTTGACTAATGCAAGCTCTCCCTCGCTCAAGCGGTGGACGTGCAACAGTTAATTCGGTGTCAGATTGCCAGAAGCATACACTATACTACTAGTGCTATTATTGTTCGACTTCCTGAATAGGCGAACAGCCAAGCGCAAAGTTTACTAGTAGTACTACTATAGTCTATAAAGGTACGTACTATACTGGTACTAGGAACCGGATGGAGGAGCGTCTGCACTCTTATTATAATTTTAAAATGTGATAAAGCAATCTTCAACACATTTGGTTCTCTTTGAGGGTTCTTGCATGTGATAATGGAAGTTGATTGCATGGAACACTCGTCACAATTCTCGCTTAATTCTGGCTCATATTCTGTTACAAATAGTAGCACTCGGTAATATTTCCTCTTTTTTGTTATTCAGCATGTAAACAGGTCAGCAAACCTTGTGGTGCATCTTCATGCGAACCGTGCTTGCTGCACTTTGAATGTGGCCGAGAGATGGCTTGATGAAACACCTCGCTTCCTACTTATTTTTTTGCGGGGTACCTCGCTTCCTAGTGACCAGTGTCTTGGCTGATCGTCCTAAGAATGCTTATATATGGATAAAGCTCTCTCATTTACCCGCAAAAAAGATTAAGCCATATTAACCGGAAAGGAGGGAGTATGGACTAGCACTACTTTTTGGTGTGTCCCGTCAACTAGCAGAACGAGGAGAAGCTTGCAGGACAAGATGAAGCTCGCTTACGCCTTTTGACTAATACAACCTACCCTCGGTGGACATGCATCAGTCCATTCGGTGTCATATTGTCAGAGGCATACACTGTAGTACCAACATGCGGAGTACCATCATTGTTCGACTTCACGAAGAGGCGAAGAGCCAAGCGCAGTAGTACGAGTAGTACTACTACTAGAACCGCATGGTGGAGCATCTGTACTCTTATTTTTTATCTCTGATAAAGTACACGTTTATTCCGGAGAAGGGCAGAAAACGGCAGCCCAACATGTAATGAATGATATCAATCAACCAACCATGCTCGAATATATCTTGGCCTCCGTGCGAGCCCGTCTGTGTGTTCTCGCTCCTCGTCTCTCTCAAGGAACGGTGGGTTGGCTCTTTGCCGTCAATTGAGATCGGTTTGCTCACACTCCTGTCCCACATGTCAGTGATATGTCAAGAGGAAGTGCGTTGACCGACTGGCCATATGCGTACTTGGTTTTGCACCTTCGTACTACTCCTCCCTCCGTCACAGTTTACAGGGCACGCTTCATTATGATGCATTTCTCTCAATGCATTTCCACCACCAGAGAGACTTTAGATGCGTTTGGTTTAATGCTCAATTAATTAGGGTGTGGTAACCGTAATCAAGTCCACAATTTTCTCTCCATGTACTGTACTACTACGGAGTGGAGTAAGTGCATGCATGTGTGTACCCGGGGTGGAAGCACTGCATGCATGTGTGTATGCATTATTCCCTCTAGTAATAGACGCCGTGCTATAACTACCAATGCTATTTTTCAGGCCGATCGCTAGTCGCCTTGGTCCCACAGATTTTTTTTCTTTTTCAGAAGCGTGCTGTATAAACAGTGACGAATGGAGTAGTATGAGCGATTCAAAGAAGAGCGTATTGATGGTTGCTTCTTCAGAGCAACTTACAGTGGGAAAGGTGGGGCTTATGATTTGACTACTCATTACTCACTATTAATGCGGCGCAACGACCGGGCTGAGTCTCCCATGCGGTTGTGCACTACCCCCTCGGTTCTTAAATATACTCCAGAGTATTTTTCTTTCTAGAGATTTCAACGAGTGACTACTCAAATATTTGTCTTTTTAGATATTTCAAATGGACTGGCACATACGGATGTATATAGACATATTTTAGAGTGTAGATTCAGTCATTTTGCTCCATATGTAGTCACTTGTTGAAATCTCTAGAAAGACGAATAGAATATTTAGGAACGGAGGGAGTACACATACGAAGCAAAATGAGTGAATCTACACTCTAAAATATGCCCGTTTGAAATTTGTAAAAAGACAAATATTTAGGAACGAAGGAGTATAATTTTGTGCATGGCACATGGGCCCGGATGATGAAGAGGCTTCTGGCAATGCTATCAAGCTTCCATCATTTGTTTACATAATTGACATACTATAAAAATAATTTTCCAGCGACATGAAATTGTACAATGGTGTGAGCTTTCAGCTTTTGTTTCGCGTGTCTTGCCATCGATGCTGTTTCGGAAACAATAAAAAACTAACTTCCTTGCTAAAGCATGTTAATTATTAGCAGATCAGAGCTAATAATTACATCACAGCTGAAGACAGAGTTGTGAGAAGGTGTTAAATTAAAATTGATCCATGCTTTCATTGGCAGCAACGTCCCCCCAGCTCTGTCTTAATCAACAAGGCATGTTGGGAAAAAAGTAGCTGTCTGGAGCATGCAACATTCCGATCATTTTGTGCAGTTCCACTAAAATAGAGCTGAGCATCCCTGTTCCAAAGATATTAAGTGTGATTACGGTAATAGAGGACTGCTGATGAAACAACAAACACACAAATAGAAGCAGGTCACCTTTGTGGTCTCTCTTAAGACTAACTAGTTGGAGAAGATTAGGCTCGGAGTTGGATGACGAGGATAGAGCAAAACCAATCTCCCTTTGTGCAGTCGCACTGAAATGTAGAGACGTTGCCCGTGTGACATTTTAGTACAACTGCACAAAACACTCTTATGAAAAAAGTGATTTGTGCAGTTCACCAAAAGGTCACAATAGCAACAAGGTGAAATGGATAGCCCTGTTTGCAAAAAAGAGGTAGAAAGGAAACAATTACTGGCCAATAACAGTTGATGACACATGCGACGACAAAAAAGAAGCATATTCCTTGTCCTAAGGGAAGATAACAACACGGTTGTGTTTGTCTAAAACGGTGTGAGGACGAGAATGCAATATGGAAAGTACGTCGGACGAGCTACGTTTTGGGCAAAGAACTATGGAAGATCCACATGCAACGACGTGGGAAGACGGGCAGTGGAGCAAGGCCGGAGGGGATACCTGGAGGTTGTTGGGATGTAACTAGGTGAGCGGCGGCGGGCGGAATCTGCGAGCAGGTGGCGTAGGCCCTGCAGCCCGGAGCTTGGTCAGAGAGAACGGCGTGTACCGCAGATTGGGACGTGCTGCCTCAGCGCCGTAGGACGGAGAAACGATGCACTTCCTCCCTTTCCCCGGCAGACGGGATGGGGCCGGATCAGTGACCAACGGTGAGAGAGAGAGAGAGGCCACCGCACTCCCTTTCCCCCGGCGGACGGGATGCAGCCGGATCAGTGACCAACAGTGAGAGAGAGAGGCCACCGCAGCCTTGTGTGAGATACTCTGAAGAGCGACAAACCAGGCAGGCAGGCTCCATTGTATATAGTGAGCAGACTACCTTTTTCTCCATAAAAATCATTTTATATTCTGTGTACGTGCCATTGAGCGCTATAACTTTATTTAAAAATAACGCGGCAACGCGTCAAGTCGAACTTTGTTTCGTGCACGTGTGGTACACGACCTCCCTAGGTAAACAACCGCTACAGGCGTTCAAATTAGCACATGGGCTGCCATTTCATAAAGAAATGAGCTCCACCGTGTACCCGCGCGGATGTGGCTGGGCACGAAGCGTGAGTACGTGCACGGTGCACCTATTCTCTTCTTGTATACGTACACCACCTATGTGGGGTTGTGTGAGAGAGATACAAACCTAGAGAGATATAGTGTGTGGGTTCTTGAGAGTTTTTTTTGGGGGGGGAGGGTCAATCAAAAAATGCAACATATGCAATGTGTGTGAAATAGAGTCCTGGATATAATATATATAGAGGGTGCGATCCACGAGAAGAGAGTGGAGGTATCATCTGCTCGAGGTGTCCATAGAATCGAAGAGAGGGATGATGTGTGTGTGTGTGCGCGTGTGATCGATAAAGAGTGCCATCAAATTTGTGTGTGCCCACGTCAAAGATATAGAGTGCCTGGCCTACTGGAATGTGAGATGGGACATGCGCAGTTTGTCTCTGTGGCATGGATACCTACCTGCAGCGCTCGACTATCGGTGTGTGGTGGGGGAAGAGGGAGGCCCAATTAACTATAGAGGTACAATGGCTGGTATATGTGTGGAGGAGGAGAGAGGCCTACCTCATGTATTAAGGAGATCGATCTGCCTCATGTATTAAGGGAGATCGATCGGCATCCATGCATATGGGCAGAAGAGGAATAAGGTTGGGAGAGAGACAGAGCTAGAGTGTTGGAGGGGGTGGTAGTGGAGTTGCTTCTAACAAATGGTGGGATAGGCTTGCTAGACAAACGGAGGGCACACCCGCAATACCAATAAGAGAGGAGATGGTTGCTTGTTGTCTGTTCACGTGCGTGTGAGAGACGGGTCATGAGGCATGCACGAATGATGAGGGGGGACGATGTGGCTGTGGTAAGCAGACGTAACTACATAGGAAGATCAATTTCCCTTTGTTAGAGAAAGGAGAGACATAACTTGTGAGGTACGTCGATCGATGGGGGGGTAGTTAAAGTCGATCTAGGTATATGTTGGGAGATCGATCGGTATACATGCATGTGTGTCTTAGAAGCAAATGAGGCACGAGGAGAAGGATAGAGAGAGAGGGATGCATGTAGGAGGTGGTACAAGAGGCATACTATATCGAGGGGGAGGAGTGTGCGAGTACGAGAACGATGAAAAGAGTGGTGGGAGTGAGGCATGGACGGTGACAAGAGAAGAGGGGAAACTTGTGTTTGTGCTAGGCCAACCTAGCTAGAGAGGCATATCAATCGATGTGTGTTGTAAAGAAGGACCTGGCGGGCCTACACACACCGTGGGTGAACAACCTAAAGTGAAAAGATGAATTTGCCAGATGGAGCTAGAGAATGCTGAGGGAGGGTGAGAGGGATGCGGGCGTGTGCATGCACAAGAGAAAGTTAGCGCTAGCTACAAAGATAAGAGGGTTGTGTGGGTGTAAAAGAAGAATAGAGATCATATATACTTCATTATAAAAAGCGAATTCGGATATTTGAAGAATTTATCATAGTGTTTCAGACCGACGCATGTGTGAATATATATAACGGTGATACACATGGTGTGGTTATGAACATGTTATACTACATTTAATATATTTTATCTCTACTCTTATAAAAAAACGGAGTTGCTGATGATGGTGTGCCTGCCATCCTGCATTATAGGTCGTCTGATTTATATCTGGCGGATAGCAAGGAAACTATGATGGTTGAAGTTGGCAACAATCATGATTGTAGATTCTTATTGAAATAGAGAAACGAATTCAAATTTAGTTCGAATTGCAGCGGTAGTATAGACATTTGGAATGCACTAAAATGTTGGTATGAGTAGGTTACATGCATTATACAGCAAGCGAAAAAATTTAATTGGACATAACATGGATTCATACTCCCTTCTTCCATCTATATAGGGTGTAATGAGATTTTTAAGACCGCCTTTGACTATTGACAAGATTAATAGTACATGACATGCACAATGTGAAAATTATAACATTGAAAGAACCTTTCACAGACGAATTTAACGGTGTGCTTTGTGTAAGTTGCATGTCATATATCATTGCTCTAATATTTGGTTAAAGTTAGCATTGAAAAACGCATTAGGCCCTATATAGATGGAAGGAGGGGGTAGCTTTGAATAGCATTTGTATAGTAAAACGGGGCAAGACTCTCTCTTTGTGTGGTGTGAATAGTTTTATTTTTTCGTTTTCTTTTTGGTTGAGGGAAGTGCGAATTGATTTGGTACGTACAAGTACAATATTACTACACGTTAGGCTTGTCCCTAAAATTCAACCCGCGTCTTGTTATATCCCAAAAATTCAGATATCGTGCTCCCAAAACTGGCGCCTTCACAACCCGCGCCTTGCTATCCCGAAATTACAACGCGCGCGAAAACTCCCTCCAGCTGCCAAATCCCGACACGTGAAATCCCCCTTCTAACCCTCAGCCGAAAGGGCCGCTAGCTCAAATCGGTGGGGGTACTTTTGTAACACACCCTACATTTTGGACAAGCGCGTCCCTAAGTCATGCTTCACCCCCTCCCATCGCCCCCTTTTCGCCATTCAAATCCCAGGCCGCCATAACCTCTCCGCTCCAGCTGCGAAACCCCACCCTCCTCCATCCGCCACATCACCGCTGCCCAGCCGGAGCCTCTTCCCCGACGACGTCGTCCACCGCAACATCTCGACGTCCCTCGTCCACCTCCCCGGATGAGGATCCGTCATCCATCTCATCGTCCCGCCGGTTCAGCCGCCCCGTCCTCCACCTCCAAGGAGCTGCTCCGACGGCCGCCTCATCTATCGCGGCTGCTCCATCCCCACAGCGCCGCCTTAACATGCTCCACTGGAACCGCAGCATCCTCACCGACTCCTCGGACTAAGCCGAGGCCTAATCGGCGCCACCAAAGAGGTTGTACACTCATCACATCGCACCTTCTCCTTAACTCGACCTCCCGGCGCCGACGGTGCTCCATCCCGCACCCCCATGGAGCGGCTACCTTGAAGCTGGCGCCGCGGGTGACATCTCCATGGCGGCTCTCCCCCAGTGCGAGGCCCCTTCGACGGTGGCGTCCATACCAGCCGGATCTGCTGCTGCTGCTCTGGCTCTCGCTCGCTCGCGCTGCTGCTGCTGCTCTTCCCCTCGCTCGTGTTGATGCTCTGCTCCGATTAAGCCACACTTCAGTCGAATGAACCGACTTTTGGGTCAGTCGATTTTCAGGGGTTGGGGGGCTCGCCGGAGTTAAGGAAGAACCACCCCCAGTGGGGACGGGGGCTCGCCGGAGAGGTACCCCACTATCTATCTTAGGGTTCAGGGTGGGGGCGGGGGGGCCTAGAGGGCGGGCCGGGGCGGCAGTGGCGAGTTGTTTCGGGGCGGCGAGGCGGCACTAGGGCCGGCAGTTCGGCCGGTGGTGGCTGGCGGCTCAGGGGGGTGCAGGTTGAAGATGAACTACAGGCCCTCCCTAAACTACATGTCAAGTGCCTCTCTGCTACCATTGCATTCAGTTTCGACAGTAGCACTCAGATTGCACAGTAAATTTTAGTTTCGACAGTTAAGTTCAGAGTCAACAGTTTTTACCTCATCAGTTGTAGTCAGGTGGTTTTTGGTGATGTTAATTTTACATCCATTTTACATCATCTATTGGAGATACTATTAGAATCCCACTTGAGATTGACGATGTCTGTCTTGTGCTGCTTCAGCCTTGACGTCTTACGGCTCACCGGAGCTGCACCAACGACAGAACGATCCATCACAACAGAGCAGTGCCCTGGACGCCGTCTACAGATTCCTCAGATCTTCCTCCACACCTCCGACAGCCACCTCTGCCTCAACTGCTTTAGCGACCAACCCAATGATGTTGAGGTCGACACGGCTACGGCAAAGAGGTTGTACACTTGTTGCATCACTTATTACTATACATTCACATCGATCCATTAGGGCTATTTTGGTTCAACGGAAAAACACCGATCCACTAGTTGTTACCATCACTCTAAATTTCTGCATGCTCTCCTTACATAATCTCACCATATTTTTTTCGTATGCATGTCAGATATTGTACACAGTCATGCTGAACATGTAGAGAAAAAGAGAAGAGTTTTGCACGGCAATACAATGTCATGCAGACATCGCTCCATGGTGGGTTCAATGGCAAACCCTCCCCACCCCTCTCCAGATTGTAATCCAGAGGAAGATATCTGTTCTGAGGCGGATTCAGACGCCGCTGACCACTCCTATTTACCCCCAAGGTGTTTGCTCTACCTTGGCATGATGATGTTAGTCATATCATGCATATGTTGCCTTGCAGTGCCTACTTTTGACATCATATATGTCATCTGCTTAGTTTAGACATGTTCTGTAATGCCACCTATTTAGTTTCTGTATCATATATGGGAATTATGCAGTCTCATGCCTTTTAGCCAGCCATAATATATGTGAAATGTGCGGTGTGATCCTGTTTAACCAGGCATCATATATTTGAATGATATCTTGCCCATCCTTTTCTTCATTACATTTCCATTTGTCGACAATGTTTGTACATTAAACTACTCTTCCTGTGAATCAGCCATTTGGGTGGGAGATGGAAAAATCTGGAGTGAAAACAAGGCCTTCAGAGCAGACAGTGCTACCTATCAAAGTAGATCTCTTGTTGGGTCCCGATAGCTCCATAGAGATGGATTCAGAGACAGATGACCAGTCCTATTCCCCCACTGAGGTGTATGCTCTAACTTGGCATGGTTATACTGCTCATATCATGCATACGGTGTCTTGCATTGCATAGTTTAGACATCATATACACAATATTCAACACCATGTTCTTAGTTTAGACATCATATCAAATGCCCTCTGTTTTGGCATATAAATCACATATATGAATTAAATGATGCGATCATGATTACTTAGATAACATGCAGGAGAATTATGTCATGCAATCCTGTTTAGTTATTCATCATATCTTTGAATTATGTTACGCTATGCTATCCAGTTTAGATAGACATCATATATGTGAAATTATGTCATGCTATCTGTTTTAGTTAAACAATGTACATGTCAACTATTTCATGCCCTCTTTTTTCCACACTATCTATTGCATCTGTCTCTCATACAATGTCTGTACATTCAACTATGTTTCCTGTTTATCAGCCATTTGAATTGCAGCGGGTGATGCCAGTATCTAGCGGACTAAAAACACGGTCTTCAAATAAAACAGTGGTACCTCTTGGTGGAGATAGCACCCCGGTTGTACATGCACAAGAACCAGCCCTACCACACATAACCCAAACTCTCGCAGATTTTACCCCTACTGCGATGGACAGAGAACCAGCTTCACCCAATCTAACCCCAACCCCAGCCGATAGTAACCTAGTTCATGTTGACATAGCACCATCTCCACCACAGAGCTCCCAAACAAGAGCAGTTAGTAAGGCAGCTCTAGTGCCCAAAGGGCCAGTACTATCACAGCGAACCCCAACTCCACTAGTTAGTATGCCTATTCCTGTGGAGAAAGCACAACCAGCTAGTCGTAGTTTAGCATCTATCGCATTTGATTTTATTAAATCGTATGTGCGTATCTTCCCATCTTGGAAATATTATACTGAAGATGAAGGAAAATGCCAATTGCAGGTGTTTGTCCAGGAGTTATGTGTAAGTAATGTTATTCATGGCAATTACTTTGCTTCGTCTCATACATCCTACCTCCATGATGGTTATAATACAGCAAATTTTCCCATTTTTCTCTATAGAGAAGGACTGATTTGGAAACTCAGGATGAGGTAACCTGTGCTAATACCTCTGCTATCTTCAAGAATGCTTGGTGGCAGTATCGGAATTACCTGAAGAAAACATACTTCACCGGCAAAGAAACTCATCAAATTCCCTTACATTCTCCTGAGACACATTTACTGGACGATGACTGGGAACGCCTTGTTCTGTACTGGTCCCGAACCAAGAATGTGGTAAGGTCTATGAGCTCATTTTCTATTTTTAAGTATTATATTCTTGCGTCTTATTGTACTATGTTCATGTTGAACAAGTGCCTAAACCTGAAGAACAACTGTTCTAATTTAAGATTCCATTGCTATCATAGTTCAAAAAAAGCGTGATAACCCACAAGTATAGGGGATTGCAACAGTTTTCGATAAGTAAGAGTGTCGAACCCAATGAGGAGCTAAAGGTAGAACAAATATTCCCTCAAGTTCTATCGACCACCGATACAACTCTACGGACGCTTGGCGTTCGCTTTACCTAGAACAAGGATGAAACTAGAAGTACTTTGTAGGTATTGTTGGATAGGTTTGCAAGATAATAAACAGAAAGTAAATAAAAATTAGGGGCTATTGTAAGTAAAGAAGCAATAAACTAAATATAGCGAGTGTGGAAAAGTGGTGGTAGGAGTTGCGAAATTGTCCCTTAAGCAATTGACTACTTTACTAGACCGATAGCAAGTATTATGTGGGAGAGGCCACTGCTAGCATGTCATCCCTGACTTGGAATTCTATGCACTTATGATTGGAACTATTAGCAAGCATCTGCAACTACTAAAGTTCATTAAGGTAAAACCCAACCATAGCATTAAGATAAATTGGTTCCCCTTCAATCCCGTATGCATCAATTTCTATGCTAGGTTGAAGCTTCTGTCACTCTTGCCCTCCAATACATAGTCCTATCAACATACAACTAACCCTGGGGTGTGATCCACGTGCGCAATCATATGATGGGCACCAAAGGACAGCAACATAACCACAAGGAAATTAAATCAATCATAGTAATTCATTAACCACCGATAGGACAACGAAAATCTACTCAGACATCATAGGATGGCAACACATCATTGGATAATAATATGAAGCATAAAGCACCATGTTCAAGTAGAGGGTACAGCGGGTTGCGGGAGAGTGGACCGCTGTAGATAGAGGGGGGGAAGGTGATGGATATGTTGGTGAAGATGGCGGAGGTGTTGGTGAAGATCGCGGTGATGATGATGATGGCCACGACGGCGTTCCGGCGCCACCGGAGGAGAGGGGGAGAGGGGCCCCCTTGTTCCTCTTCTTCCTTGACCTCCTCCCTAGATGCGAGAAGGTTTTCCCCTCTGGTCCTTGGCCTCCATGGCATGGGAGGGGCGAGAGCCCCTCCGAGATTGGATCTATCTCTCTGTTTCTCTCTGGTTCTGCGTTCTCAGATTCTTCCCTTTCACCGTTTCTTATATTCTCGGAGATCCGTAACTCCGATTGGGCTGAAATTTTGACATGATTTCTATCCGGAAATTAGCTTTCTTGCGGCGAAAGAAGGGCATCAACCGCCTTACGGGGTGGCCACGAGGGTCAGGGGCGCGCCTGACACCCTGGGGCGCGCCCCCTACCTCGTGCCCCCCTCGGACACCGTCTCGCGATGATTCCACTTCCCAAAATTCATAAATATTCCAAAATAAATCTCTGTTAGTTTTTATTCCGTTTGGACTCCGTTTGGTATGGGTTTTCTATGAAACAAAAAACATGCAACAAACAGGAACTGGCATTGGGCACTGGATCAATATGTTAGTCCCAAAAATAGTATAAAAAGTTGCCAAAAAGTATATGAAAGTTGAATAATATTGGCTTGGAACAATCAAAAATTATAGATACGATGGATACGTATCAAAGCGCTAGGCGTTAATTGTGCGTTTTGCCACCGCCTTGCGCTTTACTGACCAAAGCGCATGCTTATGCGCAGTTATGCACAGATTATGCGTAGTTATGCGCAATGCGTTTTGCCAACGCCTAGAGCCTAGGCGCGCTTAAGCGCTCGCTTAGGTGCGCCTTTTTTAACTATGATTGTTTTGCTCTTGTATCATTGTATTTAGTCATACAAACTTATTTTTAAATTGAAGGATCCAATCGAAACTCCAATGACACAGCAGGTATGTTCACGCATGTTTCTTTAACAGGTTTGCTCTTATCAATAGCTCTGTTGATTTCAATTTCAATTGTGTATACAGTTGACTTTCATATCATGCACATTACTAGCATCACAACAGAGCCAATAGTGTTGTTGTACATGTAGACCCGTGGTACCCATCTGAAATCTTGTTGTGCCGTGTAGTTTCCCGCGCTTTGTATTCTTTCACTGCTGCTTTGTCTTGAACTGATATGATTTGAACCGTGTCTCTATTTTGATTTGGGAAGACAATGCAGTGACCATAGGACATAGATATATGTTTGTTTGATGCTTTTATTATGTACTAGTACTTGGCAATAGAAGACTTGGTAGTTTAATCCTGACCACCTTACTAATGAACTGGTTCACCGAAATGAGTTTCATATACTACTACATGCTAAACTTGTTATGTGTCTGCTTGTTTCTTCTTTTAGAATGCTGACAGAATATTGGGGAAGAGTGCCTTATTAAGCAATGATAAAGGAAGTAATGCAGATAAGGTTCAGGATAGTGACACATCCTTGTTGGTCTCCAACAAAGCTGATAGAACAGCTAAGGAAGACTATCTTGAAGACAGGAGACAACCCCAAAGTCCTGTCTTGGTTTAGTGTTCGAGTTACTGGCCACTACCGCTTGCACAAGCTATTCAAACTCACTGTCTAAATCAGTTCGGTTTCTTGAGTCTCAACTACAACCTGAAAGACATCGATCAGCTGTGCTGCGACAAGAAGCGGAAGGACCGCGGAAGTCCCTGGAGCATTCAGATGCATACTTTCTGGTGCAACAGCAAGCGTTGGAGGATTTTAGCGCCACATAGGACAAAGCTAATCAGCTTGCTAAGCTTATTGCCAGCATGGTGGATACCCAGGATAATGTTTCTTGAGCTCTTCTGAAGTTTTTTCAGTTATGCTCTTATTTTGCTGCCGCGTTTATTTGCACTGGTGGCCAATTTTGACGGCCAGTGTATGTAATGTGCTGCTTTGTTCCCTATATTTGCACTGGTGGCAAACTTTGATGCCCAGTTGATGTAATATGTGTAATAGCGGTAATAGGCTAGCGTTAATTGCTTGCTTATTTATTTCCTTATTGTCTTGTTTAGTTGTTTGCTTGTAGTCACTGCAGTTCTTTTTCTGTTTTTTCTAGTGGCCACAATAGCCTATTTTTGGTAACTAGGCCAAAATAATCATGGCAACACACGGACTATTGTAACCATGGGCCTCCTACAGGCCGTATGATCCATGGGCCTTCGTCCGGCCGTAGGATCCATCGGCCTTCTATACGGGCCTTAGGGTCCATGGGCCTTCTACGGGTCGTAGGGTCCATTGGCCTGCTACGGGCCATACGATCCATGGGCCTTCTACGGGCCGTACTATCCATGGGCCTCATACAGGCCGTAGGATCCATGGGCCTTCTACGGGGCGTATCATCATTTCGCCAATCATGGGCCATACTATTCGTGGACCATAACGGGCCGTTAATAGGCCGTATTTGATAACTCTATGAAAACAGCCCAACGGGTTTTTTTTACATGAAAACGGCCCAACGTATTAACGGTCCGCAAACGGGCCGATTGTAACGACGAGCTGAATTTGGCCCACAAGCAGAAAATGACAGTAAAGGGCCATATGTAAGCAAATGCTGCAAATGAGCCCAAGAATCAATGGGCCCTGAGAAGGCCGAAAAATAACTTGGGCTGGAAACGGCCCAATGGATTAACATGCCGTTAATGGGTATAAAGTGACACATTGTTCATTACGGGACAGTTTCACCACGGGCCCTTAATGGGCCAAGAGTTACAAAGGTCCTCATATGGGCCGAAAGAAGTCTTGGGCCACACATGGGCTGGAAGTTAAAACGGGCTGAATCATATTGGACGGCCCAAATGACGCTACTGGGCCTAATTCGGAAAGGGCGTAACGGGCTATGGGTTAGCGGGCTGTAAATGGGCTATATGCGAACAGGTCATTAACAAGCTTTCCGTGGGCTGGCCCGCCACCTTTTTACCAAGTCAAACGGGCCGGCCTTTTCACAGGAATGGGCCTCTGTTGGATCGTGCCACGTGTCGCCGTATCATAGGCGCCTTCGGTCCAATGAGCGGATGACATCTGTCCCAACAGTGAGGCGACACGTGTTTCCTCCAGCCAATGATGATTTTACACATGGAAAATCCCCATTGGTCGGGGCTGTTAACGGGTTATCGGATCCAAAACCCGACCCGATAGCTTGATGTTACGGTGGATGCCATGTGTCGGTCACCCTTGATGAAAGCACTTTTGTGACGTGCGATTTATCGTCATGGAAGTGGACACTTCCATGATGATAATTTTGGTAATGTCATGGAACACTTCTACGACAACACAGGTATGACTATCTTGATTCTATCATAAAATCGTCATGGATGTACATGCATGACAAAAAGCGCGACCTACTGTGACAAAAACGTATCATCACGAAAGTGTATTTTTTTTGTAGTGTCATCAACACAAAACTCAACAGAAAGCTCGGTAAGATCCGTTAGTATAATAAAGCAAATCACTACTCTAAGTATTGTTGAAAACCAATTCATATTTTGTTTTTTCATTGTATCCACTGTAACACAACTTTTCCATGGCTTAATCCACTGATAGAAATCGATAGTTTCATCAAAACAAGCAAACTATGCATCAAAAACAGAATCTGTCTTAAACAGGACAGTCTATAGTAATATGAACATTCACCAAAGTTCTGCTGCTCCAAAAATTCTGAAAAAATTAGGAAAAATAAAAAATTTGTTTAGAAAGACAGTTCAGAAAGTTTCAGATCCATTTGACGTTCCAGTAAAAAAATGTAAAATCGTGCACTACAGCCAAAGTTTCTGTCTTGCACCGCACAAACCAACAAGCAATGTAAACATCCTAAAGGAAAATCTTGGCACATTATTTTTATTTTTAAACTTTATAAAAGCACATAACAGAAATAAATGACTCTCTAAAACTTCCGGGTTGTCTCCCTGGCAGCGCTTTCTTTAAAGCCATTAAGCTAGGCATATAGTGCTCAAGTAATGGATCCACCCGGATCCCAAGGTATATCAAAGCCAATTTTAATTAACAATGATTTGTTATTTAGAAGTGAGCACAAAGTAACATATATCATGCAATAATTAAGTCTAACTCTCTTCCTATGCATTGGCATGGCATAAAAGAACAATTCATGCACACATAGTAAAGGCCAATGCATAGTATAAACAGTTTCTTGCAATTTTATCATATTGGAAACATGGAGAAGCGGAGATGTAGTTCGTCTCTCATAATAATTGAAAGTAGGAGCAGCAAGCACATGCATATTATATCTATCAAAATCATCATGTGTAGTAGTAAAACGCAACCCATCAATATAATCCTTATTAAGGGCAAACTTATCTGATATAGTGTAGTCGGGAGAATTCAAAAAGATAATAGGACTATCATGCGTGGGTGCAATAGCAACAATTCCATGTTTAACATAAGGAACTATAGCAAGTTCATCTCCATAAGCATAATTCATATTGGCATCTTGGCCACAAGCATAGCAAGCATCATCAAAAAGGGATATTTCAAGAGAATCAACGGGATCATAACAATCATCCTTCGGTAAGCACGAAGGGAAATTAAACAATGTATGAGTTGAAGAGTTACTCTTATTAGAAGGTGGGCACGAGTAGCTAATCCGCTCTTCCTCCTTTTGTTCTTCGCTCTCCTCATCATCTTTTTCATCCAATGAGCCCATAGTTTCATCAATTCCTTCTTCCATAGACTCCTGCAAAATATTAGTCTCTTCTTGGACAGCGGAGGAGTCCTCAATATATGGTTTAACATAGGCATTAGAAGCATAATTATCATAACAATATTTAAGTATGGCAAAATTTTCAGATTTGTAAAGAGTAGCATCATACTTTCCAATCAAAGAAGCAATTTCATAAGCACCCTTAAAAGCAACAAATTCTTCAATTTGTTGAACATCATAGTAATTATAAACACCCTTAGCATACAAAGATATGATTCCATTATCACTAAACTCACATTGGTAGGGAAGGTGTTTCTTAGGGTCTTCAGAACAACAAGTAAAATCATATATTTCACATAAATTCCAAGCATAGCATTGCAAATGATGAATTTGATCTAGTAAAAGTTTCCCTTTTTGAGATAAGTGGTGTCGCACATAACAAGCATGCTCATCTAAAGATTTTCCCTCAACTAAGCTAGTTGGGGTTTCAGCACGAGCACATAGGGATCGAAGATGATGCAAGTAAAAAGCTTTAGGAGTGTGATAGATTTTGAGTGGTTCTTAACCATTGGTGTAGTAGGTACAACTATTTTTTTTGGTATTTTGCGTTTCCTACCTATAACTAAAGATAGAAAACAAGAGCACAAAGTAAAAAATACTTAGTGATAAAGCAAACAAGCACACACGAGAATATTCACCCCACGCTATAACTCCCCGGCAATGGCGCCAGAAAAAGGTCTTGATAACCCACAAGTATAGGGGATCAATTGTAGCCTCTTTCGATAAGTAAGAGTGTCGAACTCAACGAATAGCTAAAGGTAGAACAAATATTCCCTCATTTTTATCGACCACCGGTACAACTCTATGCACGCTTGACGTTCACTTTACCAAGAACAAGTATAAAACTAGAAGTACTTTGTAGGTGTAATGGGATAGGTTTGCAAGAATATAAAGAGAACGCAAATAAAAACTAGGGGTTGTTTTAGGTAAATAAGCAATAAAGTTAGTATAGCGAGTGTGGAAAAGTGGTGGTAGGAGTTGCGAAATTGTCCCCAAGCAATTGGCTACGTCACTAGACCGATAGCAAGTTTTATGTGGGAGAGGCCACTGCTAGCATATCATCCCTGACTTGGAATTCTATGCACTTATGATTGGAACTATTAGCAAGCATCCGCAACTACTAACGTTCATTAAGGTAAAACCCAACCATAGAATTAAGATATATTGGTCCCCCTTCAATCCCGTATGCATCAATTTCTATGCTAGGTTGAAGCTTCTGTCACTCTTGCCCTCCGATACATAGTCCTATCAACATACAACTAACCCTATGGTGTTATCCACGTGCACGCTCATATGATGGGCACCAAAGGATAGCAACATAACCACAAGCAAATTAAACCAATCATAGCAATTCACCAATTACCGATAGGACAATGAAAATCTACTCAGATGTCATAGGATGGCAACACATCATTGGATAATAATATGAAGCATAAAGCACCATGTTCAAGTAGAGGGTACAGCGGGTTGCGGGAGAGTGGACCGCTGTAGATAGATGGGGGGAGGTGATGAAGATGTTGGTGAAGATGACGGAGGTGTTGGTGTAGATCGCCGGCACATGATGATGGCCCCGGCGGCGTTCCGGCGCCACCTGGAGAGAGGGGGAGAGAGCCCCCCTCCTTCTTCTTATTCCTTGACCTTCTACCTAGATGGTTGAAGGGTTTCCCCCCTGGTTCGTGGCCTCCATGGCGGCGGAGGGGCGAGAGCCCCTCTGAGATTGGATATGTCTCTCTGTCTCTCTCTGTTTCTGCGTTCCAGATTTTGCCCTTTCACCGTTTCTTATATTCCCGGAGATCCGTAACTCCGATTGGGCTGAAACTTGGAAATAATTTTTATCCGGATATTGGCTTTCTTGCGGCGAAATAAGGGCACCAACCGCCTTACAGGGTGGCCACGAGGGCCCTGGGCGCGCCCCCTACCTCGTGGCCCCCTCGGGCATCGTCTCATGTTGATTCTTCTTCCCGAAAATCACATATATTCCAAAAAAAACTTCATCAGTTTTTATCCCGTTTGGACTCTGTTTGATATGGATTATTTGCGAAAAAAAACATGCAACAAAGAGGAACTGGCACTGGGCACTGGATCAATATGTTAGTCCCAAAAATAGTATAAAAAGTTTCCAAAAGTATATAAAAGTTGTATAATATTGGCATGGAACAATCAAAAATTATAGATACGATGGAGACGTATCAATTAACCGGAAACTTAGTACATGTGTGAATACATAGACAAACAGAGTGTCAGTAGTATGCCTCTACTTGACTAGCTCGTTAATCAAAGATGGTTAAGTTTCCTAGTAATAGACATGAGTTCTCATTTGATGAACGGGATCACATCATTACAGAATGATGTGATTGACTTGACCCATCTGTTAGCTTATCACTATGATCATTTAGTTTATTGCTATTGCTTTCTCCATAACTTATACATGTTCCTATGACTATGAGATTATGCAACTCCCGAATACCGGAGGAACACTTAGTGTGCTATCAAACGTCACAACGTAACTGGGTGATTATAAAGATCCTCTACAGGTGTCTCCGATGGTGTTTGTTGAGTTGGCATAAATCGAGATTGGGATTTGTCACTCCGATTATCGGAGAGGTATCTCTGGGCCCTCTCGGTAATGCACATCACTATAAGCCTTGCAAGCAATGTGACTAATGAGTTAGTTGCGGGATGTTGCATTACGGAATGAGTAAAGAGACTTGCTGGTAACAAGATTGAACTAGGTATGATGATACCGACAATCGAATCTTGGGCAAGTAACATACCAATGACAAAGGGAACAACGTATGTTGTTATGCGGTTTGACTGATAAAGATCTTCATAGAATATGTAGGAACCAATATGAGCATCCAGGTTCCGCTATTGGTTATTGACCGGAGATGAGTCTCGGTCATGTCTACATAGTTCTCGAACCCGTAGGGTCCGCACTCTTAACGTTCGATGACGATCGGTATTATGATTTTATGTGTTTTGATGTATCGAAGGTAGTTCGGAGTCCCAGATATGATCACAGACATGACGAGGAGTCTTGAAGTGGTCGAGACATAAAGATTGATATATTGGAAGGTTATGTTTGGACACCGGAATGGTTTCGGATGAGTTCGGGCATATACCGGAGTACCGGGGGGTTACCGAAACCCCCCGGGGGCTTAATGGGCCTACATGGGCTTTAGTGGAAGAGAGAGGAGGTGGCCAAGAGGTGGGGGCGCCCCCCCTCCCCAAGTCCAATCCAAATTGGGAGGGGGGCCAACCCCCCTTTCCTTCTTCTTCTCTTCCCCTTCCTTCTCCCTCTTATTAGGACTAGGAAAGGGGGGAAACCTACTCCTAGTAGGAGTAGGAATCCCCCCTTGGGGGCGCACCATGAGGGCCGGCCGGCCCCCTCCTCCCCTCCTTTATATACAGGGGAGGGGGCACCCGATAGACACACAAGTTGACAATTGTTTTAGCCGTGTGCGGTGCCCCCTCCACAAATACACACCTCGGCCATATCGTCGTAGTGCTTAGGCGAAGCCCTGTGCCGGTAACTTCATCATCACCATCAACACGCCGTCGTACTGACGAAACTCTCCCTCAGCCTCAACTGGATCAAGAGTACGAGGGACGTCACCGAGCTGAATGTGTGCAGATCGTGGAGGTGTCGTACATTCGGTAATTGATCGGTTGGATCGCGAAGACGTTCGACTACATCAACTGCATTTCTTAACGCTTCGCTTTTGGTCTACGAGGGTACGTAGACATACTCTCCCCTCTTGTTGCTATGCATCCCTAGATTGATCTTGCATGATCATAGGAATTTTTTTGAAATACTACATTCCCCAACAGTGGTATCAGAGCTAGGTCTATGCATAGATGTTATATGCACGAGTAGAACACAAAGGAGTTGTGGGCGTGGGTATATACATATTGTTTGCCGTCACTAGTTGTTTCTTAATTCGACCGTATTGTTGGATGAAGCAGCCCGGACCAACATTACATGACCGCATTCATGAGACTGGTTCTACCGAGGTGCTTTGCACACAGGTGGATGGCGGGTGTCAGTTTGTCCAACTTTAGTCGAATCGGATTCAATGAACAGGGTTGTTTCTGAAGATCAAAAAGCAATCACTATACTACGTTGTGGTTTTTGATGCATAGGTAAGAACGGTTCTTGCTAAACCCGTAGCAGCCACGTAAAACTTGCAACAACAAATTAGAGGACGTCTAACTTGTTTTTGCAGGGCATGTTGTGATGTGATATGGTAAAGACGTGATTATATAAATTGTTGCATAAGATTATCATGTTTTGTAACACAGTTATCGGCAACTGGCAGGAGCCATATGGTTGTCGTTTTATTGTATGAAATGCAATCACCATGTAATTGCTTTACTTTATCACTAAGCGGTAGCGATAGTCGTAGAAGCAATAGTTGGCGAGACGACAACGATGCTATGATGGAGATCAAGGTGTCAAGACGGTGACCATGGTGATCATGACGGTGCTTTGGAGATGGAGATCAAAGACACAAGATGATGATGGTCATATCATATATATCACTTATAATGATTTCATGTGATGTTTATCCTTTATGCATCTTATTTTGCTTAGTACGGCGATAGAATATAAGATGATCTCTCACTAAATTTCAAGGTATAAGTGTTCTCCCTAAGTATGCACCGTTGCTACACTTCGTCGTGCTAAGACACCACGTGATGATCGGGTGCGATAAGCTCTACGTTCACATACAACGGGTGCAAGCCAGTTTTGCACAAGCAGAATACTCGGGTTAAACTTGACGAGCCTAGCATATGCAGATATGGCCTCGGAACACTGAGACCGAAAGGTCGAGCATGAATCATGTAGTAGATATTATCAACATAGTGATGTTCACCATTGAAAACTACTCCATCTCACGTGATGATCAGACATGGTTTAGTTGATATGGATCACGTGATCACTTAGATGATTAGAGGGATGTCTATCTAAGTGGGATTTCTTAAGTAATATGATTAATTGAACTTTAATTTAGCATGAACTTAGTACCTGATAGTATTTTGCATGTCTATGTTGTTGTAGATAAATGGCCCATGCTGTTGTTCCGTTGAGTTTTAATGCGTTCCTAGAGAAAGCTAAGTTGAAAGATGACGGTAGCAACTACACGGACTGGGTCCGTAACTTGAGGATTATCCTCATTGCTGCACAGAAGAATTGCATCCTAGAAGCACCGCTAGGTGCCAAACCCGCTGCAGGAGCAACTCCAGATGTTATGAACACCTGGCAGAGCAAAGCTGATGACTACTCGATGGTTCAGTGTGCCATGCTTTATGGCTTAGAATCGGGACTTCAAAGACATTTTGAACGTCATGGACCATATGAGATGTTCCATGAGTTGAAGTTAATATTTCAAGAAAATGCCCGGATTGAGAGATATGAAGTCTCCAATAAGTTCTATAGCTACAAAATGGAGGAGAATAGTTCTGTCAGTGAACACATACTCGGAATGTCTGGGTACCACAATCACTTGACTCAGCTAGGAGTTAATCTTCCGATTGATAGTGTCATTGACAGAGTTCTTCAATCACTGCCACCAAGCTACAAAAGCTTCGTGATGAACTATAATATGCAAGGGATGGATAAGAAAATTCCCAAGCTCTTCGCGATGCTAAAGGCTGTGGAGGTAGAAATCAAGAAGGAGCATCAAGTGTTGATGGTCAACAAGACCACCAGTTTCAAGAAGAAGGGCAAAGGGAAGAAGGGGAACTTCAAGAAGAACGATAGGCAAGTTGCTGCTCAAGTGTAGAAGCCCAAGTCTGGACCTAAGCCTGAGACTGAGTGCTTCTACTACAAAGGGACTGGTCACTGGAAGCGGAACTACCCCAAGTATTTGGCGGGTAAGAAGGATGGCAAAGTGAAAGGTATATTTGATATACATGTTATTGATGTGTACCTTACTAATGCTCGTAGTAGCGCCTGGGTATTTGATACTGGTTCTATTGCTAATATTTGCAACTCGAAACAGGGGCTATGGATTAAGCGAACATTGGTTAAGGACGAGGTGACGATACGTGTGGGAAATGGTTCCAAAGTCGATGTGATCGCCGTCGGCACGCTACCTCTACATCTACCTTCGGGATTAGTTTTAGACCTGAATAATTGTTATTTGGTGCCAGCGTTAAGCATGAACATTATATATGTATCTTGTTTGATGCGAGACGGTTATTCATTTAAATCAGAGAATAATGGTTGTTCTATTTATATGAGTAATATCTCTAATGGTCATGCACCCTTGATGAGTGGTCTATTTTTAGTAAATCTTGATAGTAGTGATACACATATTCATAATATTGAAGCCAAAAGATATAAGTTTAATAATGATAGTGCAACTTATTTGTGGCACTGCCATTTAGATCATATTGGTATAAAGCGCATGAAGAAACTCCATGCAGATGGGCTTTTGGAATCACTTGATTATGAATCACTTGATGCTTGAGAACCATGCCTCATGGGCAAGATGACTAAGACTCTGTTCTCCGGAACAATGGAACAAGCAACAGACTTATTGGAAATAATAATGTATGCGGACCGATGAGTGTTGATGCTCGTGGCGGGTATCATTATTTTCTGACCTTCACAGATGATTTGAGCAGATATGGGTATGTCTAGTTGATGAAACATAAGTCTGAAACATTTGAAAAGTTCAAAGAATTTCAGAGTGAAGTGGAAAATCATCATAAAAAGAAAATTAAGTTTCTACGATCTGATTGTGGAGGAGAATATTTGAGTTACAAGTTTGGTCTTCATTTGAAACAATGCGGAATAGTTTCGCAACTCACGCCACCTGGAACACCACAACATAATGGTGTGTCCGAACGTCGTAACCACACTTTATTAGATATGGTGTGATCTATGATGTCTCTTACTGATTTACCGCTATCATTTTGGGGTTATGCTTTAGAGATGACTGCATTCACGTTAAATAGGGCATCATCGAAATCCATTGAGACGACACCATATGAACCATGGTTTGGCAGGTAACCCAAGTTGTCGTTTCTTAAAGTTTGGGGCTGCGATGCTTATGTGAAAAAGCTTCAACCTAATAAGCTCGAACCCAAATCGGAGAAATGTGTCTTCATAGGATACCCAAAGGAGACTGTTGGGTACACCCTCTATCATAGATTCGAAGGCAAGATATTCGTTGCTAAGAATGGATCCTTTCTAGAGAAGGAGTTTCTCTCGGAAGAAGTGAGTGGGAGGAAGGTAGAACTTGATGAGGTAATTGTACCTACTCCCTTATTGGAAAGTAGTTCACCACTGAAATTAGTTCTAGTGATTCCTACACCAGTAAGTGAGGAAGCTAATGATGATGATCATGAAACTTCTGATCAAGTTACTACCGAACCTCGTAGGTCAACCACAGTAAGATCCGCACCAGAGTGGTACAGTAATCCAATTCTAGAGGTCATGTTACTTAACCATGACGAACCTACGAACTACGAGGAAGCGATGATGAGCCCAGATTCCACAAAATGGCTTGGGGCCATGAAATTTGAGATGGGATCCATGTATGAGAACAAAGTGTGGACTTTGGTTGACTTGCCCGATGATCAGCAAGCCATAGAGAATAAATGGATCTTCAAGAAGAAGATTGACGCTGACGGTAATATTACTGTCTATAAAGCTCGACTTGTTGCGAAAGGTTTTCGACAAGTTCAAGGAGTTGACTACGATGAGACCTTCTCGCCGTAGCGATGCTTAAGTCCGTCTGAATCATGTTAGCAATTGCCGCATTTTATGATTATGAAATTTGGCAAATGGATGTCAAAACTGCATTCCTTAATGGATATCTTAAAGAAGAGTTGTATATGATGCAACCAGATGGTTTTGTTGATCCAAAAGGTGCTAACAAAGTGTGCAAGCTCCACCGATCCATTTATGGACTGGTGCAATCCTCTCGGAGTTGGAATATACGCTTTGATAGTCTGATCAAAGCATATGGTTTTATACAGACTTTTGGAGAAGCCTGTATTTACAAGAAAGTGAGTGGGAGCTCTGTAGCATTTCTGATATTATATGTGGATGACATGTTGTTGATTGGAAATGATACTGAATTTCTGAATAGCATAAAAGGATACTTGAATAAGAATTTTTCAATCAAAGACCTTGCTGAAGCTGCTTATATATTGGGCATCAAGATATATAGAGATAGATCAAGATGCTTAATTGCACTTTCACAAAGCACATACCTTGATAAAGTTTTGAAGAAGTTCAAAATGGGTCAAGCAAAGAAAGGGTTCTCGCCTGTGTTACAAGGTGTGAAGTTGAGTCGGACTCAATGCCGACCACTGCAGAAGATAGAGAGAAAATGAAAGTCATTCCCTATGCTTCAGCCATAGGTTCTATCATGTATGCAATGCTGTGTACCAGACCTGATGTGTGCCTTACTATTAGTATAGCACGGAGGTACCAAAGTAATCCAGGAGTGGATCACTGGACAACGGTCAAGAACATCCTAAAATACCTGAAAAGGACTAAGGACATGTTCTCGTTTATGGAGATGAAAAAGAGCTCGTCGTAAACGGTTACGTCGATGTAAGCTTTGACACCGATCCGGATGAATCTAAGTCCCAAACCTGATACGTCTCCGTCGTATCTATAATTTTTTATTGTTCCATGCCAATATCCTACAACTTTCATATACTTTTGGCAACTTTTTATACTATTTTTGGGACTAACATATTGATCCAGTGCCCAGTGCCAGTTCCTGTTTGTTGCATGTTTTTTGTTTCGCAGAATATCCATATCAAATGGAGTCCAAATGGGATAAAAAGTGACGGAGATTTTTTTTGGAATATATATGATTTTTGGGAAGAAAAATCCACGTGAGACGGTGCCCGAGGGAGGCACGAGGCTGGGGGGCGCGCCCCTGACCCTTGTGGCCACCCCATAAGGAGGTTGATGCCCTTCTTTCGCTGGAAGAAAGCTAATATCCGGATAGAGATCGTGTTACAATTTCAGCCCAATCGGAGTTACAGATCTCCGGGAATATAAGAAACGGTGAAAGGGTAGAATCTGAGAACGCAGAAACAGAGAGAGACAGAGAGACAGGTCCAATCTCGGAGGGGCTCTAGCCCTTCCCATGCCATGGAGGCGATGGACCAGAGGGGAAACCCTTATCCCATCTAGGGAGGAGGTCAAGGAAGAAGAAGAAGGAGGGGGCCCCTCTCCCCCTCGCTTCCGGTGGCACCAGAGTGCCACCGGGGGCCATCATCATCACGGCAATCTTCACCAACAACTTCACCGCCATCATCACCAACTCTTTCCCCCTCTATGCAGCGGTGTAACCTCTCTCTTACCCGCTATAATCTCTACTTAAACATGGTGCCCAACGCTATATATTATTTCCCAATGATGTATGGCTATCCTATGATGTTTGAGTAGATCCGTTTTGTCCTATGGGTTATTTGATGATCATGATTGGTTTGAGTTGCATGTTTTATTATTGGTGTTGTACTATGGTGCTCATCGTGTCGCACAAGCGTGAGGGATTCCCGCTGTAGGGTGTTGCAATGCGTTTATGATTCGCTTATAGTGGGTTGCGTGAGTGACTGAAACACAAACCCGAGTAAGGGGGTTGTTGCGTATGGGATAAAGAGGACTTGATACTTTAATGCTATGGTTGGGTCTTACCTTAATGATCTTTAGTAGTTGCGGATGCTTGCTAGAGTTCCAATCATAAGTGCATATATGATCCAAGTAGAGAAAGTATGTTAGCTTATGCCTCTCCCTCATATAAAATTGCAATAATGGTTACCGGTCTAGTTATCGATTGCCTAGGGACAAATAACTTTCTCGTAACAAAAAGCTATTTACTAAAACTAACTTAGTTGTGTCTTTATCTAAACAGCCCCTACTTTTTATTTACTTGCTCTTTATTATCTTGCAAACCTATCCAAAAACACCTACAAAGTACTTCTAGTTTCATACTTGTTATAGGTAAGGCGAACGTCAAGTGTGCGTAGAGTTGTATCGGTGGTCGATAGAACTTGAGGGAATATTTGTTCTGCCTTTAGCTCCTTGTTGGGTTCGACACTCTTACTTATCGAAAACTGTTGCGATCCCTATACTTGTGGGTTATCAAGACCTTTTTGGCGCTGTTGCCGGGGAGCAATAGCGTGGGGTGAATATTCTCGTGTGTGCTTGTTTGCTTTGTCACCAAGTAATTTTTGTTTGTTGTTCTTAGTTGTTCTTTATCTTTAGTTATGGATATGGAACACGAAATACCAAAAAAATTAGGTGTACTTGCTGCTCATGGAGA
This sequence comes from Triticum urartu, assembly GCF_003073215.2. NCBI lineage: Eukaryota > Viridiplantae > Streptophyta > Magnoliopsida > Poales > Poaceae > Triticum > Triticum urartu. The sequence continues at coordinate 129,320,399 of NC_053025.1, read as the reverse complement.
TGAGGAACCTCCTAAAACACTCGATGCTCGTTATGTGACAGATATTATGTACTACTTTGATAATCCAGAGAAAACCCCATTCAATTTGGTATTGGGAGACACATTGGATCAACGTGAATACTTTAGGGATTATCGCTTGACTCAAAAAGGGAAATTATTATGGGATCAAATTTATATGTTGTATTGGTTTGCTAGGCAACTATGCTTGAGATATGATTATACTTGTTGCTCTAGGATGAAGGCTCCACACCTTCCCTTTTCATGTGAATTTAATGATAATGAAACTTTGGCTTCTTATGCTAGAGGTATATATGACTACTATGATGTCGAACAAATAGAAGAATTTGTTGCTTTTATGGGTGCTTATGAAATTGAATCTATGTTCAAAGAATATGAAAATCTTTATGATGCTGTCTACAGACTTGAAAATTTAGCTATCCTTAAATATTGTTATGAGAATTATAAATACAATTCCGATATTGATGCGTTTATTGAGAAAGTCTTTGCTGTCCCAGAAGAGACTAATATTTTGCAGGAATCTATGGAAGAAGAAATTGATGAAATTGTGAGCTCATTGGGTGAAAAAGATGAGGAGGAGAGCGAAGAACAAAAGGAGGAAGAGCGGATTGATCACCCGTGCCCACCTTCTAATGAGAGTAACTCTTCAACTCATACATTGTCTAATTTCCCTTCGTGCTTACCGAAGGATGAATGTTATGATAATTGCTATGGTCCCGTTGATTCTTTTGAAATATCCCTTTTTGATGATGCTTGCTATGCTTGTGGCCAAGATGCCAATATGAATTATGCTTATGGAGATGAACTTGCTATAGTTCCTTATGTTAAACATGAAATTGTTGCTATTGCACCCACACATGATAGTCCTATTATCTTTTTGAATTCTCCAAACTACACTATATCGGAGAAGTTTGTGCTTATTAAGGATTATATTGATGGGTTGCCTTTTACTACTACACATGATGATTTTGATAGATATAATATGCATGTGCTTGCTGCTCCTACTTGCGATTATTATGAGAGAGGAACTATATCTCCACCTCTCTATGTTTCCCACACGATAAAATTGCAAGAAACTGTTTATACTATGCATTGGCCTTTACTTTGTGTGCATGAATTGTTCTTTTATGACATGCCGATGCATAGGAAGAGGGTTAGACTTCGTTTTTGTATGATATATGTTACTTTGTGCTCACTACTAAATTACAAATCATTGTTAATTAAAATTGGCTTTGATATACCTTGGGATCTTGGTGGATTCATTACTTGAGCATTATATGCCTAGCTTAATGGCTTTAAAGAAAGCGCTGCCAGGGAGACAACCCGGAAGTTTTAGACAGTCATTTATTTCTATTGAGTGCTTTCATATAGTTTAAACACAACAAAAATAAAGAGGCGAACCCAAAACTTGTTCAAAAAGTAAATCGAAAGTTAGAAAGACGAGCATTGTTGAAGTGGGAGCTAGCCTTGAACTTTGTTCATGCTCATGGAAACTTTGTGAATCTTGATTACAGGAACTTTTCAACAAAAATAATTATCCCCTTGTACAAATCCATTGTATACAAATTGTGCCAAGGTTTACTTTGCCAAGGTTTGCCTGTAGGATGTTTACTTTGCTTGTTTGTTTGTATGGTGCAGGACAGAAACTTTGGCTGTAGTGCACGATTTTACATTTTTTTACTTGAATGTCAAATGGTTATGATTCTTTTTGAACTGTCTTTCTATACAAATTGTTTATTTTTCCTAATTTTTGCATAATTTTTCAAGTATCAGAAGTATAGTGAATGTTCAGATTGTTACAGACTGTTCTGTTTTAGACAGATTCTGTTTTTGATGCATAGTTTGCTTGTTTTGATGAAACTAACGATTTATATCAATGGATTAAGCCATGGAAAAGTTATATTACAGTAGACACAATGCAAAAACAAAATATGAATTGGTTTTCAATAGTACTTAGAGTAGTGATTTGCTTTATTATACTAACGGATCTTACCGAGTTTTCTGTTGAAGTTTTGTGTGGATGAAGTGTTCGATGATCGAGAAGGTCTCGATGTGATAAGAAGGAAGGGAGGCAAGAGCTCAAGCTTGGGGATTCCCGAGGCACACCAAGTAAATATTCAAGGAGACTCAAGCGTCTAAGATTGGGGATGCCCCAGAAGGCATCCCCTCTTTCAACAAGTATCAGTATGTTTTCGGATTCGTTTTGTTCATGTGATATGTGCAATCTTGGAGCGTCTTTTGCATTTAGTTTTCATTTTTATTTTATGCACCATGCTGGTATGAGATAGTCCTTGGTTGATTTATAGAATGCTCTATACACTTCACTTATATCTTTTGAGTATGGCTTTATAGAATGCTTCATGTGCTTCACTTATATCATTTGAAGTTTGGATTGCTTGTTTCTCTTTACATAGAAAACCGCCATTTGTAGAATGCTCTTTTGCTTCACTTATATTTGTTAGAGCGTGGGCATATCTTTTGTAGAAAGAATTAAACTCTCGTGCTTCACTTATATCTATTTAGAGAGATGACAGGAACTGGTCATTCACATGGTTAGTCATAAAATCCTACACAAAACTTGTAGATCATTGAATATGATGTGTTTGATTCCTTGCAATAGTTTTGCGATATAAAGATGGTGATATTAGAGTCATGCTAGTGGGTAGTTGTGGATTAGTAGAAATACTTGTGTTGAGGTTTGTGATTCCCGTAGCATGCACGTATGGTGAACTGTTATGTAACGAAGTTGGAGCATGAGTTGTTTATTGATTGTCTTCCTTATGAGTGGCGGTCGGGGACGAGCGATGGTCTTTTCCTACCAATCTATCCCCCTAGGGGCATGCGTAGTAGTACTTTGCTTCGAGGGCTAATAAGCTTTTGCAATAAGTATGTGAGTAGTTTATGACTAATGTTGAGTCCATGGATTATACGCACTCTCACCCTTCCATCATTGCTAGCCTCTTCGGTACCGTGCATTGCCCTTTCTCACCTTGAGAGTTGGTGCAAACTTCGCCGGTGCATCCAAACCCCGTGATATGATATGCTCTGTCACACATAAGCCTCCTTATATCTTCCTCAAAACAGCCACCATGCCTACCTATTATGGCATTTCCATAGCCATTCCGAGATATATTGCCATGCAACTTCCATCATCATCATATACATGACTTGAGCATTCATTGTCATATTGCTTTGCATGATCGTAAGATAGCTAGCATGATGTTTTCATGGCTTGTCCGTTTTTTATGTCATTGCTACGCTAGATCATTGCACATCCCGGTACACAGCCGGAGGTATTCATATAGAGTCATATCTTTGTTCTAGTATCGAGTTGTAATATTGAGTTGTAAGTAAATAAAAGTGTGATGATCATCATTATTAGAGCATTACCCGCCAAAAAAAAGAGAGGCCAAAGAAGCCTAAATAAAAAAAGGGGGCCAAAGATGCCCGCAAAAAAGAGAAAAAGAGAAAAAGGGGGCAATGTTACTATCCTTTTACCTCACTTGTGCTTCAAAGTAGCACCATGTTCTTCATATAGAGAGTCTCTTGAGTTATCACTTTCATATACTAGTGGGAATTTTCATTATAGAACTTGGCTTGTATATTCCGATGATGGGCTTCCTCAAATGCCTGAGGTCTTCATGAGCAAGCAAGTTGGATGCACACCCACTTAGTTAAAGTTTGAGCTTTCATACACTTATAGCTCTAGTGCATCCGTTGCATGGCAATCCCTACTCCTCACATTGACATCAATTGATGGGCATCTCCATAGCCCGTTGATTAGCTGCGTCGATGTGAGACTTTCTCCCTTTTGTCTTCTCCACACAACCTCTACCATCATATTCTATTCCACCTATAGTGCTATGTCCATGGCTCACGCTCATGTATTGCGTGAGGGCTGAAAAAGCTAAAGCGCTTTAAAAAGTATGAACCAATTGCTTGGCTTGTCATCGGGGTTGTGCATGATGTGAATATTTTGTGTGGTGAAGATGGAGCATAGCCAGACTATATGATTTTGTAGGGATAACTTTCTTTGGCCTTGTTATTTTGAAAAGACATGATTGCTTTATTAGTAGGCTTGAAGTATTATTGTTTTTATGTCAAATGATAGACTATTGCTTTGAATCACTCGTATCTTAATATTCATGCCATGATTAGATATGTGATCAAAATTATGCAAGGTAGCATTCCACAACAAAAATTATCTTTTTTATCATTTACCTACTCGAGGACGAGCAGGAATTAAGCTTGGGGATGCTGATACGTCTCCATCATATCTATAATTTTTGATTGTTCCATGCCAATATTATACAACTTTCATATACTTTTGGCAACTTTTTATACTATTTTTGGGACTAACATATTGATCCAGTGCCCAGTGCCAGTTCCTGTTTGTTGCATGTTTTTTGTTTCGCAGAATATCCATATCAAACAGAGTCAAAATGGGACAAAAACTGACGGAGATTTTTTTGGAATATATATGATTTTTGGGGAAAAAATCCACGCGATATGGTGCCCGAGGGAGGCACGAGGCAGGGGGCGCGCCCCACCCCCTAGGCGCGCCCCTGACCCTCGTGACCACCCCGTAAGGCGGTTGATGCCCTTCTTTCGCCGCAATAAAGCTAATATCCGAATAGAGATCGTGTTACAATTTCAGCCCAATCGGAGTTACGAATCTCCGGGAATATAAGAAACGGTGAAAGTGTAGAATCTGAGAACGAGAAACAGAGAGACATATCCAATCTCGGAGGGGCTCTCGCCCCTACCACGCCATGGAGGCCATGGACCAGAGGGGAAACCCTTCTCCCATCTAGGGAGGAGGTCAAGGAAGAAGAAGAAGGAGGGGGGGCCCTCTCCCCCTCACTTCCGGTGGCACCAGAGTGCCACCGGGGGCCATCATCATCACCGCAATCTTCACCAACAACTTCACCGCCATCATCACCAACTCTTCCCCCCTCTATGCAGAGGTGTAACCTCTCTCTTACCCGCTGTAATCTCTACTTAAACATGGTGCTCAATGCTATATATTATTTCCCAATGATGTATGGCTATCCTATGATGTTTGAGTAGATCTGTTTTGTCCTATGGGTTATTTGATGATCGTGATTGGTTTGAGTTGCATGTTTTATTATTGGTGCTGTCCTATGGTGCTCTCTGTGTCGTGCAAGCGTGAGGTATTCCCGCTTTAGGGTGTTGCAATACGTTTATGATTCGCTTATAGTGGGTTGCGTGAGTGACTGAAACACAAACCCGAGTAAGGGGGTTGTTGTGTATGGGATAAAGAGGACTTGATACTTTAATGCTATGGTTGGGTTTTACCTTAATGATCTTTAGTAGTTGCGGATGCTTGGTAGAGTTAAAATCATAAGTGCATATGATCCAAGTAGAGAAAGTATGTTAGCTTATGCCTCTCCCTCATATAAAATTGCAATAATGATTACCGGTCTAGTTATCGATTGCCTAGGGACAAATAACTTTGTCGTAACAAAAAGCTCTTTACTAAAACTAACTTAGTTGTGTATTTATCTAAACAGCCCCTACTTTTTATTTACTTGCTCTTTATTATCTTGCAAACTTATCCAAAAACACCTACAAAGTACTTCTAGTTTCATACTTGTTCTAGGTAAAGCGAACGTCAAGCGTGCGTGGAGTTGTATCGGTGGTCGATAGAACTTGAGGGAATATTTGTTCTGCCTTTAGCTCCTCATTGAGTTCGACACTCTTACTTATCGAAAACTGTTGCGATCCCCTATACTTGTGGGTTATCATGACCGGATACATATTTTTATTGAATGGTGGAGCTGTCAGTTGGTGCAGCTCTAAGCAAAGTGTCATGGCGGGATCTATGTGTGAAGCAGAATACATAGCTGCTTCAGAAGCAGCAAATGAAGGAGTCTGGATGAAGGAGTTCATATCTGATCTAGGTGTCATACCTAGTGCATCGGGTCCAATGAAAATCTTTTGTGACAATACTGGTGCAATTGCCTTGGCAAAGGAATCCAGATTTCACAAGAGAACCAAACACATCAAGAGACGCTTCAATTCCATCTGTGGTCAAGTCAAGGAGGGAGACATAGAGATTTTCAAGATACATACGGATCTGAATGTTGCAGACCCGTTGACTAAGCCTCTCTCACGAGCAAAACATGATCAGCAACAAGACTACATGGGTGTTAGAATCATTACAATGTAACCTATATTATTGACTCTAGTGCAAGTGGGAGACTCAAGGAAATATGCCCTAGAGGCAATAATAAAGTTGTTATTTATATTTCCTTATATCATCATAAATGTTTATTATTCATGCTAGAATTTTATTAACTGGAAACTTAGTACATGTGTGAATACATAGACAAACAGAGTGTCACTACTATGCCTCTACTTGACTAGCTTGTTAATCAAAGATGGTTAAGTTTCCTAGCCATAGACATGAGTTGTCATTTGATGAATGGGATCACATCATTAGAGAATGATGTGATTGACTTGACCCATCCGTTAGCTTAGCACTATGATCGTTTAGTTTATTGCTATTGCTTTCTCCATAACTTATACATGTTCCTATGACTATGACATTATGCAACTCCTGAATACCGGAGGAACACCTAGTGTGTTATAAAATGTCACAACATAACTGGGTGATTATAAAGGTGCTCTATAGGTGTCTCCGATGGTGTTTGTTTAGTTGGCATTGACCGAGATTAGGATTTGTCACTCCGATTGTCGGAGAGGTATCTCTGGGCCCTCTCGGTAATGCACATCACTATAAGACTTGCAAGCAATGTGACTAATGAGTTAGTTGCGGGATGTTGCATTACGGAACAAGTAAAGAGACTTCCGGTAACAAGATTGAACTAGGTATGATGATACCGATGATCGAATCTCGGGCAAGTAACAAACTGATGACACAGGGAACAACATATGTTGTTATGCGGTTTGACCGATAAAGATCTTCATAGAATTTGTAGGAACCAATATGAGCATCCAGGTTCCGCTATTGGTTATTGACCGGAGATGAGTCTTGGTCATGTCTACATAGTTCTCGAACCCGTAGGGTCCGCACGCTTAACGTTCGATGACGACCAGTATTATGAGTTTATTTGTTTTGATGTACCGAAGGTAGTTCGGAGTCCCTGATATGATCACAGACATGACGAGGAGTCTCGAAATGGTCAAGACATAAATATTGATATTTTGGAAGGTTATGATTGGACACCGGAATGGTTTCAGATGAGTTCGGGCATATAACGGAGTATCGGGGGGTTACTGGAACCCCCTGGAGGCTTAATGGGCCTACATGGGCTTTAGTGGAAGAGAGAGGAGGCGGCCAATAGGTGGAGGTGCGCCCCCCAAGTCCAATCCGAATTGGGAGGAGGTCGGCCCCACTACCTTCTTCTTCTCTAACCCTTCCTTCTGCCTCCTATTAGGACTAGGAAAGGGGGGAAACCTACTCCTAGTAGGAGTAGGAATCCCCCCTTGGGGGCGCACCATGAGGGCCAGCTGGCCCCCTCCTCCCCTTCTTTATATACGAGGAAGGGGGGCACCCCATAGACACACAAGTTGACAATTGTTTTAGCCGTGTGCGGTGCCCCCCTCCACAGATACACACCTCGGTCATATCGTCGTGGTGCTTAGTCGAAGCCCTGCTGAGGGAGTCCTGGATTAGGGGGTCTCCGGACAGCCGAACTATATCCTTTGGTCGAACTGTTGGACTATGAAGATACGAGATTGAAGACTTCGTCCCGTGTCCGGATGGGACTCTACTTGGCATGGAAGGCAAGCTAGGCAATACGGATATGCTTATCTCCTCCTTTGTAACCGACCTTGTGTAACCCTAGCCTCCTCCGGTGTCTATATAAACCGGAGGGTTTTAGTCCGTAGAAAAACATACAATCATACCATAGGCTAGCTTCTAGGTTTTAGCCTCTTCGATCTCGTGGTAGATCAACTCTTGTACTACTCATATTATCAAGAATAATCAAGCAGGACATAGGGTTTTACCTCCATCAAGAGGGCCCGGACCTGGGTAAAACATCGTGTCCCCTGCCTCCTGTTACCATCCGCCTTAGACGCACAGTTCGGGACCCCCTACCCGAGATCCGCCAGTTTTGACACCGACATTGGTGCTTTCATTGAGAGTTCCTCTATGTCGTCATCATTAGGCTTGATGGCTCCTTCGATCATCGATAGCGATGCAGTCCAGGGTGAGACTTTTCCCCCCAGACAGATCTTTGTATACGGCGGCTTCGCACTGCGGGCCAACTCGCTTGGCCATCTGGAGCAGATCGAGAGTTACGCCCCTGACCATCATGTCAGATCTGGAAATTTGAACTACACAGCCAACATCCACGGAGACTTGATCTTCGACAGGTTCGAGCCCTTGTCGAGTGCGCCGCACGGTCACGATGAGCATGATTTAGCTCTACCATCGGACAGTGTTCGGGAGATCACACCGGCGACCGCTCCGACCCTCAATTCGGAGCCAATTGCACCATCCAGGGACGGGTGAATAGACCCCGCCACGGAGGCCACATTCTCATCGGCGACCGAGCCGAGTATTGACCTTACCCTTCACGAGAGCCGTGACGCCAAACTACCGGATTCTTCCCCGGCCATGGACTCCGAACCGCCTACGCCCGTGCCTATCGAATCCGACTGGGTGCCGATCATGGAGTTCACCTCCGCAGATATCTTTCAGCACTCGCCCTTCGGCGACATACTGAACTCATTAAGGTCTCTCTCCCTGTCAGGAGAGTCCTGGCCAAACTATGTCCAGCAGGATTGGGATGCGGATGACGAAGAAATTCGATGCCCACCCACCACCCACTTAGTAGCCACTATCGACGATTTGACCGACATGCTCGTCTTCGACTCCGAAGACATCGACGGTATGGACGATGATGCAGGAGACAAACAGGAACCACTGCCCACAGGGCACTGAACGCCCACTTCATCATATGATGTATACATGGTGGATGCACCCAAAGAAAGCAACGAGGAAGAGCGGAAGGACGCATCGAAGGGTTGTTCCCTCGAGAAGCAGTCAAAGCGGTGGTGTAAGCGCCGCTCGAAATCCCGCCTCGGCAGAAACAGCGATCATATAGACCCGGCGATAGAGCAAGGTGAGCCAGCAGATGACAAACACGGCATTGAACCATCGTCCGACCACGGCAACACGGAGAATCAAACCGAACAACCTGACTCCGTCGAAGATAACAGTCCAGATAACATCACACCAGACAAGCACCCGGAGCAACAGAATACCCATAAAAGGCTTGTTGCCACTGCGAGGAGTCTGAAAAAGCAGAAGCAAAGGCTCAGGGCTGCACAAGACACACTCAGAATCAGATGGAGTGAAGTACTCAACACTGAAGCAAAGTATGGCGGTAATCGCCACACCAAGAGCTACCCGAAGCGAAAGCTGCTACCTGAATTCGATGAGGAGGCCTTAGATCCCATGCAATCAAAAAACAAAACAGCCATCCAGTCAGATAGACGACCTCGTGGCCAACATAGAGCGGCAAACGATGCCGCACATAAGCCGGTACGCGATCCACGTGAGGGCTCGCATCAAAAGTACGGCGCAACCAGATCCATCTACGGGCCACGCAAGCGCGCTCCAGCACGAAATGCAACACAACAAACATCCCAACACCACGGTACACCCAAATACAGGGGTGCCGCACACCCCCTATGTTTCACCGGTGAGGTGCTAGACCATGAATTTCTGGAGGGATTCAAACCCGTAAACATAGAGGCGTACGATGGAACGACAGACCCTGGGGTCTGGATTGAGGACTACATCCTCCATCAAGTACTTACCCCTCAAGCTCAAAGGGCTAGCTCGGCACTGGCTTAAAAGCCTCCCCGAAAACTCCATTGGAAGCTGGGAAGAGCTCGAAGACGCTTTTCGGGGAAATTTTCAAGGGACCTATGTCCGACCTCCGGATGCAGACGATTTAAGTCATATAACTCAATAGCCCGGAGAGTCAGCCCGAAAGCTTTGGAATAGGTTCCTCACTAAGAAGAACCAAATAGTCGACTGCCCGGACACCGAAGCCTTAGCAGCTTTTAAGCACAGCGTTCGAGATGAATGGCTTGCCAGACACCTGGGCCAAGAAAAACCAAGAATAATGGCAGCATTGACAAGCCTCATGACCCGCTTTTGCGCAGCCAAGGATAGCTGGTTAGCCCGATGCAGCACCAGCGACCCAAGTACATCTGAAGTCAGGGATGAAAACGGGAAACCACGGCGCAGCAAAAACAAGCGCCGAAATAAAGAAGACAGCCCGAAGAGCACGGCGGTAAACGCCGGATTCAGAAGCTCTCGGCCAGGTCAGGAAAAGCTGCCCTCCAAAGGCAACAGAGACAAATTGTCCAGTCTAAACAAGATTCTGGATAAAATATGTCAGATCCACAGCACCCCGATAAACCTGCAAACCATACCCATCGAGAATGTTGGGTCTTCAAGCAGTCCGGCAAGCTTAACGCCAAACACAAGGGGCAGGATACACCAAGCGAAGACAAGGACGAGCCTCGCAAGCAAAGCACTGGGGAACAGAAGAAATTCCCGCCAGAAGTCAAAACAGTAAATGTGTTACACGTGACAAAGGGGAGAAACAAAGCGGCACTCCTAGAGACACATGCCCCAGGGCCTATCACCGCGGAGTTCTGCCACTGGTCGTCCCAACCTATCACCTTCGACCATCGGGATTACTCGGCAAGTATCCGGCGTGCAGGATGGGCTGCCTTGGTGTTAGACCCGATAATTGACGGATACCACTTCACACGAGTCTTGATGGACGGCGGCAGTAGTTTAAACCTGATATATCAGGACACAGTATGCAAAATGGGGATAGACCCAACAAAAATTAGCCATAGCAATACTACCTTTAAAGGAGTAATGCCAGGCCCAGAAGCCCATTGCACGGGCTCCCTGCTACTAGAGGTTATATTCGGCTTCCCCGGTAACTTCCACAGCGAAAATTTAACCTTCCACATCGCTCCATTTCAAAGTGGCTATCAAGCACTACTCGGACGCGAAGCTTTCGCTCGCTTTAACGCAATACCGCATTACGCTTCTCTCATGCTTAAGATGCCCGGTCCACGTGGCATCATTACAGTAAATGGAAATATTGAGCGCTTCTTGCGCGCGGAAGACCATGCGGCTGCCTTGGCAGCCGCACACTAAACGGCCTCACCAACTAAAGCATCTGACAGATCGTTAAGACCACGGACACGGTTGGACGAGTCCGGTGCAGCTATATGTAATTGATACAGGTTTGATGGCTATACCCCTATTACAATACAAGGGGCTCAACGCGCGCAAACAAGTGGCAATTAGGCTCAACTTTACTCATTTTGAACTATATATTGTTTATTTAGTATAACTTACCTTTTGCACGACAACTTTTCAATTAAGTTCCTCTCTTTTTCAAATGATCATCGTGCTACACCCGTCCAGAATATGGCACATAGGAGACACATGCGCAGACGTGCAGCAGGGACCCGTTCTAAGGATTCTTTTTAGATTAAGACCCTGCGTAAACCTTTTTTACTGTCTCTTGTTGATACACATCCCTCGGATTCTCAGTACAATTGAGAAGGATGCTGACGTATTGGCATGTGGCCATGTCAGAATATTGCACGTACCTCATCAAACCAGGGGCTTACTACAAAGGGCACTGTTTAGGCCCGGTTTACACCATAAAGACCGAATACCTTAGGGAGTGTTCGGCGTCGCGAGTTTGGCCTTATATGCATCAGCTCCGAATCATGTCTTTGGTCAAATGTTGGGTTTGCCCGGCTCCTGTGTTTTGCTGCCTTACGTTCCGCTCTATCGGCTAAGGCGGCACCAGGAGAACTACTACAATTGTGCCCTGGTTCATCCGGACGAGCACCTCAGTAGAGAAAGCCGAAAACTGACTGTCATGATACAGCGAGAGACTAGTCGACCACTCGATGACCTAGAGGAATCTTCGGGATTCCTCCGCCTTAACGAAGGGTCATTTCCCAGCCAGGCATGTACGCACCCCGAATCCGGATGAGCGCGGAGCCACCAGGGGCTATATAGTAGCCCCACTATCAAACTCCTCTGGCTAAGTGAAAGTGTTAAAGCATTATAGTCCGATTGCCTAGTTCGCTGAGCTATCACCTCCTTAATGGACCAAGACGTTGGATCAAGTGTGAACATGTGTCTTCCGCGAACACCCCCGCATTATATGCGTGGGGGCTGAAGCCGACAACTACCATCTTTCAGGTTATATACATATATACATAAACGGCTGCACAGGAGGCATCATAGTACTTTCGGGCAAAAGTATAAATACAGCCTTGATAAATTCAATAAAACATTGTCCTTACAATGGGAATAGATGTCACTAAAACATAATATTCTTCGAGCACTGAGCCTTTATCAAACGAGCGCCTTCAAGAAATTCTTCAAAGTAGTGCTCGGCAGCCACTCGGCCTATGGCCGAACCCTGTACCGCAACAGTGGTGGCCTCCATCTCCGCCCAGTATGTTTTGACACGGGCAAGGGCCATCCGCGCACCCTCTATGCACGCCGACCTCTTTACAGCACCGATGCATGGCACAGCACCAAGGAATTGTTGCACTAAGCTAAAATAGCTATTCGGCCTTGGACCTCCTGGCCATAGATGATCCACAACGGACCTCATGGCAAGTCCGAATAATCTATGGAGCTCGGCCCAACCGGTCAATCGCTCATTCAGCAACAGCGGACGGATTGGAGCGTGAAACTGTGACCAGAACAACTTCTCAACCTCAGGACCTTTCTGATCCTTGAAGTACTCGGCCGCGTCAGCAGCACTTGCAGCCAAATCCATGTAATCGTCCGCAGAACTCCATAGCTGGTCTAGAGGAGCATATTTTGGATCCCCGAACTTAGTCCGTAACAAGAAGGGCTTCCCAGAAACGACATCCGCAGCTTGACTCAGCTCCTCCTTCGTCGCTCTAATTTTGGAGCGGGCTTCCTTGGCAGCCACCTGGGCCTTCTCCAGGTCCATCACCTTTGCCCGGTTTTCTTCTTCAAGAAGCCGGTATCGGTCAGCAGCATCTTTTAACTCCGCGACCATCTTGGCAATTTTCTCATTGCTCTCACAATGTGCGGCCTGTTCAGCCCTTAAGCCCTCGGCCGCCTTTAAAGCGGCCGCATTGCTGCTCCTTGCGTGCTCCTTGGCTCGGGCAAGTTCCGCCCGAAGGGTCTCCACGGTGGCAGCTCCATCTGCAGTCATAACATATTAAAGATACTGGCATCATGCTACTCTTACTATGTGACAATCACCAGAAAAAGCATTGACCCTGTGCCTCGTCAAGCCGTTTGTTGACAAGCACGATGCTGGCATCTACCGCATCCAGCTGCCGCTTTAGTTCGGCATACCCATCAGTCCGGTTAGCCACCGCAGCTTCCACCACCTGCACATAAAGGCAGTCTGGTTATTACCTGGGACTATGATCCTCTGTTTGCCATTGTTTTCGATGACAACCAGAGTCTCAAGGGCTACTATCTACATAGGGCACATCTAAAAATGTGCGGTACTGTCAAAAATGTACATCATTTCACGTACCTCAAAACCCGTCAGTAGACTCATAAAGGCTTCATGCAACCCGCTTTCGGCGGACGAAATCCTTTCAATCACCGTACCCATCAATGTGCGGTGTTCTTCTGAGATAGCCGCTTGCTCCAGCAGATCCCTCAGTACGTCCGACCGCACACCAGACAGTGCCGGACTCTTTTGATGACTCTCTTTGAGAGCCGGATGCTGAGGACTTCGGGTGGCCATAAGATTACCTTCTGGCCTTGCCGGATCCGGAGAAACCCTCCTCGACGACACCTCGGGGACGCCCGCTTTGTGAGGCGGTGTAGCAGGGGGAGGCGTTTCGCTCTCCATCATCTCCGGAAGAAGATCCCCCGAAGACGAGCCCTGCTAAGAAGGGCTAAGATCCGAACTGCAAGATAAATGCTTCGATTATTTTCCTCAGAAGTAGAGGTAGGATATCTTCACTGTTAAGTACTTTCTGATTACTTACAGCTCGGTAGAGGGCTGATCCCTGCGCGGACATTGTGCGGCAAGAATACCCTCTGAGATAGGACCCTCTGGCGGAGATTTCTTCTCCCGTTTGGAATCCTTAGTTTCCGGATCTTCAGAGGTAGTCCTCTTCCTTCCCCCGGGAGAAAGAATGTCAGATTCTTCCCCTTGGTTATCCTCCCTCGCGGAGGCGCTCATTCCCTTGATTGGAATAGGTAGCGATGGAGGCCCGCTTTCGCCCTCTTTATTCCCCCTTTCATCTTCCTTGGAGGGCACTAGACAAGGTGCTGGCTCGAGCATCTTTTCCAGCACCAGATTGTCCAAGCCTTCAGGAAGGGGGGCGAACACCGGATCATCTTCGCCTTTGTTATCCAGTCCTAGTCAAAGAGCGATTCTTCAGAATGATGTCATGATAAATAAAAGGACAGTGTGTTCGGCCATGGGATTACTTACTTGGGCAGCAGGGCGGTTGCAGCTCAGGCCCACGTCCTCGGTAGTGTCCAGACACTCTATTTGGGGTCCGAAGAACGATTTGTACATCTCCTCATGCGTCATGCCGAGGAAATTCTAAATAGTGTGCGGTCCTTCCGGGTTGAATTCCCACATGCGGAGGGGCCGGCGTTTGCAAGGCTGGACTCGATGAACCAGCATAAATTGCATTACCATAACCAGACTGAAATCTCCCTCGAAGAGATCTCGGATACGGCTCTGCAGTGTTGGCACGTCCTTGGCTGGACCCCAGCTTAGCCCCCTGCTAATCCATGACATCAGTTGTGGTGGAGGGCCCGAGCGAAAGGTGAGGGCAGCTACCCACCTGGCACTTCAGGGAGCTGTGACGTAAAACCACTCCCGTTGCCACAATCCGGACACCTCTGGAAAGGAACCCTTTGGGCATGGAGCATCAGCAATTTTGCTTAGTAGAGCACCTCCGCACACTGCATACTGCCCCTCGACCATCTTCGGCTTCACATCAAAGGTCTTGAGCCACAGGCCGAAGTGAGGGGTAATGCGGAGGAAGGCCTCACAAACGACAATAAATGAAGAGATGTGAAGAAGGGAATCCGGGGCCAGATCATGAAAATCCATCCCGTAATAGAATATGAGACCCCTAACAAAGGGATCCAGAGAGAGGCCTAGTCCTCGGAGGAAGTGGGAGACAAACACAACGCTCTCGTTGGGTTCGGGAGTAGGGACGACCTGCCCTTGGGCGGGCAGCCTATGCGAAATTTCGGCGGTCAGATATCTGGCCTCCCTCAACTTCTTGATGTCCTCCTCCGTGACGGAGGAAGGCATCCACCGGCCTTGAAGGCTGGATCCGGACATGATTGAAGGTTCGAAGCACCTGACTTGGGCTTTGGGTGTTAGAACTCGAGGCGGGGGAAGGATTCGATTGAGCACGGGAGGGAAAAAAGAAAAAGCCTTGTCCCTTTATAAAGGGGATGAATATCAGGCATCCTCCTCGTGGCCGTTCGAGACTTACCTAGGATCTAGGAGTCATACCAACAGGCACGGTTGGGTTACCCACGTTTGTATTGATGAGAATCCTGTAATAAGGGGAACACGATCTCTGCTTTGACAAGACGTGTCAAGAAACCGCCTCGCGTTATGTGCGGGGCTGGTTAAAGAAAAACGGTTCAAATAATTATCGGGTCGTGGCGTGATGTCATGCTGCCAAAACGTGTCAGCAGATTAGATTTGTGGAAATATTATTCTCTCTACGGTGGTATATGGAACTTATTTTGCAGGGTTGGACACTATCCTTGTATTCAAAATCTTCCGTGGTGTATTCGGAGGAGGAACCCGCCTTGCAATGCCAAGGACAACACTGCGTGCCGGACTCATCGTCATTGAAGCCTGGTTTAGGGGCTACTGAGGGAGTCCTGGATTAGGGGGTCTCCAGACAGCCGGACTATATCCTTTGGCCGGACTGTTGGACTATGAAGATATGAGATTGAAGACTTCGTCCCGTGTCCGGATGGGACTCTACTTGGCGTGGAAGGCAAGCTAGGCAATACGGATATGCTTATCTCCTCCTTTGTAACCGACCTTGTGTAACCCTAGCCTCCTCCGGTGTCTATATAAACCGGAGGGTTTTAGTCCATAGAAAAACATACAATCATACCATAGGCTAGCTTCTAGGGTTTAGCCTCTTTGATCTCGTGGTAGATCAACTCTTGTACTACTCATATTATCAAGAATAATCAAGCAGGACGTAGGGTTTTACCTCCATTAAGAGGGCCCAAACCTGGGTAAAACATCGTGTCCCCTGCCTCCTGTTACCATCCGCCTTAGAAGCACAGTTCGGGGCCCCCTACCCGAGATATGCCGGTTTTGACACCGACACCTGCGCCAGTAACTTCATCATCACCGTCAACACGCCATCGTGCTGACGAAACTCTCCCTCAGCCTCAATTGGATCAAGAGTAAGAGGGATGTCACCGAGATGAACATGTGCAGATCGTGGAGGTGCCATGCGTTTGGTACTTGATCGGTTGGATCTGGAAGACGTTCGACTACATCAACTGTGTTTCTTAACACTTACGCTTTCGGTCTACGAGGGTACATAGACATACTATCTCCTCTCATTCCTATACATCCCTAGATAGATCTTGTGTGATCGTAGGAATTTTTTTGAAATACTACGTTCCCAAATAATTATGTCATTGATATGAGTAAACGTGAGACCTAAATGTTATTGTGAATATGGTTAGTTCATAATCTTTGCTGAAAACTTGAATGTTGGCTTTACATATTTACAACAGCAAGATCAAACAGAGTTTGTAAAAGTTTTTCTTTATCACTTTCAGTTTGTCAACTGAATTGCTTGAGGACAAGCAATGGGTTAATCTTGGGGGAGTTGATACGTCTCCGTCGAATCTACTTTTCCAAACTCTTTTGCCCTTGTTTTGGACTTTAACTTGCATGATTTGAATGGAACTAACCTGGACTGACGATGTTTTTAGCAGAATTGTCGTGGTGTTATTTTTGTGAAGAATAAGAAGTTCTCAGAATGACCTGAAACTTCATAGAGCCAAGTTTTGGAATTAATAAAAAATATTAGCGAAAGAATCAACATCAGGAGGGCACACCCTAGCCACAAGGGTGGGGGCGCGCCCACCCCCCTGGGGCGCACCCTCCGACCTTGTGGGCCTATAGACCTCCACCGACCTCAACTCCAGCTCCATATATTATCTTTCGGGGAGAAAAAAATCAGAGAGAAGGATTCATCATGTTTTACGATACGGAGCCGCCGCCAAGCCCTGTTCTTCCTCGAGAGGGCAGATCTGGGGTCCATTTTAGGCTCCAAAGAGAGGAATTCGTTGCCATCGACATAATCAACCATCCCCTATCACCAATTTCATGATTCTCACCGCCGTGCGTGAGTAATTCCATCGTAAGCTTGCTGGACCGTGATGGGTTGGATGAGATTTACCATGTAATTGAGTTAGTCTTGTTAAGGGTTTGATCCCCAGTATCCATTATGTTCTGAGAGTGACGTTGCTATGACTTTGCTATGCCTAATGCTTGTCACTAGGGCCTGAGTGCCATGATTTCAAATCTGAACCTATTATGTTTTCATGAATATATTTGGGTTCTTGATCTGATATTGCAAGTTATAGTCACCTACTACGTGTTATGATCCGGCAACCCCGGAGTGACAATAGTCGGGACCACTCCCGATGATGACCGTAGTTTAAGGAGTACATATATTCACTAAGTGCTAATGCTTTGGTCCGGTAGTCTATTAAAAGGAGGCCTTAATATCCCTTAGTTTCCAATAGGACCCTGCTTCCATGGGAGGGTAGAACAAAAGATGGCATGCAAGTTCTTTTCCATAAGCACGTATGACTATATTGGGAATACATGCCTACATTATATTGATGAACTGGAGCTAGTTCTGTGTCACCCTATGTTATAACCGTTGCATGATGAATGCCATCTGACATAATTATCCATCATGAATCCATTGCCTACGAGCTTTTCACATATTGATCTTTGCTTAGTTACTTTTCCGTTGCCACTATTACGATTGCTACAAAACTGCTACTGTTACTTTTGCCACCGTTACCGCTACTTCCATACTACTTTGTTATTGAATACTTTACTGCAGATATTAAGTCTTTCAGGTGTGGTTGAATTGACAACTCAGCTGCTAATACTCGAGAATATTCTTTGGCTCCCCTTGTGTCAAATCAATAAATTCGGGTTGAATACTCTACCATTGAAAACTGTTGTGATCCCCTATACTTGTGGGTTATCAAGGCTAGGGGTATGTACAAGTAGATGCTCTCTCGCGTTCTTGATTTGGCACGATCTTGATGTACCACGAGCTTTGTCAATATAGTTGGATTATATGGTGTTTTCCCCTCTCTATCTTGTTGTGATGAATTGAGTTTTTCCCTTTGAGGTTTCACTATTATCGGATTGAACACCTGTTGGATTTGAGAACATTTATTGTAAGTCTTGCATATGAATACCCGTGGTGACAATGGGGTATTATATCGATTCACTTGATGTATGTTTTGGCACTCAACTTGCGGATTCCCGAGGTGACATTGGGGTAATCTATGCATAGGGGTTGATGCATGTTTTCGTCCTACTTTCTCTGGTAGAAATCTTGGGACACTCTTTGAAGTTCTTTGTGTTGGATTGAATATTATGAATTTGAAGCTGTTTGATGTGTATCGTATAATTGATGTGGTGACATTGGAGCAGCTAGGTGACATTAGAGTTGGTTGATGCATATCATATGGTGTTATTTTAGTACGAACTCTAGGGCTGTTCGTAACACTTATATGAATAGCTCAATAAATTGATCAGAAAGGAGAACTTTGAGGTGGCTTCATACTGTACAAACAATTTCATCTTATGTTCTCTGCTAGATAAGAACTTTGGAGTGATTATTTGTCGCACATTGAGGGATTGTTGAGAGATTGCATTAGCGAAAGTATGAACCCATGCCTTGTTTCAAGCATTGCAATACCGTTTGTGCTCCATTTTATCACTTGCTACCTTGCTGTTTTTTTATTTCCATATTATGAAAGCCTATATCTACTATCCATACTACACTTGTATCACTATCTCCACGCCGAACTAGTGCACCTATACAATCTACGATTCTATTTGGTGTGTTGGGGACACAAGAGATTTCTTGTATTTGATTGCAGGGTTGTTTGAGAGAGACCATCTTCATCCTACACCTCCCATGCATTGATAAACCTTAGGTCATCCACTTGAGGGAAAATTGCTACTGTCCTAAAAAACTCTGCCCTTGGAGGCCCAACACGAGTTTGCAAGAATAAGTTGTGTAGTAGATGATTGCTCTCTGACTATAGCGCCAGAAGAGCTCATGTCTGCTAGGACTACGTCCGTATTTCCCCAAAGAGGAAGGGATGGTGCAGCACAGCGACGGTAGGTATTTCCCCCAGTGAAGAAACCAAGGTAATCGAACCAGTAGGAGAACCAAGAAACACAACCTAAACAACACCTACACACAGATAACACACCTCGCAACCCAACGTGTTAAAGGGGTTGTCAATCCCTTTCGGGTAACGATGCTAGAGATTGTAATAGATTGAAATAATAGATCGCAAATAAAATAAAGTGCAGCAAAGTATTTTTGTATTTTTGGTTTAATAGATCTGAATAAAAATGCAAAGTAAAAGTAGATCGCAAGCAAATATATGAGAAAGAAGACCCAGGGCCCATAGGTTTCACTAGTGGCTTGTCTCGAGAAATATAGCAAACGGTGGGTAAATAAATTACTAT
Source organism: Triticum urartu (assembly GCF_003073215.2). NCBI lineage: Eukaryota > Viridiplantae > Streptophyta > Magnoliopsida > Poales > Poaceae > Triticum > Triticum urartu. Next base: position 129,300,564 of record NC_053025.1, on the reverse strand, counting down.
TGGGCAATTGATAGAACCTCAAATAATTATAACGATATCCAGGCAATGATCATTACATAGGTGTCACGTCCAAGATTAGTAGACCGACTCCTGCCAGCATCTACTACTATTACTCCACACATCGACTACTATCCAGCATGCATCTAGTGTATTAAGTTCATGGAAAAACGGAGTAATGCAATAAGAATGATGACATAATGTAGACAAGATATGTTTATCTATTGCGTAGATATAGATCCCATCTGTTTATCCTTAGTAGCAACGATACATACGTGTCGGATCCCTTCCTGTCACTGGGATCAAGCACCGTAAGATAGAACTCACTACCGGGCACCTCTTCCCATTGCAAGATAAATAGATCAAGTTGGCCAGACAAAACCCAAATATAGAAGAAGAAATACGAGGCTATAAGAGATCATGCATATAAGAGATCAAAGAAACGCAAATAACTTTCATGGATATAAAAAGATATCACTGATCATAAACTCAAAGTTCATCAGATCCCAACAAACACACAGCAAAAAGAGTTACATCATATGGATCTTCAAGAGACCATTGTATTGAGAATCAAGAGAGAGAGAGATGAAGCCATCTAGCTACTAACTACGGAACTGAAGGTCTACGAAGAACTACTCACACATCATCGGAGAGGCGCCAATGGAGGCGGTGAACCCCATCCGAGATGGTGTCTAGATTGTATCTGGTGGTTCTGGACTCTGCGGCGGCTGGATGAATATTTCGTCAACTCCCCTAGGGTTCTGGTATTTTGGGGGCATTTATAGAGCAAAGAGGCGGTCTGGGTGGCACCCGAGGTGGGCACAACCCACCAGGGTGCGCCTGGGCCTCCTGGCGCGCCTTGGTGGGTTGTCCTCTCCTCGAGACTCCCCCCAAGTGCAACCAGGGCCCAATATGTTCCTTTTGGTCCATAAAAAATCTTCGTAAAGTTTCGTGGCATTTGGACTCCGTCTAATATTGATTTTCTGCGACATAAAAAACATGGAAAAAACAGGAACTAGCACTTGGCACTATGTCAATAGGTTAGTACAAAAAAATGACTATAAAATGATTATAAAACATCCAAGATTGATAATAAAACAGCATGGAACAATCAAAAATTACAGATACGTTGGAGACGTATCAGCATCCCCAAGCTTAACTCCTACTCGTACTTGAGTAGGTAAGTGATAAAAACAGAATTTTTGATGTGGAGTGTTGTTTGACATGTCATATCATATTCTTTTATTTATAGCATGGACATTTGGACTTTTTACGTGATTCAAAGCAATAGTCTAGTGTTGACATAATAATTTAGATACTCAAGCATATCAACAAGCAACCATTTCTTTCAAAATATCAATGCTAAACTAAGTTATCCCTACAAAATCATATAGTCTTGTCATGCTCTGTCTTCTTAACACAAAGTATTTATCATGCACAACCCTGATGACAAGCCGAGAAATTGGTTCATACTTTTTAACGTGCTTAAGCTTTTTAAACTCTTACGCGATACATGAGCGCAAGCCATGGATATAGCACTACCGGTGGAATAGAGTATGATAATAAGGGTAAATATAGAGAAGACAAAAAAGTAAGAAAGTCTCACATCGATGCGGCTAACCAACGGTCTATGGAGAAGCCCATCAAGTGATATCAACATGAGGAGTAGGGATTGCCAGGCAATGAATGCACTAAGAGCTATAAGTGTATGAAAGCTCAATATGAAAACTAAGTGGGTGTGCATCTAATCCTATAAAATTCCCACTAGTATATATATGAAAGTGACAACATAGGAGACTCTCCATATGAAAAACATGGTGCTACTTTGAAGCACAAGTGTGGTAAAGGATACTAATAATGCCCCTTCTCTCTTTGTTTATTTATTTTACTTTTTTATTTTCTTTCTTTTCCTTTTTCCCTTTTCTCTTTTTTTTCTCTTATTGTCCAGAGCCTCATCCCGACTTGTGGGGGAATCATAGTCTCCATCATCCTTTCCTCACTGGGGCACTGCTCTAAAAATGAATAATGATGATCATCACACTTCTATTAACTTATAACTCAAAAGAAATAAAAATTACAACTCGATACCTATGACAAAGTATGACTCTATATGAATGCCTCTGACATGTACCAGGATGTGTAATGATCTAGCCTAACATCTATGAAAAAAGATGAACGGTGGCTGAGCCACAACTACTATGTCAGCTATATGATCATGCAAAGCAATATGGCAGTGAATGCTCAAGTCATCAAAAAGAAACGGTGAAAGTTGAATGGCAATATATCTCGGAATGGCCATGGAAAAGGCATAATAGGTAGGTATGGTGGCTGTTTTGAGGAAGATATAATAAGGCTTATGTGTGATAGAGCGTACCATATCACGGGGTTTGGATGCATCTGCGAAGTTTGCACCATGTCTCGATGTGAGAAATGGCAATGCACGGTACTGTAGAGGCTAGCAAATTGTGAAAAGGTAAGAGTGTGTATAATCCATGGACTCACATTAGTCATAAAGAACTCATATATTTATTGCAAAACATTATTAGCCCTCGAAGCAAAGTACTACTACGCATGCCCCTAGGGGGATAGATTGGAAGGAAAAGACCATCGCTCGTCCCCGAGCACCACCCATAATGAAGACAATCAAAAATAAATCATGATCCAACATCATAGCATAATGAGAGACTATATGTGCATGCTTCGGGAATCACAAACCTTAACACCAATATTCCTACTAGAGCACAATTAGTCATCAACATAACTCACATATCACATCATCATATCTCAAAACTATTACTAAGAATCAAGTTTATTTTGTCCAATGATCTTCATGACAATTTTTATTTATCCTTCTTGGATATCTATCGTTTTGGGACTAATTTTCACATGTTGCTTTTCATAAGCTCAAACAAATATAACGAAGATCATGAGCATAACAAATTTTCTTTCTCTCAAAATAATTTAAGTGAAGCAAGAGAGAATTTCTTCAAAATTTTACTAACTACCAATAAATCTAAGTGAAGCAAGAGAGCATTTCTTCAAAAATACTAAGCACATCATGCTCAAAAAGATATAAGTGAATCACTAGAGTAAGTCTTAGCTCATAAAAGATTTAAGTGAAGCATAGAGGGAAGTTCTAACAAGTCATGACATAATTTTGGCTCTCTCAAATAGGTGTGTCCAGCAAGGATTGATGACTTAAAACACAAAATAAAACAATCAAAGACACATATCATACAAGACGCTCCAAGCAAAACACATATCATGTGACGAATAAAAATATAGTCTCAAGTAAAATACCGATAGTTATTGAAAGAAAGCGGGGATGCCACTCGGGGGCATCCCCAAGGTTAGTTGGTTGCTCATTATTGGATGATAGCTTGGGATGTCGGGGCATCCCCAAGCTTAGACTCTTCCATCCTTCCTTCATCCAACATAAGATAACCCAAAACTTGAAAACTTCAATCACACAAAACTCAACAAAACCTTCGTGAGATTCGTTAGTATAAGAATAATAAATCACTACTATAAGTGTTGTATCAAACCAATTCATATTTTGTTTTTGTATTATATCTATTGTATTCCAACTTTTCTATGGCAAAAACTCATCAAAGAAAACCATAGAGCCATTAAAATAAGCACACAACACAAAGAAAACATAATCTGTCAAAACAGAACAGTCTGTAGCAATCTGACTAATTTGAATACTTCTGTAAATCCAAAAACTCTAAAAATTAGGAAGACCTGAGAAATTTGTATATTGATCTACTGCAAGTGGAATGGGTATTTTATTACTCCCTGGTAAAAAAATGGAAATTAATTTCGTGAGCGTAAAAGTTCCTGGTTCTTTCAGCAAGATCAAACAACTATCACCCAAGAAGATCCTAAAAGCTTTACTTGGCGCAAACACTAATTAAAGCATAAAAACACAATCATAACAGTAGCATAATTGTGCTAACACACAAAAACAGGAAGCAAAAAAGCAAAAATAAATTTTATTCATTGGGTTGCCTCCCAACAAGCACTATAGTTTTATGCCCTAGCTAGGCATAAGATTTCAATGATGCTCACATGAAAGATAGTAATTGAAATATGAAGAGAGCATTATGAAACATGTGACAAACACGTTTAAGTGTAACATACTTACTATGCGTAGGAATTTTATAGGAAAACAAATTGTCAAGACAAGAAATATCTAGCATAGGCAAAGGAGAGGAATAAAACATTGACAATCTCAACACAACGAGGGAATTTAATAACATGAATTTTTTACAACCATATTTTCCTCTCTCATAATAATTATATGTAGGATCATAATCAAATTAAATAATATAACTATCATATAAAATTTTCTCTTTATGATCCACATGCATGCAAAGTTGACACTCTTCCAAAATAGTGTTATTGTGATCAAATAAAGTCACGACCTCTCTAAACCCACTTTCATCAAAAAATTCATAAGATTGAACACTCTTCAAATATGTGGGATTATTTTTAGCTAAAGTTGACACTCTTCCAAACCCACTTTCAATATTATCGCAAACATATTCATCACGAGTCTTAAATAAATTTTCAAGATCATAAGAAACATTATCACATCAATCATGATCATTGCAATAAGTAGCGGACATGACAAAACAAGCATCCCCAAGCTTGGGGTTTTGCATATTATTATCATAATTGACATTAATAGAATTTATTTTAAATTATTGTAATCATGCTTTTCATTCAAGGAGCTATCAAGAATAACTTCATAAATTTCTTCATCACAATTTTCAGATTCACGATTCTCAAGCAAAACTTCATAAAGATAATCTAGTGCACTCAACTCACTAGCAATTGGTTCATCATGATTGGATCTTTTAAAAAGATTAGCAAGTGGATGGGGATCCATATCAATAGATTTTTAGCAAGCGAAGACGCAAGCAAATAAAAGGCACATGGTAACACAAGCAAAGGTAGCAAACAAGATTGCACACAAAAACAGATCTGACAAGAAAATGATGAATGAAAAAGAGAGGCGAATAAAACGGCAATTTTTTGTGAAGTGGGGGAGAGGAAAATGAGAGGCAAATGGCAAATAATGTAAATTGCTAGGAGATGAGATTTTTGATTAGGAACCTGGTTATGTTGAAGATCCTCCCCGGCAACGGCGCCAGAAATTCCTTTTGATTGCTCTCTGACTATAGCGCCAGAAGAGCTCCTGTCTGCTAGGACTACGTCGGTATGCATCACAGTGACGGTACGGAACAATCAACACAACATAAGGGATGATGCATCACAGCGACGGTAGATATTTCCCTTAGTGAAGAAACCAAGGTTATCGAACCAGTGGGAGAACCAAGAAACACAACGTAAACAACACCTGCACACATAGATAACAACACCTCGCAACCCGACGTGTTAAAGGGGTTGTCAATCCCTTTCGGGTAACGATGCCAGAGATTGTAATAGATTGAAATAATAGATCGCAAATAAAATAAAGTGCAGCAAAATATTTTTGTATTTTTGGTTTAATAGATTTGAATAAAAATGCAAAGGAAAAGTAGATCGCGAGCAAATATATGAGAAAGAAGACCCGGGGGCCATAGGTTTCACTAATGGCTTCTCTCGAGAAAGATATCAAATGGTGGGTAAACAGATTACTGTTGGGCAATTGATAGAAACTGAAATAATTATGGCGATATCCAGGCAATGATCATTACATAGGCATCACGTCCAAGATTAGTAGACCGACTCCTGCCTGCTTCTACTATTCTTACTCCACACATAGACCGATATCCGGCATGCATCTAGTGTATTAAGTTCATGGAAAAACGGAGTAATGCAATAAGAACGATGACATGATGTACACAAGACCCGTTTATCTATTGAGTAGATATAGATCCCATCTTTTTATCCTTAGTAGCAACGATACATACGTGTCGGTTCCCTTTTTTCACTGGGATCAAGCACCATAAGATCGAACCCACTATCGGGCACCTCTTCCCATTTCAAGATAAATAGATCAAGTTGGCCAGACAAAACCCAAATATCGGAGAAGAAATACAAGGCTATAAGAGATCATGCATATAAGAGATCCAAGAAACTCAAATAACTTTCATGGATATAATGACCGATCATAAACTCAAAGTTCATCCGATCCCAACAAACACATCGCAAAAAGAGTTATATCATATGGATCTCCAAGAGACCATTGTATTGAGAATCAAGAGAGAGAGAGAGAGATGAAGCCATCTAGCTACTAACTACGGACCCGAAGGTCTACAAAGAACTACTCACGCATCATCGGAGAGGCACCAATGGAGGTGGTGAACCCCATCCGAGATGGTGTCTAGATTGGATCTGGTGGTTCTGGACTCTGCGGCGGCTGGATGAATATTTTGTCGACTCCCCTAGGGTTCTGGTATTTTTGGAGTATTTATAGAGCAAAGAGGCGGTCCGGGCAGCACCCAAGGTGGGCACAACCCACCAGGGCGCGCTTGGGCCTCCTGGCGCGCCCTGGTGGGTTGTCCCCTACTCGGGACTCCCCCAGGTGCAACCAGGGTCCGACATGTTCCTTCTGGTCCATAAAAAATCTCTGTAAAGTTTCGTGGCATTTGGACTCCGTCTGATATTGATTTTCTGTGATGTAAAAAACACAGAAAAAACAGGAACTAGCACATGGCACTATGTCAATAGGTTAGTAGCAAAAAATGATATAAAATGATTATAAAACATCCAAGATTGATAATAAAATAGCATGGAATAATCAAAAATTATAGATACGTTGGAGACGTATCAGTAGACATCAAGCTCTTTTCTGGCGCCGTTGCCGGGGAGGTGAGTGCTTGAAGGTATATCTTTAGATCTTGCAATTGAATCTTTTAGCTTCTTGTTTTATCACTAGTTTGGTTTATCAAAGAAAACTACAAAAATGGAATTTAGGTTGCCTCATATTATTCATCTTTATCATGCCTTTCTTGAAAATGATGGAGCGGAAAATTGTGCTCAATTGATAGAAGAAGAATTCAATAAAATGTTTGGCTTAAAATATTTGAATAATAAGCATGATTGCAATGTTTCTAGTATGAATTATTTAAATATCCATGATGTTAATGATATGCAAAGCCATAAGCTTGGGGATGCTATGTTTGATGAAGATGATATTTTTAGTCCCCCAAGTTTTGATGTGAATTGGTTACGATGACTGCATGCCTCCTATTTATGATGATTACAATGATGAATGTGGGTTTGGAATAGTGTCAACTCTAATTAATGATCCCACTATTTTGGAGGGTGTTGACTATTGTCACAATATTGATAAAAGTGGATTTGGATAGGTCATGACTTTATTTACTAATGATTCCACTATTTTGGAAGAGGTTTCAATTGATTATGGTAAAAAAGTTGCTATCTATGATGATTATTGTGATGACATGTATGCTATAAAGAATAATGATAACCATGAAACTTGTCGTCAAGATTTAAATTTTCAATTGGATTATTCCAATCAAGTATCACATGATAGTTATTTTGTTGATTTTGCTCCCACTACTATTCATGAGAATAAATTTGCTTATGTGGAGAGTAATAAAATTTCTATGCTTGTGGATCATGAAAGGAATGCTTTATGTGATAGTTATTTTGTTGAATTCATTCATGATGCTACTGAAAATTACAATGAGAGAGGAACATATGCTTTTACATATCTCAATAATATCAAGTTTCCTCTCCATGTGTTGAAAGTTTTGAAGTCATGCTTGTTTTGCCTTCCTATGCTAGTTGATTCTTGCTCCCATAAGTTGTTTGCTCACAAAATACCTATGCATAGGAAGTGGGTTAGGCTTAAATGTGCTAGTCATATGCTTCATGATGTTCCCGTTATGTTTCAATTATTTACTTTTATGCGAGCATCATTGAAATCATCATGCCTAGTTAAAAAGGCATTAAAGAAAAGAACCTGTTAGGAGATAATCCAACACTATTATGTACTATTTTGTGTTTTCACATGATTAAGCTACTATATCAATCATGTTTTATAGCTTTTGTTTCAATAAAGTGCCAAGTAAAGCCTTTGGGATAGTGTGGATGATAGTTGACTTGATTCTGTGCAAAAACAAAAACTTTTGCGCCCAGTAATAGAATTTTTGAAGTTCACTGAAAATAAAATTCTATTTTTTTACAAATGATTGATAAAACTTTCCTATGTTTTCTTATTTTTCCGAATTTTTGGAGTTACAGAAGTATGGTCATTGTTCAAATCATTACAGGTTGTTCTGTTTTTGACAAATTCTGTTTTCAGTGCATAGTTTGCTTGTTTTATGGTTTGTATGGATTATATTGGTCAGTATAAATTGTAGAAATGGTAGGGTAGAGTAGGCATTATTTGAAAACAATTGTGATTCTTGTCTTTGACAGTACCAAAGTGAATGATTTGCTCTTCATCATACTAACCCATCTCACGAAGTTCTGTTAAGTTTTGTGTGATTGAAATTTTCAAGTTTTGGGTGAGATATCGATATGAGGAGAATAAGGAGTGGCAAGACCCTAAGCTTGGGGATGATCAAGGCACCCCAAGGTAATATTCAAGGAAGACCAAAGCAACTTAGCTTGGGGATGCCTTGGAAGGCATCCCCTCTTTCGTCTTCAACATTATCGGTAACCTCACTTGGAGCTATATTTTTATTCATCACATCATATGTGTTTTCTTGGAGCTTCATTTTATTTTATTTATTTTTTCTTGCTGCTATTTAGAATAATGTTTTCTATCTTTTACTTCAATAAAAAGTTACATGTAGCCTTTACCATGCTTATTTTGCAAGTCTATATGTTGTTGTTTGAAAATAGAAAGTTTTCTATCATTGTCATAATTCTTCAGAAAAGTCAGAACGTGATAAAATCTTGAAATTTTTACACAATAAGCCATAACAAATTTTATACAGTGTGGTAATTTTTGAAAAAAAAATGGAGTTAAAAAAGTATGAATCTTCTTGGATCCTTTATAGAATGTCCTGTTTTGACAGATTGTTGTTATGTTTGCATATGTTGGCTTGTTTAATGATTCTATATATTTGAGAATAGGAGTATTAAATATGCAGAGGTATTTAGTATGCAATGTTTATAATTTTAGTGATTTTCTATAGTAGAGAATTACAAGGTTTTTGCATTGATTTATACTAACTTATCTCACGAGTTCTTGTTGAGTTTTGTGTGGATAAAGTATTTAAGATTTAGGGAAACTGCGATATGTGAGGAATTAAGGAGACACAAGATCTCAAGCATGGGGATTCCCAAGGCATCCCAAGATAATATTCCAAGAAGTCTCAAGCATATAAGCTTGGGGATGCCCCAGTAGGCATCCCACCTTTCTTCATCAACAATTATCTGGTTAGAATCGGTTGAGCCTAAGTTTTTGCTTCTTCGCATGACATGTGCTATTCTTGGAATGTCATCTTATTTGTTTTCTTTGCTATTTGAATAAAACAATTAAGATCTGAAATTTTTAAATGAGAGAAAGCCCTCACATGCGTACCTATTTATTTAACTACTTGTTTGATTTAACTTATATCTTTTTGGAGTAGTTTGTCGAACACTCTCATGCTTCACTCATATTATTATTTTGAGAGTTGATAATAGTGATGGAAATTTGCAAAAGCTATGAAATTGGTCCTAATATGATGAATATCCAAGAAGGATATAGTAAAAGCTTTCATGTAGATTCGGCCCTTCGAAGATTAAAAAAACTTTCATGTAGATCATTGGATATGATAAGCTTGATTCCTTGCAATAGTTCCGTGATATGGAGATAATAATATGTGAGTCATCTTGGTGAGTAATTGTGCTTTAGTAGGAATATTGGTGTTAAGGTTTGTGATTCCCTATGCAAGCAGGTAAAGTCAATAGTTATGCAACAAAGTTACATCCTACTTGTGGTGCATTATTCAGTGTTAGTTATGTTCAATGCATGCTTATGACCGTTTTCGTTTTTTGGTTGGTCGCTTCTCAATCTATTTGCTAGCCTTCATTTGTACTAAGCAGGAATGATGCTTGTGCATCCAATTCCTTAAACCCAAAGTTCTGCCAAATGAGTCCACCATACCTACCTATATGTGGTATTTACATGTCGTTCCAAGTAAATTTGCATGTGCCAACTCTAATCATTCAAAATAATTTTCCGTTTTGTGTGCCCGTACCGCTCATGAAGCACCATGGGGTAGCCAATATTTTCCATGCTAGGTGGGTTATTCTCATGATGAATGTATATTCATTTGCCATTGCACGAGAGTGTGGCAGGTGATAGGGATGCCCAGTCCCAAAATGAAAAAATTAATATGACGATGATAATAAATTCCTTGGAAAGTGTTGGTATGGAAGGCACATGTGGATACGTCTAGCCATGGATTGTGAAAGAATGGTAGAAAATAAATAAATTTATTTTCAGTTTGGGAACTGCCTATTATTTGTCTAGCATGGAAGATATTGGGAATTCTCGGTCATTTTCGTTGGCAGGAAAAGCATGCCTCTCAAAAGCGTTGAACTCTGGCACCTCTACAAATCTCTGCTTCCCTCTGCGAGGGCCTATCTATTTACTTCTATGCAATTTTTATTTTTATTTTTGAGTCTCCATCTTATCTCACCAACTAGGTAACACTATTGTCATACTTGTGCATTAGATGTAGCTAATATTTGAGTGTGTTTCATGAATGGATCAATGATTGAGTATAATGGGCTAGGGATAGTGGGATAGCTTTCTTTAGCATTGATATTTTGAAAGACATGGTTGCTTGTTAGTATGCTTGAGTATTGATGTCTTCATGTCAAATTATAGACTATTGCTTTGAATCATTCAAGTCCAAATGTCCATGCGACAAAACAAAAGAGTATATGATGAATATGATAGGTAGCATTCCACATCAAAATTACGTTTTCAATTGCTACTTTATCATGACGAGTTTCATGAGAAAGAGTTGTTGTTATAATGCTAGTAAAAGTGATTGAAATTATCATTGATCAAACTTGTGCACTATGCTAGCATTCAAACTTCATAAATTATTTCTTTTATCATTTACCTACTCGAGGATGAGCAAGAATTAAGCTTAGGGATGCTGATACGTCTCCGGCGGGTTTAGAAATCCCGTCATCGGACCTAGCGACGCGCTCCGGCTCTAAGGCCAAAGTGGAGGTTGGGGCTTTGAATCCTTCGAAGATCAAGTCTCCTCGAATGTCAGCGACATAATCCAAGTTTCCAAGATCCATGCGAAGGTGCTAGGGCGAGAATTTTTCTAAGTGTTGAAGATTGACATGTACAAGTTCAAATCAATCTGGGGCCTAATGTTGGGGATATTACTACTGGACGTAAGCCGGCCAGGGGTAGCCGGGTTAACTCTATGAAGATTAGAGGCCCATAAAAACGTAAGGATGGTGGCGCTTTACGAAGGACCAAGGCCCAAAGGCGGGTTAAGGCCTGTAGATGTAAACCGACTTTCTCATGTAACTTGTATTGTAAGATAGGGAGGATAGGGACCGAGTTGGACACATTGATGATCCGACCTCGGGACTCTGTAAGCCGGCGGGCGTCGACCTATGTATATAAAGGGACGACCCAACAGCGCTTTAGGAAGAAACACACAACAACTCGAGATCCAGGCAAAGCGGATTCGCTCTCTGGTCATCGAAACCCCCAGCAATTCCATCACAACTAGACGTAGGCTTTTACCTTCATCGAAGGGGCCGAACTAGTATAAAACTCTTGTGTCCCTTGTTCGGTTTAACCCCTTTAAGCTAACCCGTGGCAATGGCTCCACGACTAAGTCCTTTCACGAGGACATCTACCATGACAAAACCACGACAGTTGGCGCCCACCGTGGGGCTATCGCATGATGGTTTCGAGTTCTTGAAGGGCAGTTTCGAAGGACTTAAGGGATACGATGTGGGCCAGATGACTAAAAGTCGTCACGGCAGACTCTACATCGATGACGCAGGATGGGGTCCTGAGGCCGGTTCAATTGAATATGGGTACTGAGTCCCCTTTGGTGGGATTCATGTCTTCATCAGCAAGATCGGCGAACCGGGCCCTGAGCCAGACACCTGCACCGACATCATCGAGACGGCTCAGCGTGCAAGCCCTGCCCAAGTTCAACCTGCAGCAAGGCATGTTTTCGTAGGTGTCATCCCTGGAGCGGAATATGAGGATGGACTGGCATCTGATGGGGAAACCGTTGTCTGTTCTGATGACGAGTCTTCAGCCGGAGAGACCGAGTCGCTGTATCAGCTGCAGGACGGCCGGATTAGTGGAGGTTCCGATGGCAACAGTATTCCAGACACCCTCGATCTGCCAATCCGGGTCGCGGTCTTCATGGCCGGTACACAACCAGTGCAACGCTCTTCTACGGCCGCGGCAATGATCTCCGGTTCCGCAACAACAACGCCAGTGGGAGCAGGGGGGTCCGCGCCGCCTCCGGCTCAGGTTTTGTCTGATTTGTTCGACGCTTTAGCAACATTGCTGGCAGCAGAAGTGGATGCAGCAACCCGAGATCAGCACAATGCAGAGATTGCAAAGGTGAAAGATTAGATAACTCAGGCTAAAGCAGACTTGGCAGCAGAGAACGCCAGGATGGCTACAGAACAGGCCGAGTTAGAAGCTCAGGCCTACCGGCTTAGGCTGGATCAGAGTGCCTCAGATGATGTCATGAGGACGAGATACCGGTCGCACCTCCCGCCGGGTTATGAGCCAAGAAATCTCTTCAACACGCTAGGAACAGGAACCAGTAACCAGCCGGTGGTAAACTGGACGGAGGCACCGGTAACAGGAGCGCTAGTTCAGCCGCGCGCGATGAACCCGCCTCGTCAGAACAACATTGTGCCAAAGTACGTTCCGACGCCCCGGGGGCATTACTCCAACCCGTTGGATAACATTGTGGCTGCCGCTTCACGATTGGCAGCCCTCCCAATTGACAGCGGATCACCAGCGGCGATTGAGACACGGTGGGCCAGAGAACTCCTTCAAACAGCTTTAACCCAGCAGTAGGCTTATTCGCATAGTCGTGAGAGGATCCATTCCACCCCCCGTCCAAGCCAGAGCTACAGTAGGCATGTTGAGGAACCGGCTGTGTCAAGTAGTGCACGGCACCGTAACCCGGCATGTGGTGGTGCCAATGCGCAAGATGTGGTGGATCATGGCCGAGCACGTCGAGAGGCCGAGCACGTCGAGAGGCCGAGTTAGCAGCTCAGCACGCAGCTCGTCAGCCTACTCCGGTTCGCCCGACCACCTCAGTGGAGCCAGGTGTGGTCTTCAGTTCTTTGGGGGTGCCCTGCCTCACCCCAGCCTTGCGTAATGTACGACTACCCAAGGATTTCAAAGGCCCTTGCAAGGTGCCCAATTACGCTGCCGATTTACCCCCTGAATCATGGGTTGAGAGTTATGAGATGGCAATGGAGATGTTGGATGTGGATGAAGCGGTGTATGCTAAGTATTTCACCATGATGTTGGAAGGAACAGCTCGTACTTGGTTAAAGATCTTACCAGCTAACTCCGTCGGGTCATGGGTCGAGTTAAAAACCGGTTTATCCAGAATTTTAAGGATACTTGTAAGCAGCCTATGTCGATTGTGGACCTGATCGCTTGTGTTCAAGAGGATGGGGAGTCTACAACCCATTGGGTGAAGCGAGTCTCAGCTATTTTACATTCATCGGACCGCATCAACGCGGATACAACAGTTTTGACGTTGGAGGGTAATTGCCGGTTTATGCCATTAAAACTGAAGTTAGGGAGGCTCAAACGTCACTACAATGACATGTCAACCCTTATGGCGGCTTTGGTGAAATATGCCGATTCAGATAGTACCAAAGACCCTGAGTCTGAGGATGACAAACCGGGGAGGGGGAAAAGAATGGCAATGCCAAGGGGCAGCAACACAATCCAGCAGGTCATGGGAATAATGATAAGCGCAAGGCAGACAATAGTTTGGACTTTGTGGCTAACACCAATGCTCAGGATAATGGTCAGCGTCATAAGGGCAAACTGCCCCAGAGGGGCGGAGGGTCAGGCCCCAATCTGGAGCGCCTATTAAATCAACCTTGTCCAAAGCATGGATCAAAGGAGAAACCAGCTTCGTATCTTTGGAAAGATTGCTTCATCATGCGAGAATTCAAAAATTCCAATACGTTCCAATATGACAATGGCCCGCCCGACGGTTCAAGAGGCGGTTTTCATGGGCCGGGTTATGAAGGCGGCAGCTCCGGTTCAGGATTCCAAGGCCATCAGACCGGACATGGCAATCAAGGTAATCAGGACAATCAGGGAGGTTATAACCATCAGGGGAATCAACAGCAACAGCAGTCGGGTTATCAGAGCAATTCGAAGCAGTTGAATAGTGGGCAGTATCATGTCTTCACTACTAGCTTGTGTAAGCGTGATTAGAAGCTTCACAAAAGGGTCGTGAACTCTGTTGAACCGACAGTGCCTCAGTATTTGCGTTGGTATGAACAACCAATTTTATGGAGTCGAGAGGATCACCCACCCCGGATTGACAATCCGGGTCATCTGGCCTTAGTGGTGGCACCTCAAGTTGGGGGGTGTAAGTTCACCAAGGTGCTTATGGATGTGGGAAGTAGTATCAATATCCTTTACTATGATACCTTCCGCCATATGGGATGACAGATAAGAATCTTAAACCGTCAAACACCATTTTTCATGGTGTGGTGCCTGGTAAATCGGCGTATCCAGTAGGCAGGATAGCCCTAGAGGTGGCTTTTGGAGATGATCATGATTCAAGGTTAGAAACGTTGACTTTTGAGGTGGTGAAAATCAAGAGTCCGTATCATGCCCTGTTCGGACGACCGGCTTATGCCAAGTGAATGGCGAGGCCGTGTTATGTTTATCTACAGCTTAACATGCCGGGTCATAAGGGGACCATCACAGTACATGGGAGCAGGAAGATTGCTTTGGAATGTGAAGAGGGTGATGCGGCTTATGCAGAATCGGTTTGTGCCATAGAGGAACTGAAGTTTTATAAGGACAATGTTCATCCGGCAGATATGACTTCTTTGAAGAAGCCAACTATAGAGCATGATCCGTCGCTGAAATTTAAATCGGCTGCAGACATTAAAATGGTTGATTTTGTTCGTGGCGATTCATCTTAGCAGTTCAGCATTAGCGCTAACCTGGATCCCAAATAGGAAAGCGCGCTCATCGAGTTCATACGTGAGAATCGGGACATATTTACATGGAAGCCTTCTGACATGCCAGGTGTACCGAGGGAACTCGCTGAGCACACCCTTAACATAGATCCTAGGTTTAAAGTGGTCAGGCAGTTTCTCCGCCGCTTCAACGAAGAGAGGTGTAAGGCTATTGGTGAGGAGGTAGCCTGGCTTTTGGCAGCAGGGTTTATCGTGGAGGTTTTTCACCCTAAGTGGCTAGCTAATCCGGTGCTGGTACTTAAGAAAAACGGCACTTGGCGTATCTGTGTGGATTACACAGACTTGAACAAGGCATGTCCAGCTGATCCCTTTGCTCTCCCGCGCATTGATCAGATTATTGATGCTACGGCGGGTTGTGACCGTTTGTGTTTTTTGGATGCTTATTCTGGTTATCATTAGATCAAAATGGTGGTTAAGGACCAGGAGAAGACGGCCTTCATAACTCCCTTTGGAGCCTTCTGCTATGTATCCATGCTGTTTGGGCTCATTAGTGCGCAGGCGACTTATCAGCGTTGTGTTCCAAATTTTCTTCATAAATAGATTGGGCACAATGTTCATGCTTATGTGGATGACATTGTGGTGAAATATAGGAAGGAGGAAACATTGATAGATGACTTGAAGGAAAACTTTGATAACCTCCGGGTTTATAAGAAGATGCTTAATCCGGCCAAATGTGTCTTTGGTGTTCCGGCAAGCAAGCTTTTGGGTTTTCTGGTGTCCAATAGGGGCATTGAGGCTAATCCGGAGAAGATCACAGCTATCACCTCTCTGGCTAAACCGGCATGTATCAATGACGTTCAATGTTTAGCAGGCCGGATTGCGGCTTTGAGACGTTTTATCAGTCGTCTCTGGGAGAAGGCTATCCCTTTATATCAGATGCTAAAGAAAACGAATGACTTTGTCTGGAGCGATGCGGCTAATAAAGCGTTTGAAGATTTGAAGAGATAGTTAGTTGAACCGCCAGTCCTTGCGGCTCCGGTCGATAAAGAGCCCTTATTGCTATATGTGGCTGCTAATGCCCGGGCGGTTAGTGTGGCTATTGTTGTGGAGCGCAAGAAGGCTGGAAAGGAGTATCCGGTTCAATGGTCGGTTTATTACATCAGTGAGGTGCTTATCGAGTCAAAACAGAGGTATCCACATTGGCAGAAGCTGGTGTACGGGGTTTTCATGGCAAGCCGAAAGCTCAAGCATTATTTTTAGGGTCATCCTATCACAGTGGTCAGTTCAGCCCCTTTGGGAGATATCATTCAAAACAGAGAAGCAACTGGCCGGATTGCCAAATGGGCTATTAAGCTTGGACCTCACGGGATAAAATATGCACCTCACACATCAATCAAATCCCAAACACTTGTGGACTTCATCAATGATTGGACAGAGTTGCAGGCACCGGAGGAAAAGCCAGATAACACATATTGGACCGTTCACTTTGATGGGTCTAGACAGTTGGAGGGCTCGGGGGCTGGAGTCATATTAACTTCCCCACGAGGTGACAAGTTTTGTAATGTTCTTCGCTTAATGTTCCCTTGCACTAACAATGCAGCTGAGTATGAGGCCTTACTCCATGGTCTGAGGATGGCTAAGGAGATGAACTTAAGTCGGGTTAAGTGCTTCGGTGACTCGGACCTGGTGGCTCAGCAGGTATCTGGCACCTGGGATTCTAAGGTCCCGCTCATGGCTGCATATCAACGAGAGGTGGACATAGTGGCTGGTCATTTCAAGGGTCATCAAGTTGACCATATAGACCGGCGAAAGAATGAAGCGGCGGACACTTTAAGTTGTCTAGGCTCTTAGCGTAAACCGGTGCCACCTAATGTCTTCCTCGACGTACTTCATAATCTGTCGGTCAAGATACCCACAGAGGAGGAGTTGGCTATTCCTGACCCAGAGGCCCAGTTGGTGGCGGCTTTGCATGTTATACCGGATTGGAAAGTCCCGCACCTGGCTTACATGAATCGGGGCGAGTTACCGGATGATGAAACCTTGGCCCGGCAGATAATCCGGCGATCCAAGTCAATGACCGTTATCAACGGGGATCTACATCATTACAGTGTCACAGGAGCGATTCAGCGTTGTGTGTCTCCTCAAGAGGGTTGCGAGATTTTGCGAGAAATCCACAAAGGAGATTGTGGTCACTGTCGTGGTTCTAACTCTGACAGTGATGTAGGGGGGGTATGTATGGAGAGGCTAGATCTCAGCTATTGGGAAGTTGTAAACACACCAAGATGTACGAGTTCAGGCCCTTCACAGAGGAAGTAACAGCCCTACGTCTCGGTGCCCGGAGGCGGTCGACTGGATTACTGGCGTGTGAATAACAGGGGTGCGAACCCTTCATACTGAGGAGGGGGTGGCTTATATAGAGTTCGCCGGCCCCCTCCTGCCCTCAGTAATGCAGGGTTTAAGGTACATTCAAGGTTGGGCGTTACTGGTAACGCCCCTAATAAAGTGCTATAATGACCATAAAGACTACTTAACAGCTGACCGTTTGCCTGCGGAGTGACTATAGGTCTCCTGGCGGTCGAGTGGTTGGCTTCATGGTCGAGTGATAGCCTCTTGGTCGAGTGTCTTGAACCCGTCGAGTGGGATACCTTCAAGTCGATTGAAAGGTGACTTCTCCTAGGGATGTCCTAGGGTAGGGCTCCTTGGACAGGTCCGTGCCCCTACCCTAGGTACATGCCTTCATCATTAGCCCCTGAATGGATCGAGGTTAGAGTGGGGAAAGAGTTGGAGATCTTTCCGACTGGTTCTTTGGGCTACGTGAGCGCCTCGTTTTGGGTCAATCGTCACGGATGATGTTGCCAACCTTTTTCAGTCGTCCATTCTAGGCCTTTCGTCGAGTGAACTTCTTTGCTTGTGACATACTGAGCGCCGGCGTGATCGGGGTCTTCTGTTTTGACAAGTTGTTCTATGGCCCATGGATGTCGCAGGATTCGGATTTTGGGAAGCGCGCGGGTCGGGAGCGGCCGTAGTAATTGGAAGCGATAAAGCGGAAGCTCCTCGATCCCCGCGTCGCCGTTTTCGCCACGTACTGCGCGCGCGTCTGCTGCGGGATTTGACTGGATAGCCTGGGCCTACCAGTCAGCCACTCGGAAGCAGTCCCTTATAAATCGCCGGATCGGGGTTTCCAAGCAGTGTGCTCTCTTCTCCTCCTTTCTTCTTCCTCTCTCCCTTCGCAAGTCCTTCCGCCACCTCCGTTCTCGCCCCAGCGCAGCAGGCCCGTGCGAGACTTCACCGGCGACGATGACGAAGGGCAAGACCTTCGCTCTGGAGCGCGCGAAGAAGGCGGCGGCGGCGGGGAAAGGGAAGAGGTCTGCTCGGGGCGGATCTTCCTCTAGGACCGCTATGCCCAAAGGTTGGATCCAGGGCGACTGGATGTCGTCGGTGCTCTGGCAAGAGGATCTCGACGACATGGTCGAGGGGGGAGTCATTCCCCACCAAGCCGCGCGTCTTCCGGGGGGAGAGATCGAACCTCAACCCCGCGACGGTGAGTGCGTGCTCCTAGCCACCCACATCGACCGAGGGTTTTCTCTGCCGCCCCATCCTTTTTTCCGAAGCTTCTTGAACTTCTTCGGAGCGCAGCTCCACCACTTTACTCCCAACTCCATTGTATACCTTGCCGCCTTCATTTCCATGTGTGAGGCTTTCTTGGGTTGCCGCCCCCATTGGGGACTTTTCAAGCACATCTTTACTTGCCGTTCTCAATCGGTCAAGAAGGCCAAGTCGAGTGACGAGAGGACGCAGGTGATCCAGTTGTGCGGGGGCTTGGCGATCCAGACGAGGGGGAAGAGCTGTTTTCCATCCATTACTTTCCTGGAGTCGGTCCGTGGTTGGCAGGCGACCTGGTTCTACTGTCAGGACCAGGCGACCCCAGGACAGTCGACTGGTCTTCCTCCTTTCTCCCTCGACCGAGCTGAAAAACCCGCTTCTCTGAAAGTGACGCCGGAGGAAAGGGCCCAAGTCAAAGTGTTGGCCGGTCAAGTGGTCGAGCTTGTCCGTGAGGGTGTGACTGGGATGGACCTGCTGGAGGTCTTCCTCCAGAGGCGCATCCAACCGCTCCAGGCCCGTGACCACCCAATGTGGTTGTACTCTGGTCTCGATGACACCACTCGGATCCACCCGGAGGAGGTCACCGACGAGATGCTGGAGGGGTGGCTGTCGAGCATCACGGGGAACAAAGACAACCCCCGAGGAGCCAGCAGGGTAACTCCACTCGACAACTCGTATGAAGTGGACCAGGTATGTCTTTATGCTCCCGACTGAAATCTTGTTTTCTGCATTGGTCTTCTTTGAGTTGGTCGATTGACTTTCGTCTTGTCTATTGCTTTCCAGGCGACCACTGAGATGTACTCGACGCCCAACGGGGCTCAGGAGCCAACTGAGGAGGGGGAGGCGAGCGGAGGTGAGAGTGGGGACGACTAAGGCGAGTGGGAGTCCGGCGGTGAAGGAGAGGGAGACGACAACGTCGACTCCAGCGAAGAGGAGGAGGAGGAGGTCGAACCCCCTCGCCCAGAGGGGCGGTCCAAGCACACACACGACCCAGCGCGGGAACGTGGCAAGGCGACTGCTTCTGTTGGGCAGTCGTCGAAACGCCCTCGGACCTCTTCTCCTACGCCGACTGGGAAGGTTCCCAAGCACCCACGCACGACGCTGTCCAAGCCGCCCAAGGCTCTGCCCAAGATGAAGATAGCTGTCCCTACCATTTCCAGGTAATAATAAAACTTGTTTTCCTTTGTCAACCGTGGACGGATCCTTGGTCGATCCATTGAGCCAACCGACTGACTTTCGAGGCTTGCAGCGCTGCTACTTCTGAGGTCTCCGCCAAGGACGACGACCAAGAGATGGAGGATGCTGTTACCTCCAACCCTGGTACGATTACTGACGTTCTGCTTTGAGTCGACTGATCATTTATTGCAACTCTGGTCGATTGAACTTTTCTTTTGTAGCCCCTCCTCATGTTATCGACCTCCCGGATGACGACGACAACGGTCCGTTGAGAGTGAGGAGGCACAAGAGGGTGTCAGCTGACAAGACCCCCCAATCCGCTCCGGCGTCCGAGGCCGTGGCTCGGGATGGTGGTGACACCACTCGGGCTTCTGTGACCTTCGCTGTTCCTCTGGCGAGTGCGCGGCCCTCGTCGTCGACTGCGGATCCATCTTCGCTTTTTGCCGCATACCCTGTCCCTGAGGACCAAGCGGCTGCTGCAAAAGAGGCTATACGCCAGGCGGGGATCATGATGGAGCAAGTGAAGATGGCTCGGGAGGCCAGCCAAGCAGCCTATGACACGAGTTCGGCTCTTCAGAGCAACGTCCAGGTCAGTCGACTCAACACTTGGTCTGTTATGATATGCTGTTTGAAGAGTCTCTTTTCTGAAGATCTTTTGCATCTGCATCTGCACACCCACTGGGTGTGTCTTCCAATTCTTGGATGAGTGGGGGCACGCTAAGTGCACCCACTGGGTGTAGTCCCCGAGACTACGGTGGACTGCTGGCAGTCGACTATAGTCTTTACATTGTGTTGTTGTAGCTGTATTTCTTCGCTCGGTTTGGTCGGGCCAGGTCGAGTGGAACTGTATCCGTTCGACTGCGGGCAGTCGACTTTTTCTCTCTTTCTCTTTCTTTTTTCTGGTCGAACCAGTGGGGGCACGCTGAGTGCACCCACTGGGTGTAGTCCCCGAGACTACTGTCGAATGTTTTTGATTCGGCTGTGGTCTTAGAAACGTCATCATTGTCTCTTAGTTACTCGGAGGCAACTTATCTTGGACGTCTGTCGACTGATTTTTCTTTTGACAGAAATCTTGCGAACTTGTAGCTCGCTATACTAAGTTGGAGAATCAGCAGATCCAGCTCAACCTTAACTTGAAGCTTGCTCAGGAGAATTTGAAGAAGGCGCAAGAAGAAGCAAAAGGTATGGCTGGTGAGGTTCTCCATTCTTAACGGGTGGCTTTTCTTTCTTGTCCATTCTTGATGTTGGTTCCACTCGACGTGCCGCAGATAAACTGGAGGAAGCTCTGAAGAAGAAGGATCAAGACCTTGCAGAGGCACAGAAGGAGGCCTCGAGCAAAACGAAGCTCGCAGAGGAGAAATTGGCTTCGGTCGGAGCTCTTGAACAGGAGAACTCCAGACTGAAAACTGCTCTCAAGACAGCTAATCGAGATGCCAGTCGACTGAAGAAGGAGAAGATGGCTCTGCACGACAAGGCGGGCGAGCTGGCGGGGAAGGCAAAAGATCTGGAGGCTTATCTCGGAGGACTCGCCAAGAAGCTGTTCGTCATGCTCGAAGGTAATTATTCCAACCCGGCTGTCTTGTAGTTGCCGAGCCCGCGTACGGCCACTGTCTTATTCTTGAATCGTGTTTGCAGAATTCTACCAGAGCTTCGAAGAGGAAACCAGTCGAGTGGAACCAGGCTTGGATCCCGCCAATTCTCTCGTGAAGGACGAGGCTGCTATGAACGTGCTCCAACTGGAGTCTCGTGTTACCAGCGTCGTTGATTATCTTGCTCGGCTGAAGGCTGCGATGTCGCGGATCGACACATCACTCTGGCCCGGAACGACACTTCAGAATGACCTCGAGTCCCTGATGGTCCGACTGAATGAAGTCCCGGGTCGAGTGGCGGAATGGAAGAAATCTTCTGCTAGATGTGGTGCTGATGTCGCTCTGTCTCTGGTCCGCGTCCATTGCAAGGAGGCGCGAGAAGAAAAGCTAGCTGCCATCCAAGTTGCCAATACCAGGAAGCACAACTTTCAGGACTTCATGGAGACTTCTATTGCTACTGCCACTCGTATTGCAGATGGGATCGACTTGGACGAGTTCGTCGCCCCTTCCAGTCCTCCTCCTGAGGAATGAAAAACTTCTATGCTTCACTTTAAATTTGCCTCGGAATGCCGAGTGGATTTGTAACCGTTAAACTCCGCCGAGCCGAGGGCTTGAGTACTTTGATCTGAGGTCTGGGACCTTTTAGGCTTTATCTGATCTTGATTTCTCGTTGAATATCTTCATGGTTTGATTCGTCGAGTGGATCTTGATCTTCACTCGGAATAACCTTGTATTTGTGGCACAGCTCCGAAGGGGAAGTTAGCAGTCGACTCACGGATTGGGTTGAGTCTTGTACTTAGGCGAGCACTGGGCTGTAGCTAAGCCTCCGAGTGAGAGGTTTGCTCTCCACTTGGTAGGATTTTTAAACACTTAGGCGAGCGTTGGGCTGCAGCTAAGCCCCCGAGTGGGAGGTTTGCTCTCCACTCGGTAGGATTTTTAAACACTTAGGCGAGCACTGGGCTGCAGCTAAGCCTCCGAGTGGGAGGTTTGCTCTTCACTCGGTAGGATTTTTAAACACTTAGGCGAGCACTGGGCTGCAGCTAAGCCCCCGAGTGGGAGGTTTGCTCTCCACTCGGTAGGATTTTTAAACACTTAGGCGAGCGCTGGGCTGCAGCTAAGCCCCCAAGTGGGAGGATTGCTCTCCACTCGGTAGGATCTTTTCAAACTTAGGCGAGTGCCTGACTGCAGCTAAGTCTCTAAGTGAGAGAACTTAGGCGAGTACTGGACTGCAGCTAAGCCCCCGAGTGGGAGGATTGCTCTCCACTCGGTAGGATTTTTTCAAACTTAGGCGAGTGCCTGACTGCAGCTAAGTCTCTAAGTGAGAGAACTTAGGCGAGTACTGGACTGCAGCTAAGCCCCCGAGTGGGAGGATTGCTCTCCACTTGGTAGGATTTTTTCAAACTTAGGCGAGTGCCTGACTGCAGCTAAGTCTCTAAGTGAGAGAACTTAGGCGAGTACTGGACTGCAGCTAAGCCCCCGAGTGGGAGGATTGCTCTCCACTCGGTAGGATTTTTTCAAACTTAGGCGAGTGCCTGACTGCAGCTAAGTCTCTAAGTGAGAGAACTTAGGCGAGTACTGGACTGCAGCTAAGCCCCCGAGTGGGAGGATTGCTCTCCACTTGGTAGGATTTTTTCAAACTTAGTCGAGTGCCTGACTGCAGCTAAGTCTCTAAGTGAGAGAACTTAGGCAAGTACTGGACTGCAGCTAAGCCCCCGAGTGGGAGGATTGCTCTCCACTCGGTAGGATTTTTTCAAACTTAGGCGAGCGCTGGGCTGCAGCTAAGCCTCCGAGTGGGAGTCTGGCTCTCCACTCGGTAGGATTTTTCGAACTTAGGCGAAACGGATTCGCAGCTAAGTCCCCCACTGGGGGATTTCGTAAGCAAACAGAAGTGCCAGCAATTATTGGAACACTCTTGTCTTTGATAAAAATAAACTGCAGAAATTTTTCTTATAACATCTCGTCCAAGGGAGAACTCAAGTGTAAAAGGGGCGGAGTAGTTCCGCATTCCAAGCTCGTGGCTCGTCGATCTGGCGATCAACATTGTAGAGGTGATACGCTCCATTGTGGAGGACTTTGGTGACGATGAAGGGGCCTTCCCAAGTAGGAGCAAGCTTGTGTGGTTTCTGTTGATCCACTCGGAGGACCAAATCTCCTTCTTGGAAGGCTCGACTCTTCACATTTCGGGCGTGGAATCGACGCAAGTCTTGCTGATAAATGGTCGATCTGATCATGGCCATCTCCCTCTCCTCTTCTAGGAGGTCGACTGCATCTTGCCGGGCCTGTTCTGCTTCATCTTCGGTGTAAAGCTCGACTCGGGGCGCGTTGTGAAGAAGATCACTTGGCAGAACTGCTTCGGTTCCATAAACCAGAAAGAATGGAGTTCTTCCAGTCGACCGGTTAGGGGTGGTCCTCAATCCCCACAGAACTGATGGAAGCTCGTCGACCCAAGCACCTGCCGCGTGCTTGAGATCACACATCAGTCGAGGCTTTAGTCCTTTGAGAATCAGACCATTTTCTCTTTCAGCTTGTCCATTCGACTAGGGATGGGCGACCGATGCGTAGTCGACTCGAGTGCCTTGAGAGGCGCAAAAAGCTCTGAACTTATCCGAATCGAAGTTTGACCCATTGTCAGTGATGATGCTATGCGGGACTCCATATCTGAATGTTAGTCCTCTGACGAAACTGATAGCAGTGCAAGCATCAAGATTCTTGATAGGCTTAGCTTCAATCCATTTGGTAAACTTGTCGACTGCCACAAGCACATGAGTGAAACCACTTCTGCCTGTTCTCAGTGGACCAACCATGTCTAGTCCCCAAACAGCAAAGGGCCAGACGAGTGGAATGGTCTTTAGGGTTGATGTAGGCTTGTGTGACATGTTGGAGTAGAACTGGCACCCTCCACACTTGTCGACTATCTCTTTTGCCATCTCATTTGCTCTAGGCCAGTAAAATCCCGCTCGGTATGCTTTAGCCACAATGGTCCGAGAGGACGCATGGTGACCACAGGTCCCCGAGTGGATATCATCAAGGATTATCCGACCTTCTTCTGGTGTTATGCACTTCTGA
Source organism: Triticum urartu (assembly GCF_003073215.2). Classification (NCBI taxonomy): domain Eukaryota; kingdom Viridiplantae; phylum Streptophyta; class Magnoliopsida; order Poales; family Poaceae; genus Triticum; species Triticum urartu. The sequence continues at coordinate 129,276,013 of NC_053025.1, read as the reverse complement.
CCGATTCCAGTCGCGCTTTCTCTATACAACTGCCCCTTTATGACTATGAAGGCCTTGGATCGGCGGACGATCTATCGAGCCTCTTCCTCGTCCTCTGGGAGTTCTTTCCTTAGGATATACGTGATGTACGGTATCGTCCAGTCGGTAGTGATTGCCAAGACTTCCATGATTAGGTCGACCACAGCAGGAACTTCGACTTCAGTCGGATCTGTGGCACTTTTCGGTTGTGGGGCTTCTTCTGTGAAAGGATCCTCCTGGACTGATGGCGAGCGAATGTGCTCCAAAAACACATTGCTGGGAATGGCTTCTCTCTTGGAGCCTATCTTTGCCAGATCATCAGCTGCTTGATTTTTCAGTCGGGGGATGTGATGAAGCTCTAACCCCTCAAATTTCTTTTCTAGCTTTCTCACTGCATTGCAATAACTAGTCATAGCCGGACTTCTGACGTCCCACTCCTTCATCACCTGATTAACCACCAAATCTGAGTCGCCATAGACCATGAGGCGACGGACGCCGAGTGAAATGGCCATGCGCAACCCGTACAAAAGTGCTTCATATTCTGCTTCATTATTGGAGGAATCAAAGTGAATCTGGAGAACATATCTGAGCTTATCTCCTCGGGGGGAGACTAGAACTACCCCAGCACCGGAACCATTCAGCATCTTAGATCCATCGAAGAACATGGTCCAGTGCTCCGAGTGAACTTGAGTCGGAAGTTGCTATTCAATCCACTCGGCGATGAAATCTGCGATTGCTTGGGACTTGATAGCCTTCTTTGCTTCAAACTTGATATCTAAGGGAAGGAGTTCAATCGCCCACTTGGCCACTCGACCAGTTGCATCTCTGTTATGCAGAATCTCTGACAGTGGGGCGTCGCTGACGACTGTAATGGAGTGGTCAGAGAAGTAATGTGCAACCTTCTTCGTGGTCAAGTAAATCCCATATACAAGCTTCTGATAGTGAGGGTATCTTTGTTTTGAAGGGGTCAAAACTTCAGACAGATAATAGACTGGGCGCTAAACTCTGAAGGCCTTTCCTTCTTCTTCCCGCTCGACCGTAAGTACTGTACTGACAACTTGTCATGTGGCTGCAATGTAAAGCAGCAGAGGCTCTTTGCTGATTGGGGCAGCAAGCACCGGCTGGGTGGAGAGCAGAGCTTTGAGCTCTGCAAATGCTACGTCAGCTTCTGGAGTCCACTCGAACTTGTCAGAATTCTTCATCAGTCGGTAAAGAGGCAACGCCTTTTCACCGAGACGAGAAATGAATCGACTTAGAGCGGCCAAGCAGCCTGTAAGCTTTTGGACATCGTGCACGCGTACAGGACGCTTCATCCGGAGTATGGTGCCAACTTTTTCAGGATTGGCATCGATCCCCCGTTCAGAAATGAGAAAACCGAGTAACTTTCCACCTGGAACTCCGAACGTGCACTTTGATGGATTGAGCTTGATATCATACCTCCGGAGGTTGGCAAAGGTTTCAGCAAGGTCAGCCCGCAGGTCGGAACCTTTCCGTGACTTGACCACAATATCATCCATGTATGCCTCCACATTCCGACTGATTTGAGTGAGTAGACACTTCTGAATCATTCTCATGAACGTGGCTCCGGCGTTCTTGAGGCCGAACGGCATGGTGACATAATAGAAGCATCCGAATGGAGTGATGAAAGCTGTTTTGATCTCGTCGGGTCCATACAGACGGATCTGATGGTACCCGGAATAGGCATCTAGAAAAGACAATCTCTCGCACCCTGTAGTCGAGTCGACTATTTGGTCGATGTGAGGGAGGGGAAAATGATCTTTCGGGCAGGCCCGATTGATATGTTTGAAATCAATGCACATGCGAAGTGACTTGTCCTTCTTGGGGACCATGACAACATTGGCGAGCCACTCGGAGTGGTAAATCTCTCGGATGAACTCCGCTGCTAAGAGCCGAGCCACCTCCTCGCCAATAGCTTTCCTCTTCTGGACGGCGGACCGTCGAAGATGTTCTTTCACGGGCTTGAACTTCGGGTCGACTCGTAGACGGTGCTCAGCCAGCCCCCTGGGAACTCCAGGCATGTCAGAAGGCTTCCATGCGAAGACTCCCAGTTCTCACGGAGGAACTGGATGAGCGCTTCTTCCTATTTGGAGTTGAGCGTCATCGAGATGTGAGTCGGAGCAGCGTCGGGGTCGGTCGGGTGAATGTGAGCTATCTTAGTTTCACCGGACGACTGAAAAGCAGATTCTGAAGCAGGCTTCTTGGCTCGTAGCAATTCACTCGGATCAGCAGTCTTCTGGTACTCTTGCAGCTCAACAACTGCCATCTGAGCGTCAGCAATCTTCGATCCTTTCTGAAAACACTCCTCAGCTTTCTTCCTATTGCCGGTAACGGTGATCACACCTCTGGGGCCGGGAATCTTCAACTTGAGATACACGTATCATGGTCGAGCCATGAAGCGTGCATAAGCCGGCCGGCCCAGGATAGCATGGTAAGCACTTTGGAAGTACACAACCTCAAATGTCAATTTTTCCTTGCGGTAATTCTTTGAATCACCGAAAACCACGTCGAGAGCAATCTGGCCGAGTGACTCAGCTTTCTTTCCAGGAATGACTCCATGGAAGCTCATGTTGCTGGCACTGAGCCTGGACATCGGAATGCCCATCCCTTTCAATGTTTCAGCATACAATATGTTCAGGCCACTGCCACCATCCATCAGGACTTTGGTCAGTCGAGTGCCTTCGACAACTGGGTCGACCACCAAAGCTTGCCTCCCAGGGGTGGCAATGTGCATAGGGTGATCGGACTGGTCGAATGTGATGGCAGTCTGAGACCACTTCAGATAACTGGGTGTCGCCGGAGCAACCATATTCACCTCACGGTTAATGACTTTCAGTCGACTTTTGCTTTCGACATCAGCAAAAATCATCAGGGTGGAATTGATTTGGGGGTATCCATCGTCACTGTCTTCCTTGTCCTCGACTCTGTCCAACTCTTTTTCCTTATCCTTGGACTGTTTGCCTTGAAACTGCTGGATTAGGAGCCGGCACTGTCGAGTGGTATGCTTTGGGTAAATAAAATTACCCTCTTCATCTTTCTTGGTGTGGATGTGACATGGCAGATCCAAAACATCGTTTCCATCCTGATCCTTGACTTTCTTGGGCTTCCAGGGGCCTTTGAGTTTTCCCTTGAAGTTTCCCTGGGCTACGGCCAGGGCCTCCCCAGGAGCGGCTGGCTCGGCCTTCCGCTTCTGTTTCCGACTGGAGTTTCCTCCGGTTTCTTGGGCGACTGCCTTGTGCTTGCCACTCCGGAGTCGGTCCTCGTCTTCACCATTAGTGTACTTGGTGGCAATCTCCATCATCCGATTCAGGGACATCTCTCCAGTTCGACCAAACTTCAGATTCAACTCTCTGTATTTAACGCCTTCCTTGAAGGCACAAACTGCTTGATGGTCTGGCACATTCTCAACCGAGTGATGCAGTGTGATCCACCTCTAGATGTATTCCCTCAGGGTTTCATTCGGCTTCTGCACGCAAGACCGCAACTCTGTAAGGCCTGCAGGTCGCTTGCATGTTCCTTCAAAGGTTGTGATAAACACTCGGGAGAGATCCTCCCAGGTGTAAATGCTGCTGGGTGCCAACTGATTTAGCCACGCTCTGGCTGAGCCCTCTAACATGAGAGGCAAATGCTTCATGGCCACCTCATCATTTCCACCGCCAATCTGTACAGCCACTCGGTAATCTTCGAGCCAAGTGTCAGGCTTAGACTCACCGGTGAACTTGCTGACTCCAGTTGCCAACCGAAAGTTGGGAGGAATCACCGCGGCCCTGATGGCTCGACTGAAACACTCTGGCCCTGAAACACGTATTCTGCTGCTGGCAGGCGCATCTCTGTTGTGGCCTTCTCGATCAGCTCTGTTCCTGTCAACCAAACCTTGAACGAGGATGGATCTCGCATCAAAGCCTGGGTCCCTGGGGTCGACTGGAATCCTCTGCCCAACACTATGAGGGCGTCTGTCATCTCGATGTCGAGGCGCATATGACCCACTCCTCGGGGGAGGGGTTGGCACTCGACGTCGATCATCACGATCGGATCGGTGATCATACTGCTCATTCCTTCTGTACTGATCATGCCGGTCGCCACGTCCCTCACGCCTCGGGGGCGACCGCGGGCTGTGAGCCGACTGGACTGTATCTGTTGCAACGGATCGACTGTGGATCCTGTTCCGCGACTGAGAAACGGCGGAATTCTGGTTTCCCGCCGCCCGGAGCAACGCTCTGATCTGCAACAAGCCCCTGCCAGCCTTCGACTGGGAGGGCTGAATTGATTCTGCTATACGGGCCGCAGCAGCCAAATTCTGAACTGGGGTTCGATATACCTGCGTCGGCGGGAAGAGCTGGCGTCGACTAGACTCGGGAGCCCGCTGACGCGCTCGCTCGTCGAGTGCTCGCTGGAGATTCTCCAGTCGAGTGCGCTCAGCCAAATTAGCCAAGTGTGCATCCTCCAAGGCCCGGGCTTCGGGGGACTCTCCGACGATAGGGGTGCGGAGGGCGTCCGTGTTCCGGCGGCGAAGCTCCTCTCGCTGTGATGACGTGAGAGGTTCGAGGATATACTCATCGTGGGGATGCGACGGGTCGCCCCCACCCGCGCCTCCATCAGCGCGAGGGAAACCGGGAGGATTGTGCGTTCCATCGACCGCCAGGATCTCAGCCGCTGGGTCGCTGCTATCGCACTCGGATGCGGTCTCCGCGGAGCCAGTCGAACAGGCCGCAGAGGGATTCGTCGGGCTCGATTGCCGCGACTTGCGGGGCGGCTGACTGGCGAGCCACGGCGTGCATCACCCACCTGTGAAGTCTCGACCGACCGGAGCGCTTGCGCCGGTGGGAGACAGAGCGGGGAGACGATACGGGGGCCGACCGATACTGGGTCGACGGCTGCCGTAGGAGGACGCCACGAACGCATGCGCGGAAATGCGTCGCACCGCAGACGGGGAGCGCGTCGACGTCGAGTGGCGCCTCCTGAAGCCAGGCGGAGTCGTCGGCGATGAACGTGAGCGCGCCGAGGCGGATCTCGCGGCCCTCCACCAAAATTCCGCATGAAACCATGATCAAAGGGATCGGAAAAATCGCAACTTCTCCAATCAGGCGCTAAGATTCCTGCCCCACGGTGGGCGCCAACTGCCGTGGTTCTAACTCTGACAGTGATGTAGGGGGGTATGTATGGAGAGGCTAGATCTCAGCTATTGGCAAGTTGTAAACACACCAAGATGTACAAGTTCAGGCCCTTCGTGGAGGAAGTAACAGCCCTACGTCTCGGTGCCCGGAGGCGGTCGACTGGATTACTGGCGTGTGAATAACAGGGGTGCGAACCCTTCATACTGAGGAGGGGGTGGCTTATATAGAGTTCGCCGGCCCCCTCCTGCCCTCAGTAATGCAGGGTTTAAGGTACATTCAAGGTTGGGCGTTACTGGTAACGCCCCTAATAAAGTGCTATAATGACCATAAAGACTACTTAACAGCTGACCATTTGCCTGCGGAGTGACTATAGGTCTCCTGGCGGTCGAGTGGTTGGCTTCATGGTCGAGTGATAGCCTCTTGGTCGAGTGTCTTGAACCCGTCGAGTGGGATACCTTCAAGTCGATTGAAAGGTGACTTCTCCTAGGGATGTCCTAGGGTAGGGCTCCTTGGACAGGTCCGTGCCCCTACCCTAGGTACATGTCTTCATCAGTCACCACACCGGTTCAAAATCCTTGGTGGCTAAGGCTTTTCGTCATGGCTTCTATTGGTTGATGGCTCATGCTGATGCTAAGGATTTAGTAAAAAGGTGTGACGGTTGTTAGAAATTTGCACGCCGCGCTCATGTTCTGGCTCAGGAGTTGAGAATGATTCCAATCACTTGGCCATTTGCAACTTGGGGGCTCGATACGGTTGGACCCTTTAAGAGATCCAAGGATAAGAAGACCCACCTGTTGGTGGCAGTTGACAAGTTTACCAAGTGGGTAGAGGCAGAGCCAGTCAGTAAGTGTGATGCAGCCACGGCGGTTCAATTCATCAAAAAGGTGATATTCCGGTTTGGTTTTCCACACAGCATTATAACTGATAATGGTACTAATTTGTCCAAGGGTGCTATGGAAGAATTTTGTCAACGTGAGCACATCCGGCTTGATGTGTCGTCAGTAGCTCACCCCCAATCTAATGGTCAAGAAGAGAGGGCAAATCAAGAAATTTTGAGAGGTACTAAACCTCGGCTTATTGTTCCTTTAAAGCGGATGCCGAGTTGTTGGGTGGAGGAGTTACCTTCTATATTATGGAGTATCAACACTACACCAAACAGATCTACGGGTTACACGCCTTTCTTCATGGTTTACGGAGCAGAGGCGGTTCTCCCAAGTGACATCCGTCATGACTCCCCCCGGGTGGCAGCTTACGTTGAAGCTGAAAATGAGAAGGCACGTCAGGATTCACTGGACCTGTTAGATGAGGAGCGTGATCTCGCAGCGGCGCGTTCGGCGATTTATCAACAAGATCTCCGACGTTATCACAGCCGCCAGGTTAAGACCAGAACTTTTCAAGAAGGCGATTTGGTGCTCCGGCTCATCCAGGATCAGACTGGTATGCACAAGTTATCCCCACCTTGGGAAGGACCTTTTGTGGTCAGCAAACACTTGCACAACGGGTCATACTACCTTATCGATGTTCGAGAACACAAAGACTCACGCAAATTAGAGGAGGAGACTCAGCGGCCATGGAATATAGCTCTTCTTTGGCCTTACTATACTTGAGCCATAGGATCTTCTTATGTACATACTTATGACAATGTATATATTATATAATAAACTGGAGCCTTAGCTAAAGCGGGGTCTCTGTTCTTTTTTACATCATGTGTGGTTCCATGGGGGTTTCTACTTACAAAGCGGAGTTCTATTAACCTGGCCTATAAAGCCACACAGATATAAAGGAAATCACTAGGGGGCTTGGTCGTATTTGAACCATAGCTACACCTCTTGATCGGCTTAAGACCAAAAGGGAAATCACTAGGGGGCTTGGTTGTATTTATACCATAGCTACACCTTTTGATAGGCTTAAAGCCAAAAGGAAATTATGTGGGACCAAAGAGAGTCTGTTGCATAAAGCACAACTCAAACATAGGTAACCACTGAGCATAGCTCAAATATTACTTGGGGGCTCCTTGCTTCTCAAAGAACAACGAGCTTGCACCCTTGTAATAGGCTATCAAGCCAGGCTTGGAAACCAGGTGTATTCACCTAAAACCCCGGGTTATCCTGCCTTTTTTAAGTAAGCCACTCCGTCCAGGTAAACCTAGTATGACCCATCGAACGTTTGACAAGTCAATCTCATAGACCCTGAACTTGTCAAAGTTAAAACGGTGATTGGTTAAAGATTGAGGTCCATCTTGAAAGGCTTTGAAAAATGGTTTAACTCAGCGGCCTGGCAGCCCATGAAAAGCCTCGATTTAGGGCCTGGCAGCCCATGAAAAGCCTTGCATATTTCTTTTGTATTTGTTGTTTTACAATCTTTTGATAAGAGATTTATGAATATTTTCTGATAAACCGGTGTTTATTACAACCCGGCGTGGCTTTCAACGCTCAGTTGCCAGTACATGATCAGTTCTAAACCGGCAGTAAGTTGCTCCGGTCTGGTTTTGACTAGAAGTCACCAGTGTTATACGAACAAACCGGTGGTTATCATAACCCGCTATGGTTTTTATATGAACCGGAAAGAGGGAAAGGAGTCATCACTACTCCAGATTGGTGTTTTCACCCTTACTATACCAACAGTTGGTCAGCCAATGAGATATATCACAGTTCTTATATGCAGGAACAAGTTAAATAAAAGCCATAATGGACTATGCATATAATAGATCCCAAAGGCATGGCAAGTTCTCAGTATCAAGCGAAACAAACATGCTCGACGGCATGACAGATAAAGTGTTCACGTTATCCTATTACAAGGCGCTTTAAACATCCCAAATTTCATAATTGTTTTAATAGGAGTGGCATACTGCAACTGATAAACCGGCCCCCCCCCGTTTATGTTTCCTCATCTGGGCGGCTTGAAGATTGAGGCTCATCTTGAGCGGTCGCATTCTCCTCATCCCTACCCAGTCGCTAGAAATCAATCGTTGACCAATCGATTCCAGTTAAGGCTTGAAAAACGGCTTCTTCATGAATAAGGTTGGAAGGGTCAATGTCAGGAGCGTAAGTGTGCTTACGGATTGGCGGAACAAGATCTTCTACATTATGAATCGGCGCGGGTTGTCTTTTCCCCTCAACATCGTAAACCGGTTGATAATGAGATAGATCTGTGTCATCCGCCAATTTGCTTGCTATAGGCCGCATCTCCTTTGTTAGCCTTCGGAGATCGTCATTGTTGAAATCTGAACCGTCTTCCTTCATACCAGTATAGCCTTTGCTGATATCTGCCAGTTCAAGATCTGGAATCCATGCCTTGGCCCGAATTAGCGCGGTCAGCGCACCTGACCTTGCGGCTGATCTCTTCAGTTCATCCAACCGGGCAAGCAGCATGGCCAGCTTTTCGATGGTTTCTTTTATCAGTGTTGGAGGAGGCTTGTTATAAGCTGCAGTGCAAATGGCTCGCTGGGATCCAGAATACAGCTATTCTATCAAAGTATAGGCTGCTTTATGCTTCATCCGCATGTCGGCACCCAGATGAGTGATGCGGGTCCCTGTCATGGTAAAGCATGAGTAAACCAGCTATTGATAAAATATTATGAATTGGAAAAATTTCATATGAAGACTCGCCAAGTACAGCAGAAGTCATGGCATTAATCTGCCATTTTAAGCCAGTCAGCTCTTCCACCACCAGCTTCAGGGCTGCTTCTACGTCTTCGGCTTTCTTTGTTAAACTGGCTTTCTCTGTCTCCTAGTCTGCACGCTCTTTATTAAAGGTTTCCTTCAGCTTCTCCATGGTTGCTAAGGCATTTGTCAGTTCTTCCTTGGCCGTAGAAGCATCTGCTTGCTGAGATTTAATGTTCTCCTGGAGGTCAGCGGTTTGAGTGTCCTTCTTACTCAGCTCGGCCTACAAAGGGCAAGATAAATCATCAATGAGATATGTATATTTGAAGTAACAAGAGTATAGCAAGTTATGCACTTTGTACTTGGGAGCTAATGCCTATTAGCTCTATCATCAGAAATTTTTGCAAGTCCCAAGTACAATACACGCATTATCCTTGACACTTGGGGGCTAATCTACATCTGTTCAAAGTTGAAGCATTGATTAAAGACCCGGTTTACCTTGGAAAGATAAACCGGCCCTTGGGGGCTACACAGATGAAAGCTACAGGAATACAACAATAAAGTACCGGTTTATTTCAAAGGATCACCTGACATATGGAGGATAAGCATGCAAGAGTTGAGATATTACAAAGTCCCGATTTATGATTGCTATCATAAACCGGCCCTTGGGGGCTACTAGAGTTGGTGTTTACAATTGGACTTAACAAAGGAAAAAGTGTTGAAAATACCTCATAGCGCTCCTTCATCAGATTTACCAAACCGGCTTCATAGTCACGGTTTGAGTGCAGTCGGTTTAGAAAACCAGAGTGGAGTTCTTGAGCACTAAGATGGGCATAGATGGATAAATCGGTGCTCCATTTTCCTTTCTCCATGGTAGCACGCTCTTCCTTGGCACTATGTTTCGCCAATATAACAGGATGGCTAGGAGAGGTGTGGCTAATACCAGTAATGATAACCTCGCCTTCTTAATCTCCAGCAGCCTTTTCTGGAGTTGCTGGAATGTCAGTAGTTCTCACTGGACTAGAAGGTCTGTCACCAGTCCGGATTGGATTTGCTGGTTCATCATCTGGCACAGCAGTATCAACTTCTACTTGTTCATCAGCATTATGATCTTGAGGGGGTGGTTCATCAAATGTGGCCTCAGTATTTGGACCCTCTGGTTCTGTAGTTTGCTCCGGTTCAATAACCACATGGTCTTCGGGCGGATTATTCACCCGAGCCTTTTTACTGGGTCTGGCTTTGGCACTAGACAAAATAAGATGCAAAGGTTAGCATAGCATATAAAGTGTGAAACATCAAAAGATTGGGTTGAAATGCTTACCCAGCCACGGTTTTGAGAGGAGGGAGTTGGGTCCCTGTTGACTTGACAGAGGATGAAGGAGGTGTCACATGATAATTCGAATCGGACGGATTAATAGGTTGTCGGAAATAGCCTGCCTTGGGATAAGAAGTGTCAGAAGTGGGTGAGACCTCGGATCGGTATTTTCGAACCGGGGTGTCCGGTAAACCGGTCGAAGTAACCTTTTGGCCATTGTGCTGGATTAATAGGTATCCTCGTGCTGCTGCTTCTTCAAAATAAATGTTGGATCCAGGTGAGCAAGAGGGTGAGAAAAGCTTACTTTCCGGACTGCTTGACGGATTTTTTGTGTTGGCAGAGGATCTGAACCGGAGGAAAGGATAATTACCTCTGCATCATCAGCTTGGCTGCCCTCAACGTCCTCCTGATAAGTATCATTGTTAATGATATGCATGAAAAGTGAACCAAGTGAATCAAGTTCTACCTCTGCTTCCGGTTCATCCGGGTCGTCATCAAGCTCGAAACCGATGGGTTCAGGTTCTTTAATCTTTGTGGTTTTCTTGACGGCTTTCGTCTTAGGACGAGAAGGCTTTGCTTCTTTCTCTTGAGATTTCTTTTTCCAGAAAGGATCTTCACCCTGTTTAAACATGAGAAGAGGGTATTCAAAAATTGCACAGTTCAAAAATATCAGGTGTAAAGCAGAAGCACAAACAATACTTACAGCGGGCAGTTTGTTTTGCGTATAAAAGGGGCTTAACCCAGTCTTGCTGCAGACAGCTTCCGATTCATTCAACATTTTCTTAACGGATTCAGTGACTTCTTCATCTGTTAGCTGAATATTGATATGGCATTGGGAGTCTTCTACGTCACCAGTATACTCACACATTAAACCGGAGTGGTGACTTAACGGCAAAATGCTCTAGGATATCCAGCAATAGACAAAGTCCATGCCTGTTAAACCGTTGGCCAAGAAGGCTCTCACCTTGGCGAGTTGAGGTGCGTACGAGGCCCGTTCCTGGACACTTAGTCGCTGCAGAAGCAGATGAGCATTAGCAAGCCGGTGAGCGCGGTAACCCGGCAGAGGGTTTTCATCTTCCGGAGAGGTGTCTCTACAGTAGAACCAAGTTTGGTTCCACTCTTTGGGGTGACTGTGAACTTTGGCATGAGGAAACTCAACCTCTTTCCTTTTTCGAATTCAGACGCCGCCAAGTTCCGTATTGGGTCCGTCTACGAATTCAGTGCGATGGTTTAAATGGAAGAAATCCCGGAATAGCTCAATAGTTGGTTCTTCTTGGAGGTACACTTCACAAAAGACTTGAAAGTTGCAAATATTGGATACCGCGTTGGGTCCAATATCTTGAGGATTGAGCTGAAAGCTAGCAAGTACATCTCAAAAAAACTTTGATCCGGGCGGTTTAAAGCCACGGTCTATGTGATCAACAAACACCACTACTTCACCCTGCTTAGGGGTGGGAGGATTTTCCGGCCCAGGAACTCGCCACCGGATCTCATTCTTCTTCGGTAAGGTGCCAATCTTGACCATTCCGTTGAGTTGCTCCTCAGTAACCCGGGAGGGGACCCAGTTGCAGGAATAAAACTGCTTGGCCATTGCAAGTGAAAGGCTGGAAAGAAAATCATGCCAGTTTACGATTCACTAATGGTGATGCATAAAGTACAACAAGGAAAAGGAATCCAAGTATGTGCAAATTGGTAAACCGACGACAGGGTATTTATGAATGATAAGGAATGAACAGAGGCATAGGTATATGCATACTGTTAAACCGGAGTATAAATAAATTGGCGGTTCAAAAGGAGACTAATGGTACCTGCCAGATTATCATACTTCAAAAAGTTAAACGGCCTATATTGGTGTGAAGGGTACAGATTTGAAAAATACCTAAGTGCGGGAAACAGGTTTCACAGATTTATATGGTGATTTCAGATCTAAGGGGTGATAGAAAATGAGAATATATTCAATAACTAAGTTACAGATATATGTTCATCAGGTTCAGATGTGATCAGGTTCAGATAAGAACTAAGTCTCATGAAGAGCTAGCAGATCTAGTTAGTTTTTGATGCTACTAGGAAGAAAAGGGAAGAACACCACCAGAGCTGCGATGAACTCCGATGAACATGAAAACCCTAAAGTGGATCTATGAAGAAAAGGGGGAAAACTTACCGAAGTTGTTAAGGTAGCGGAGGTGTGCCGCGGTTCTCTGGAGTGTTCAGGTCGATGCAGCGGCCAAGGATGAGGCAGAGACAAAGCTTGACGGCGGCTGCGGCGTTCGGGCACAGGGGCGTCGTGGGGAGGAAGAAGAGATGAAGAGGTAGCGGATGAAACGGAAAAGGGGGGGTCTCAGCCCTATTTATAAGGCAAAAAGATAAGCGACAGGCACGAGAATCGAGGAGCTCAAAAATGGATATTTAATAAGGTTATCGCCTCGATGATTGGATACTCATTAATGAAGGGCATCTTCGGCTTCAACGAATAGGTGACATCATGACGGTTTACTGCGGATCTGCAGGATGACATCACGGCGGTTTACAAGATCCATGCGAAGGTGCTAGGGCAAGAATTTTTCTAAGTGTTGAAGATTGACATCAACAAGTTCAAATCAATCTCGGGCCTAATGTTGGGGATATTACTACTGGACGTAAACCGGCCAGGGGTAGCCAGGTTAACTCTATGAAGATTAGAGGCCCATAAAAACGTAAGGATGGTGGCGCTTTACGAAGGCCCAAGGCCCAAAGGCGGGTTAAGGCCTGTAGATGTAAACCGACTTTCTCATGTAACTTGTATTGTAAGATAGGGAGGATAGAGACCAAGTTGGACACATTGATGATCCCGCCCCGGGACTCTGTAAGCCGATGGGCGTCGACCTATGTATATAAAGGGACGACTCGGCGGCGGTTTAGGGAGAAACACACAACAACTCGAGAGCCAGGCAAACCGGATTCGCTCTCTGGTCATCGAAACCCCAGCAATTCCATCACAACAAGACGTAGGCTTTTACCTTCATCGAAGGGGCCGAAATAGTATAAAAATCTTGTGTCCCTTGTCCGGTTTAACCCCTTTAAGCTAACCCGTGGCGATGGCTCCACGACTAAGTCCTTTCACGAGGACATCTGCCGTGACAAAACCACAACAGGAACTGCCTATTATTTGTCTAGCATGGAAGATATTGGGAATTCTTGGTCATTTTCGTTGGCAGGAAAAGCATGCCTCTCAAAATAATTTTATCTCTCAAAAGCCTTGAACTCTAGCACCTCTACAAATCTCTGCTTCCCCTTGCGAAGGGCCTATGTATTTACTTCTATGCAAATTTTTTTATTTTTGAGTCTCCATCTTATCTCACCAACTAGGTAACACTATTGTCATACTTGTGCATTAGATGTCGCTAATATTTGAGTGTGTTTCATGAATGGATCAATGATTGAGTATAACAGGCTACGGATAGCGGGATAGCTTTCTTTAGCATTGATATTTTGAAAGACATGGTTGCTTGTTAGTATGCTTGAGTATTGATGTCTTCATGTCAAATTATAGAGTATTGCTTTGAACCATTCAAGTCCAAATGTCCATGTGACAAAAGAAAAGAGTATATGATGAATACGATAGGTAGCATTCCACATCAAAAATTACGTTTTCAATTGTTACTTTATCATGACAAGTTTCATGAGAAAGAATTGTTGTTATAATGCTAGGAAAAGTGATTGAAATTATCATTGATCAAACTTATGCACTATATATGCTAGCATTCAAACTTCATAAATTATTTCTTTTATCATTTACCTACTCGAGGAAGAGCAAGAATTAAGCTTAGGGATGATGATACGTCTCCGGCGGGTTTAGAAATCCTGTCTTCGGACCTGGTGACGCTCTCCGGCTCTAAGGCCAGAGCAGAGGTTGGGGTTGTGAATCCTTGGAAGATCAAGTCTCCTCGGATGTCAGCGACATAATCCAAGTTTCCAAAACTAATCTAGTGACCTGGGGCGTAGCTGTCGATCTACTCTAGATGGACAAGCGAGTTGGCCCGCAGTGCGAAGCCGCCGAGCACAAAGATCTGACCGAGGAGGAAAACCTCCCCCGGGGCAGCATTGTTGTAGATGATTGATGGAGCCATCAAACCTTCTGGTGATGCAACGGAACTCTCAATGAAAGCACCAATGTTAGTGTCAAAACTGGCGGATCTCGGGTAGGGGGTCCCGAACTGTGCGTCTAAGGTCGATGGTAACAGGAGGCAGGGGACACGATGTTTTACCCAGGTTCGGGCCCTCTTGATGGGGTAATACCCTACGTCCTGCTTGATTGATCTTGATGAGTATGAGGATTACAAGAGTTGATCTACCACGAGATCGTTGTGGCTAAACCCTAGAAGTCTAGCCTATATGATTGTGATTGCCCCTACAGACAAAACCCTCCGGTTTATATAGACACTGGAGGGGCCTAGGATTGTACAGAGTCGGTTTACAAAGGAAGGAATCTACATATCCGAAGGCCAAGCTTGCCATCCACGCAAAGGAGAGTCCCATTCGGACATGGGAGGAAGTCTTCTGTCTTGTATCTTCATAGCCCATTAGTCCGGCCCATGTTACATAGTCCGGACACCCGAGGACACCTTAATCCAGGACTCCCTCAGTAACCCCTGAACCAGGCTTCAATCACGATGTGTCCGGCGCGCAGATTGTCTTCGGCATTGCAAGGCGGGTTCCTCCTCCGAATACTCCAAAACAGCCTTTGAACACAGAAAACATGTCCGGCTCTACAAAACGAGTACCACACACACACACACAATCAGAGAGTATAATATTTTATGAGTCCAATCCACTGACAACTTTTGCAGCGTGACATCACGTCACTGCTCGGTCATTATTTCAAACCGCTCCATGTTTCAAGATGTGGTTTCATTGGCACGTCTTGTCGAAGCAGAGATTGTGTCCCCTTATTATGGGATTCTCATCAATACGGGTGTGGGTAATCCAACCGCACCGTCTGCACGGCCCTTGGGGAATAGGCGAGTTTTAAGGCAAGTGGGGAGGCACTTGATATTTGCAGCCTTTATAAAGGAATAAGGATGTCACCTTTTCACCCACGCCCTCTTCCTCTCTGCCCATCCATTCTCGAGCTCCAGCACCCAAGCTTCCACCTCAAAAAAGCACTCCAGCCATATCCGGATCTAGAGCGCAAGGCAAGTGGATGGTTTCCTCTGTCAAGGAGAAGGACATCACCAAGCTCCGGGAGGCCGGGTACTTAGCCAAGGAAATTGCTCACCGGCTTCCAGCAATGGGGCAGATCATCCCCACCCCGGAACCCCATGAGAGGGTGGTATTCATCCCCCACTTCGTCCGCAGATTAGGATTCCCTCTCCACCCATTCGTTCGCGGACTCATGTTCTACTACAGGCTGGATTTCCAGGATCTGGCCCCCAACTCCTTCCTCAACATCTTGACATTTATTTTCGTGTGCGAGGCCTTCCTCCACATCCCACCCCACTTCGGATTGTGGTTAAAGATCTTCAATGTGAAGCCGAAGGTGGTGGGCGGTTAACACGTAGGGTGCGGAGGCACCATGGTGAGCAAGATGCCCAACGTCTCCTGGCCCAAAGGTACCTTCGTGGAGATCGTCAAAGGGTGGCAACAGTAGTGGTTCTACTTCACAAAGCATCGCGATGCCACCTGGGCCGCGGCTCCCGAATTCCAGTCCGGAGCCCCGATGTGGCTCACCTCCTGGCTAGAGAAGGGCCCGGACTGGTCTTCGTCAGATGATCTGACAACGCTTTAAACGCGCATCAAGAGCATGGTAGACAACAACATCAAGCTTGTCAATGTGATCCAGGTGATGCTCGTTCGATGGATCCTTCTGTGCCAAAGCTGGGCTTGCCATTTGTGGGAGTTCGATCCGGCCGAGCACAAGACCATGCAACAGTTCTTCGGCACTACGCACGAAGACATCTAGAAGGTGCTCTTTAAGGCCAACGAGACGTGGCTAGTGACGACCGAGGACCGCGGGCACGACCTGGCCCATCCCGCCAGTGCGGTATGTTTTCCGTATTTCAAGGTGTATCCTTTACTTGCATACTCAAGGAAGACACCTAAGCTTCCCCATTTATTTTTTCAGGGCTGGACAAGGAAGGCGGAGCGGATCTAGTGTCCGGCCCCGCTTCCCGAAAACCCAGCAATCCCTCTTCTGACGAAGATGCTGGTTCTGGCACCCTACCAAGCGCCGGAGAAGAAGGCCAAGAAGAATACCAAGGAGACTAGGAGTGGTCTCCGCCGTAAGGGAACTTCGGACGTCACGTCCGAAGACGCCGAGACCCACTCCTCCCACATCCAGGACGAGGAGGAGGAGGAGGAGGAAAGCAACTCTCCCCCGGAGGGGGGAGGAAGAAAAGGGCGGCCTCCACGCATCTGGGGAAGAGGCGTCCAAGAAGGGGAAGGTCTCCCCCGCGAACAACTCCGCGTGGGACATTGACAGCAGCTCCGAGTGGCGCCCCAGGGATAAGCCCCTGGCCGAATCGTAAGTACTCAAAGACACACACATATATCCGGCTCCTTTACTTCATGGTTTTAACATGTTGAATTATGCACTGCAATCTGTCTCGTTCCGACCTCCAGCGATCCTCATCTTTGGGGAATTCACTGGATCCGAAGGTGATGGACAACGGGTCCCTTCCAGCAGCCTCTTCTCCCAAGGCCATGGATAACACTGAGGTGATGTCCCAAAGGACTTCCCCAGGCCAGGGAGAAACACAGGAGGCCGTCAGGGTGGCGCCAGAGGGTGAACCCTCGGCCGTCGGACAGATGGGGGAGCAAATCCCGATAGAGACTGGCGATGGGGGCCATATCCAATCCGGCCCCCAGCCGAATACAATTCCGGAGACCTATACGGCTCAGGAATCTGGCAAGCAGCCTCCTTCAAAAGAAGGAGGTGCACCGATCCCACCGGTGACCTCTGTCCATCCAGAGGCACCGGATACTCTAATAGAAGCACTGCAAAGTGCTTCCATTGTTGAGGAACACCTTACCCTTATGGGTACAGTGGTTGAGAGGATTCAGTCCGCAAAGAGCGGACTAACCGAAGCCTGCACAAGCCTTCTAACAGGCTTTGAGGTATGAAAACACAATTTATGCAAAAGGAATGTCATAGTATAGATAGTAGCCCTGAGACACTGTCTGGTGTTCAAAAAGAAAAGCCGGACAGAGGATCAACTAATTTTTGCAGGAGACTAACCGTATGTGTCTGTGTGAATAAGGAGGCGTCTTTGCTGGCTGCGACCTCTCATGCTGCTGAGGTCTCCGGACTGAAGTAGAGTCTGGAGCGGACCGAGGAAGAGCTCGACTGTGTGAAAAAACAGCTAGAGGACCATCAAGGTATGCAATGACCTTGTGTAGATTCAGAAAGGATGAATGATTTGTGTTGACCATAGTGCCATGATATTTTGTAGGAGCAGCGACCAAGGTGGAGACCCTCAAGAAGGCGCTGGCCGAAGCCCAGGAGAGAGCGGCAAAGGAACAAGCCGCTCACGAAAAACACGAGGCCAGGGTTGGTGGGGTCTAGCAGGAGCTCCAGGATGCCGTGAGGAAGTGCGAGTCCTTGGAGCGCAATATTGCGGATCAAGAGTCCGAACTTGCCAAGGCCCGCCAAAGCGCACACAATGCCCGGGTTGAAGCCCAGGGCGCCCTCCAGGAAATCCAGGAGGCCAGAAAAATTGCGGCGGGTAAGGCCTTTATTATGCAGAGCAAGTATGTGAAGAAAAGGTTCATCTTACTGACCCAGATTTGGAGTTCTCCAGGGGCATTTGCGGATCTGCCGCGTAGTGTTGCCTACGCTGCGGAATTCCTCCGAGCCGAAGAGGGGAGCTCAACGGAGAAGCTGGTCTGGTCGCAATACCTTGCACCAGAGCATCCGGTGCCCTTTAACGATCAGCTGAAACAGCTGACCGAACTGCATAGGGTGGCCGAACTGGCCATGAAGGATTTGATAATCCGTCTATGGCCTGCCAAAGCCATACCAAGCAGCTACTTCGGGCTCGTGAAGCGGCTGGTCAATGCCTGCCCTCGGCTTGATGCCATCAAGCGGTCGATCTGCATTGAAGGTGTGCGGATGGCCTTCGCCCATGTCAAGGTGCAGTGGGCGAAGATGGACGCCGTCAAGCTCGCGACCAAGGGACCGCCCGCGGGCAAGGAGCACCGCACGACCGAGCAGTATTTTGATGATGTCCTGAAGGGATACCGCATTGTAGAGGGCCAATGTTCAAAAGACATTATCTTTGAATGAAGTCATTTATGTTATCCCTTCCTGTATTATGAAATAGAGCCGTTATGTAATACAATGTTTGTTGTTTCAAAATTTTACCTCTTGTGCGGCCGTTTGGTTAAATCTGAGAGTTGGCCAGTCGTCGGCTTCAGCCCCCACGTAGGTAGTACGGGGGTGTTCGGGATGGAATCTAAACACTCTTGATCCAAGAGTTTGGTCCTTGAAGGAGGTGTGTAGCGCAACGAACCAGGCAATCGGACTATGTGGCTTTATCACCCTCACTTAGCCATAGGAGTTTGACAATAGAAAAGCATGCGCAGCCCCTAGTGAGTATATAATCCGGACTAGGGTGTTGTAGACACCTGATGGGTAGAGGTCGATTCATTGCATAATGCGGAAAAAATGACAAAAGATTTTAACCTCTGAATAGCTGACCAGCTCTCGTCGTATCATGACAGTCAGTTTTCGGCTTTTCTCTACTGAGGTGTTTGCTCGGATAAACCAGAAACATAATCGCAATAGTTCTCCCTTTACTACCCTAGCCGATAGGATGGAACGTAAGGTAGCAAGCACAGGAGCCGGGCAACCCAACTATTGACCAAAGACATGATTCGGAGCTGATGCATATAATGCTAAAATTCGGGGTGTCGAACTGTACTGTAAAAGTTGTTCGGACTTTGTTGTCGTAGTATGGAGCATAATGAAACCCCTGGCGAATTGAAGCGTACCAAAGTGTACGGGTGCAATCGATAAGAATAGCGAAATAAAATGAAGTAGTGAGCTAGTGCCACGTAGGTTGGCATGCAAATTGTTTCCATTATAATTTGATTAATACATCAAAGCGTATTTGTACAAATAGTGCGATAAGCAACAGGGCTATTTAACATGCCAAGACCAAGGGGGAGCTGTGTGCGGGTCCTGAAAACAGGTAGAATGATCGTCAAGAAGAACATCTAGAGATTCTCCCACACGTTTGTGCTGTCTGCCGCCTTGGTATATCCGTCCTTCAAAAGGACCGATGCTCGGGCCGTCGAGAGGCCTGTAGAGAAGAGACCAAAAAATGGTAAAAAGGAAAAGGAAAAGTATGTGTGGGAGCCGCATGATGGACCACAATCAAGTTCAGCTCGATGACGATCAAGCACTGAAACTACGGCACCTCCGAGTTTTAGCACACGTTCAGCTCGATGACAATCCCCGGACTCCGATCCAGCAAAGTGTCGGGGAAGAGTTCCGTCAGCACGACGGTGCGGTGACGATCTTGATGCACTACTGCTGCAGGGCTTCGCCTAAGCACCGCTACAATATTATCGAGGACTATGGTGGCAGGGGGTGCCGCACACGGCTAAGAATAAGATCATGTGGATCAACTTGTGTGTCTCTAGGGTGCCTCTGCCTCAGTATATAAAGGACCAAAGGGGGGAGGCTGGCCGGCCACATGGGGCGCGCCAGGAGAGTCCTACTCCCTCTGGGAGTAGGATTCCCCCCCCCCCCCCAATCCTAGTTGGAATAGGACTCGCGGAGGGGGGAAAAAGAGAGAGAGGGGCCGGCCCCCTCTCCTTGTCCTATTCGGACCAAGGGAGGGGAGGGGCGCGCGGCCCATCTTGGGCTGCCCCTTCTCCTTTCCACTAAGGCCCACTAAGGCCCATATGATTCCCGGGGGGTTCCGGTAACCTCCCGGTACTCCGGTAAAATCCCGATTTCACCCGGAACACTTCCGATATCCAAACATAGGCTTCCAATATATCAATCTTTATGTCTCGACCATTTTGAGACTCCTCGTCATGTCCGTGATCACATCCGGGACTCCGAACAACCTTCGGTACATCAAAATGCATAAACTCATAATATAACTGTCATCGTAACCTTAAGCGTGCGGACCCTACGGGTTCGAGAACAATGTAGACATGACCGAGACATGTCTCCGGTCAATAACCAATAAGGGACCTGGATGCCCATATTGGCTCCTACATATTCTACGAAGATCTTTATCGGTCAGACGCATAACAACATACGTTGTTCCCTTTGTCATCGTATGTTACTTGCCCGAGATTCGATCGTCGGTATCTCATACCTAGTTCAATCCCGTTACTGGAAGTCTCTTTACTCGTTCGTAATACATCATCTCGCAACTACTCATTAGTTGCAATGCTTGCAAGGCTTAATGTGATGTGCATTACCGAGAGGGCCCAGAGATACCTCTCCGACAATCGGAGTGACAAATCCTAATCTCGAAATACGCCAACCCAACATTTACCTTTGGAGACACCTGTAGAGCTCCTTTATAATCACCCAGTTACGTTGTGACGTTTGGTAGAACACAAAGTGTTCCTCCGGCAAACGGGAGTTGCATAATCTCATAGTCACAGGAACATGTATAAGTCATGAAGAAAGCAATAGCAACATACTAAATGATCGGGTGCTAAGCTAATGGAATGGGTCATGTCAATCAGATCATTCACTTAATGATGTGATCCCGTTAATCAAATAACAACTCATTGTTCATGGTTTGGAAACATAACCATCTTTGATTAACGAGCTAGTCAAGTAGAGGCATACTAGTGACACTTTGTTTGTCTATGTATTCACACATGTATTATGTTTCCGGTTAATACAATTCTAGCATGAATAATAAACATTTATCATGATATAAGGAAATAAATAATAACTTTATTATTGCCTCTAGGGCATATTTCCTTCAGTCTCCCACTTGCACTAGAGTCAATAATCTAGATTACACAGCAATGATTCTAACACCCATGGAGCCTTGGTGCTGATCATGTTTTGCTCGTAGAAGAGGCTTAGTCAACGGGTCTGCAATATTCAGATCCGTATGTATCTTGCAAATCTCTATGTCTCCCACCTGGACTAGATCCCGGATGGAATTGAAGCGTCTCTTGATGTGCTTGGTTCTCTTGTGAAATCTGGATTCCTTTGCCAAGGCAATTGCACCAGTATTGTCACAAAAGATTTTCATTGGACCCGATGCACTAGGTATGACACCTAGATCGGATATGAACTCCTTCATCCAGACTCCTTCATTTGCTGCTTCTGAAGCAGCTATGTACTCCGCTTCACATGTAGATCCCGCTACAACGCTTTGTTTAGAACTGCACCAACTGACAGCTCCACCGTTTAATGTAAACACGTATCCGATTTGCGATTTAGAATCGTCCGGATCAGTGTCAAAGCTTGCATCAACGTAACCTTTTACGATGAGTTCTTTGTCACCTCCATATATGAGAAACATATCCTTAGTCCTTTTCAGGTATTTCAAGATGTTCTTGACCGCTGTCCAGTGATCCACTCCTAGATTACTTTGGTACCTCCCTGCTAGACTTATAGCAAGGCACACATCAGGTCTGGTACACATCATTGCATACATGATAGATCCTATGGCTGATGCATAGGGAACATATTTCATATTCTCTCTATCTTCTGCAGTGGTCGGGCATTGAGTCTTACTCAACTTCACACCTTGTAACATAGGCAAGAATCCTTTCTTTGCTTGATCCATTTTGAACTTTTTCAAAACTTTGTCAAGGTATGTGGTTTGTGAAAGTCCAATTAAGCGTCTTGATCTATCTCTATAGATCTTAATGCCTAATATGTAAGCAACTTCACCGAGGTCTTTCATTGAAAAACTCTTATTCAAATATCCCTTTATGCTATCCAGAAATTCTACATCATTTCCAATTAGTAATATGTCATCCACATATAATATCAGAAATGCTACAGAGCTCCCATTCACTTTCTTGTAAATACAGGCTTCTCCAAAAGTCTGTATAAAACGAAATGCTTTGATCACACTATCAAAATGTTTATTCCAACTCCGAGAGGCTTACACCAGTCCATAAATGGATCGCTGGAGCTTGCACACTTTGTTAGCTCCCTTTGGATCGACAAAACCTTCTGGTTGCATCATATACAACTCTTCTTCCAGAAATCCATTCAGGAATGCAGTTTTGACATCCATCTGCGAAATTTCATAATCATAAAATGCGGCAATTGCTAACATGATTCGGACAGACTTAAGCATCGCTATAGGTGAGAAGGTCTCATCGTAGTCAATCCCTTGAACTTGCCGAATACCTTTTGCGACAAGTAGAGCTTTGTAGACAGTAATATTACCGTCAGCGTCAGTCTTCTTCTTGAAGATCCATTTATTCTCATTTGCTTGCCGATCATCGGGCAAGTCAACCAAAGTCCATACTTTGTTCTCATACATGGATCCCATCTCAGATTTCATGGCTTCAAGCCACTTTGCGGAATCTGGGCTCACCATCGCTTCTTCATAGTTCGTAGGTTCATCATGATCTAGTAGCATGACTTCCAGAACAGGATTACCGTACCACTCTGGCGCTGATCTTACTCTAGTTGATCTACGAGGTTCAGTAGTATCTTGTTCTGAAGTTTCATGATCATCATCATTAGCTTCCTCACTAACTGGTGTAGGTGTCGCAGAAACAGTTTTCTGTGATGTACTACTTTCCAATAAGGGAGCAGGTACTGTTACCTCGTCAAGTTCTACTTTCTTCCCACTCACTTCTTTCGAGAGAAACTCCTTCTCCAGAAAGTTTCCGAATTTAGCAACAAAAGTCTTGCCTTCGGATCTGTGGTAGAAGGTGTATCCAATAGTCTCCTTTGGATATCCTATGAAGACACATTTCTCCGATTTGGGTTCGAGCTTATCAGGTTGAAGCTTTTTCACATAAGCATCGCCGCCCCAAATTTTCAGAAACGACAACTTTGGTTTCTTGCCAAACCACAGTTCATAAGGCGTCATCTCAACGGATTTTGATGGTGCCCTATTTAACGTGAATGCAGCTGTCTCTAGAGCGTATCCCCAAAACGATAGCGGTAAATCAGTAAGAGACATCATAGATCGCACCATATCTAGTAAAGTACGATTACGACGTTCGGACAGACCATTACGCTGTGGTGTTCCGGGTGGCGTGAGTTGCGAAACTATTCCACAATTTTTCAAATGTACACCAAACTCGTAACTCAAATATTCTCCTCCACGATCAGATCGTAGAAACTTTATTTTCTTGTTACGATGATTTTCAACTTCACTCTGAAATTCTTTGAACTTTTCAAACGTTTCAGACTTATGTTTCATTAAGTAGATATACCCATATCTGCTTAAGTCATCTGTGAAGGTGAGAAAATAACGATATCCGCCATGAGCCTCAATATTCATCGGACCACATACATCTGTATGTATGATTTCCAACAAATCTGTTGCTCTCTCCATAGTACCGGAGAACGGTGTTTTGGTCATCTTGCCCATGAGGCACGGTTCGCAAGTACCAAGTGATTCATAATCAAGTGGTTCCAAAAGTCCATCAGTATGGAGTTTCTTCATGCGTTTTACACCGATATGACCTAAACGGCAGTGCCACAAATATGTCGCACTATCATTATCAACTCTGCATCTTTTGGTTTCAACATTATGAATATGTGTGTTACTACTATCGAGATTCAACAAGAATAGACCACTCTTCAAGGGTGCATGACCATAAAAGATATTACTCATATAAATAGAACAACCATTATTCTCAGATTTAAATGAATAACCGTCTCGCATCAAACAAGATCCAGATATAATGTTCATGCTTAACGCTGGCACCAAATAACAATTATTTAGGTCTAATATTAATCCCAAAGGTAGATGTAGAGGTAGCGTGCCGACTGTGATCACATCGACTTTGGAACCGTTTCCCACGTGCATCGTCACCTCGTCCTTAGCCAATCTTCCCTTGATCCGTAGTCCCTGTTTCGAGTTGCAAATATTAGCAACAGAACCAGTATCAAATACCCAGGTGCTACTGCGAGCATTAGTAAGGTACACATCAATAACATGTATATCACATATACCTTTGTTCACCTTGCCATCCTTCTTATCCGCCAAATACTTGGGGCAGTTCCGCTTCGAGTGACCAGTCTGCTTGCGGTAGAAGCACTCAGTTTCAGGCTTAGGTCCAGGTTTGGGTTTCTTCTCTTGAGTAGCAACTTGTTTGCTGTTCTTTTTGAAGTTCCCCTTCTTCTTCCCTTTGCCCTTTTTCTTGAAACTAGTGGTCTTGCTGACCATCAACACTTGATGCTCCTTCTTGATTTCTACCTCCACAGCTTTTAGCATTGCGAAGAGCTCGGGAATAGTCTTGTTCATCCCTCGCATATAGTTCATCATGAAGCTCTTGTAGCTTGGTGGCAGTGATTGGAGAATTCTGTCAATGACGCAATCATCTGGAAGATTAACTCCCAATTGAATCAAGAGATTATTATACCCAGACATTTTGAGTATATGCTCACTGACAGAACTATTCTCCTCCATCTTGCAGCTATAGAACTTATTGGAGACTTCATATCTCTCAATCCGGGCATTTGCTTGAAATATTAACTTCCACTCCTGGAACATCTCATATGCTCCATGACGTTCAAAACATCGTTGAAGTCCCGATTCTAAGCCGTAAAGCATGGCACACTGAACTATCGAGTAGTCATCAGCTTTGCTCTGCCAGACGTTCATAACATCCGGCGTTGCTCCTGTAGCAGGCCTGGCACCCAGCGGTGCTTCCAGGACGTAATTCTTCTGTGCAGCAATGAGGATAATCCTCAAGTTACAGACCCAGTCCGTGTAATTGCTACCATCATCTTTCAACTTTGCTTTCTCAAGGAACGCATTAAAATTCAACGGAACAACAGCACGAGCCATCTATCTACAAACAAGCATAAACAAGCAAGATACTTATCAGGTACTAAGTTTCATGATAAATTTAAGTTCAGTTAATTTACTTAAAGAACTCCCACTTAGATAGACATCCCTCTAATCCTCTAAGTGATTACATGATCCAAATCAACTAAACCATGTCCGATCATCACGTGAGATGGAGTAGTTTCATTGGTGGACATCATTATGTTGATCATATCTACTATATGATTCACGCTCGACCTTTCGGTCTCCGTGTTCCGAGGCCATATCTGTATATGCTTGGCTCGTCAAGTATAACCTGAGTATTCCGCGTGTGCAACTGTTTTGCACCCGTTGTATTTGAACGTAGAGCCTATCACACCCGATCATCACGTGGTGTCTCAGCACGAAGAACTTTCGCAACAGTGCATACTCAGGGAGAACACTTCTTGATAATTAGTGAGAGATCATCTTATAATGCTACCGTCAATCAAAGCAAGATAAGATGCATAAAAGATAAACATCACATGCAATCAATATAAGTGATATGATATGGCCATCATCATCTTGTGCTTGTGATCTCCATCTCCGAAGCACCGTCGTGATCACCATCGTCACCGGCGTGCCACCTTGATCTCCATCGTAGCATCATTGTCGCCTCGCCAAGCTTGTGCTTCTACGACTATCGCTACCGTTTAGTGATAAAGTAAAGCATTACATCGCGATTGCATTGCATACAATAAAGCGACAACCATATGGCTCCTGCCAGTTGCTGATAACTCGGTTACAAAACATGATCATCTCATACAATCAAATTCAGCATCATGTCTTGACCATATCACATCACAACATGCCCTGCAAAAACAAGTTAGACATCCTCTACTTTGTTGTTGCAAGTTTTACGTGGCTGCTACGGGCTTAAGCAAGAACCAATCTTACCTACGCATCAAAACCACAATGATAGTTTGTCAAGTTGGTGCTGTTTTAACCTTCGCAAGGACTGGGCGTAGCCACACTCGGTTCAACTAAAGTTGGAGAAACTGTCACCCGCAAGCCACCTCTATGCAAAGCACGTCGGGAGAACCGGTCTCGCGTAAGCGTACGCGTAATGTCGGTCTGGGCCGCTTCATCCAACAATACCGCCGAACCAAAGTATGACATGTTGGTAAGCAGTATGACTTATATCGCCCACAACTCACTTGTGTTCTACTCGTGCATATAACATCAACATATAAAACCTAGGCTCGGATGCCACTGTAGGGGAACGTAGTAATTTCAAAATTTTCCTATGCACACGCAAGATCATGGTGATGCATAGCAACGAGAGGGGAGAGTGTGATCTACATACCTTGTAGATCGACAACGGAAGCGTTTGGTTGATGTAGTCGTACGTCTTCACGGCCCAACCGATCAAGCACCGAAACTACGGCACCTCCGAGTTTTAGCACACGTTCAGCTCGATGACGATCCCCGGACTCCGATCCAGCAAAGTGTCGGGGAAGAGTTCCGTCAGCATGACGGCGCAGTGACGATCTTGATGCACTACTGCTGCAGGGCTTCGCCTAAGCACCGCTACAATATTATCGAGGACTATGGTGGCAGGGGGCGCCGCACACGGCTAAGAATAAGATCACGTGGATCAACTTGTGTGTCTCTAGGGTGCCTCTGCCTCAGTATATAAAGGAGCAAAGGGGGGAGGCTGGCCGGCCACATGGGGCGCGCCAGGAGAGTCCTACTCCCTCTGGGAGTAGGATTCCCCCCCCCCCAATCCTAGTTGGAATAGGACTCGCGGAGGGGGGAAAGAGAGAGAGGGGTCGGCCCCCTCTCCTTGTCCAATTCGGACCAAGGGAGGGGAGGGGCGCGCGTCCCACTATGGGCTGCCTCTTCTCTTTTCCACCAAGGCCCATTAAGGCCCATCTAGCTCCCCGGGGGGTTCCGGTAACCTCCCGGTACTCCGGTAAAATCCCGATTTCACCCGGAACACTTCCGATATCCAAACATAGGCTTCCAATATATCAATCTTTATGTCTCGACCATTTTGAGACTCCTCGTCATGTCCGTGATCACATCCGGGACTCTGAACAACCTTCGGTACATCAAAATTCATAAACTCATAATATAACTATCATCGTAACCTTAAGCGTGCGGACCCTACGGGTTCGAGAACAATGCAGACATGACCGAGACATGTCTCCGGTCAATAACCAATAGCGGGACCTGGATGCCCATATTGGCTCCTACATATTCTACGAAGATCTTTATCGGTCAGACCGCATAACAACATACGTTGTTCCCTTTGTCATCGGTATGTTACTTGCCCGAGATTCGATCGTCGGTATTCCAATACCTAGTTCAATCTCGTTACCGGCAAGTCTCTTTACTCGTTCTGTAATACATCATCCCACAACTAACTCATTAGTTGCAATGCTTGCAAGGCTTTAAGTGATGTGCATTACCGAGAGGGCCCAGAGATACCTCTCCGACAATCGGAGTGACAAATCCTAATCTCGAAATACGCCAACCCAACATTTACCTTTGGAGACACCTGTAGAGCTCCTTTATAATCACCCACTTATGTTGTGACGTTTGGTAGCACACAAAGTGTTCCTCCGGCAAACGGGAGTTGCATAATCGCATAGTCATAGGAACATGTATAAGTCATGAAGAAAGCAATAGCAACATACTAAACGATCGGGTGCTAAGCTAATGGAATGGGTCATGTCAATCAGATCATTCACTTAATGATGTGATCCCGTTAACCAAATAACAACTCATTGTTCATGGTTTGGAAACATAACCATCTTTGATTAACGAGCTAGTCAAGTAGAGGCATACTAGTGACACTTTGTTTGTCTATGTATTCACACATGTATTATGTTTCCGGTTAATACAATTCTAGCATGAATAATAAACATTTATCATGATATAAGGAAATAAATAATAACTTTATTATTGCCTCTAGGGCATATTTCCTTTAGTCTAAGGAGAGGGGGGCGCTGTAGGGGAACGTAGTATGAGGCGTTCAACATTTTCGTCCATAGAGAACTTCAAAAGGAGCCTTGCCCAAGCTGGCTTGATAACTATTGTTATAAGCAAACTCCGCGAATGGAAGGCATTTCTCCCAACTCATTCCGAACGAGATGACAGAAGCTCGGAGCATATCTTCCAGAATTTGATTGACTCGCTCTACTTGACCACTTGATTGAGGATGGAAGGCAGTACTAAAAGAGAGACGAGTTCCCATAGCATTTTGGAAACTTTCCCAAAATCGAGAGGTGAAGAGACTCCCACGGTCTGAGTTAATTTCCAATGGAACACCATGAAGAGACACTATTCGGGAGATGTATAAATCGGCTAGCTGGCTAGCGGTGATACTCTCACGAACAGGTAGAAAGTGGGCTACTTTGGAAAGACAGTCGATCACGACAAAGATGGCATTATTCCCTCTCTTGGTCCTGGGAAACCCAGTGATGAAATCCATACTAATTTTATCCCATTTCCATTCGGGAATAGCCAAAGGTTGAAGAGTGCCAGCAGGCCGTTGATGCTCTGCTTTAACACGATGACAAACGTCGCAATTAGCAATGTATTGAGCGATTTCTCTCTTCATCCTAGTCCACCAAAACCTCTGGCGTAGGTCTTGATACATTTTAGTACTACCGGGATGAATGGTGAGAGGGGATTCATGAGCTTCCTTAAGGATCAACTGGCGCAGATGTTGTTTCTTGGGAACCACCAAACGGTTCTCGAAGAAGACAGCACCTCGCTCATCCATGGAGAAACATTTAGCAACTCCGCTAGCGATGTTTTCCTTAATCCGGGATATGCCCTTATCATACCGCTGGGCGGTTATGATTTGATCCATAAGGGTAGGTTTCGCCACCAGGGTGGATAGGAATCCTCAAGGAACAATGTGAAGGTTAAGCTTACGGAATTCCTCGTGGAGAGGTGGTTGACTCTGGTGTAACATCAGGTTGTTACAATAGGATTTACGGCTTAGTGCATCATCCATGACATTGGCTTTGCCCGGGGTGTAAGTTATTCCTAAGTCGTAATCCGAGATCAACTCAACCCAACGTCTTTGCCTGAGATTCAAGTCTGGTTGGGTGAAGATATATTTCAAACTTTGGTGATCGGTGAAGATCTTGCAACGATTACCGAGGAGGTAATGTCGCCAGGTTTTAAGTGCATGGACTACAGCTGCAAGCTCTAGATCATGTGTGGGATAATTTTCCTCA
Source organism: Triticum urartu (assembly GCF_003073215.2). NCBI lineage: Eukaryota > Viridiplantae > Streptophyta > Magnoliopsida > Poales > Poaceae > Triticum > Triticum urartu. The sequence continues at coordinate 129,246,778 of NC_053025.1, read as the reverse complement.
TGTGGGTGTAATTGCCGTGAAGCATAGGCAATTACCTGACGATCCTGCATGAGTATGCAACCTAGTCCTTGTCGCGAGGCGTCGCAATAGATAATAAAGTCCTTGGAGAAATCTGGTGGTACTAGTACGGGAGCAGATGTTAGGCGTCTTTTCAGTTCCTGAAAGCTGAAGTCGCACTGTGGAGTCCACTCGAACTTTTTATCTTTCTTGAGGAGTTCAGTTAGAGGTTTAGCAACCTTGGAGAAATTCTCGATGAAGCGGCGGCAATAGCTCGCTAAGCCAAGGAAACTCCGAACTTGCTTGACCGTCTCAGGTGGAGTCCAATCAAGGATGGCTTGAACTCGCTCGGGATTGACAGCAATACCCTTGCCAGAGATTACATGGCCTAGATAGGTCACTTCTGGCAACCAAAATTCACACTTGGAGAATTTGGCATAAAGGCGATGCTCCCGAAGTTTCATCAATACCAGCCTTAGATGTTCGGCATGTTCCTCTTCATTCTTGGAGTAGATGAGTATGTCATCGAGGTATACCACGACGAATTTATCCAAGTACTCCATGAAAACCGAGTTCATTAACCGAGAGAAGGTAGCTGGGGCATTGGTTAAACCGAAGGACATGACGGTGTACTCGTATTGGCCATAACGAGTAACAAAGGCCGTTTTGGGAATGTCCCCGTTTCTGATTTTGATTTGATGGTAGCCCAACCTCAAATCCATCTTGGAAAAGACTGAGGATCCAGCGAGCTGATCATACAGATCGTTAATCCTAGGAAGCGGGTATTTGTTCTTGATGGTGACCAGGTTGACAGGGCGGTAGTCCACAACCATTCGATCCGTTACATCCTTCTTCTTGACGAAGAGGACGGGGCAAGCCCAAGGAGAGGAACTAGGATGGATGAAACCCTTTTTCAAGGACTCATCGAGTTGGTTCTTAAGCTCGGCTAGTTCTAAGGGTGCCATCTTGTAGGGTCTTCTAGAAATTGGCATGGTTCCTGGAACAAGGTCTATCACAAACTCAACATCCCTGTCAGGTGGAACACCTGGCAGTTCTTCTGGAAAGACATCCGAAAAGTCTTGGACTATCGGAACATCCTCAAGGTCTGGAAGGGGGTTGGCATTTAGGGAGTAAAGCTGGCGCTTGGCCACTCGAGTTAAGACATTGACTGTCTTGCCCGATGGGTGAGTAAGCTGAACGGTTCTAGTGGCACAATCAATCTTAGCGTAATGAGCTGACATCCAGTCCATACCCAAGATGATGTTTATGTCCGTGGACTTGAGAGCTATCAAGGATGCAAGGAAGACAAGTCTATCGACAAGAATTTCGTTCCCATGACTTACTCTAGAAGTTTGCCATTTGGAACCCGGAGTTTGAATTACCATGGAAGTGGGCATGTCACAGAATGTCATGTTATGCAATCGAGCATAGCTCTCGGATATGAATGAATGAGATGCTCCAGTATCGAAAAGAACAGATGCCGGATGGCAGTTAACAAGGAGTGTACCAAGGACGACGTTGGGATCCTCATGAGCCTCCTCGGCTGAAACATAGTTGACATGGCCACGTGTAGTGGTGGCCGGCTTGGCGTAGAATGTTTTTCCCGCGGGCTTACCACGGCCAACGGACTTTCCAGTTTGATTGGGGTTGTTGTTCTGGGGACACTCTCAGCTATAGTGACCCGGCTCTCCACACTTAAAGCATGTCACCACATTGGGGCGTGGAGCAGCATTAGCAGCGGGGCCACCATAGGGCTTGGGTGGTGCAAATTGCTGGTTGGGACGAGGCACCTCAAAGGATAGCCTCGGGATGAACCTGGGTGGCAGTGCCGTGCTTGGGATCCACACCCGGCGCTTCTGAGCTCCAGAGCCGGATGAAGAGCCAAAGTCACGGGAGTGCTTGCATGAAGCGTCATAATCAGTCTGGCCTGTCTCAGCACTGATGGCTTTATTGACAAACTTCTGAAAGGAGGTGCACTCGTGCAGACGAAGATCGCGGCGAAGCTTAGGGCTAAGTCCCTTGCGGAACCTTTCTTGCTTCTTAGCGTCAGTAGATACCTCTTCGGGAGCATAGCGTGCCAGATTTCCAAATTCCCGACTGTAAGCATCCACAGTCAGTCTTCCTTGGGTGAAGTTGCAGAACTCCTCCCTCTTGCGATCCATGAGACCTTCCGGAATGTGATGCTCGCGGAAAGCCTCACAGAACTCAGCCCAAGTAGTAACTTGGCCGACCGGGTGCATAGCTTCGAAGTTTTCCCACCAAAGGCTAGCAGGGCCTTCGAGGTGATAGGCAGCATAGGTAACCTTGTCGGCTTCGGCTACGTTGGCAGAACGTAGCTTGTGAGTGATGCTGCGAAGCCAGTCATCCGCGTCGAGGGGTTCGACGGAATGGTTAAACTTTGGTGGGTACAGCTTGATAAAGTCATTGATTGACACCAAGTCATTTCGTGGGTGGCATGCAGTGTTCTGCTCAATCCTCTCTAGCAGGCGGTTAGTCTCACGCTTGTTTCTTTCCGCCTCCAGCATTACTTCGGCCAGAGAAGGCGGGTGAGGCAGATTTTCACCTCTAGCTGCACTGGCTTCCCCCTGCTCTGAGGCAGCAGGGTTGCTGCGGGTGTTGACCATCCTAGGAGAAAACAAGACAATGGTTTAGATAAGGATGGCTCAAACTTAGCAAGGAGTGCAGAATGTAATGGATAACGCGGAATGCAGAGATGTTCATCCGTATGTCATGGTAATATAAAACTGCCATATATATACCAACGGTCATACACATCATACATAGTTTAGTACAAGCCCAGGCTACAGTACAACTATGCTGAAAGACGTTACATCTCATCGGAGGCATTCCAAGCTCCTATACAGTATTTGTCTACACCTCCGGATTTGATTACACACAAAGTCATATCCCACAAGTCTCGCAGGACAGTGGAGATACAACTACTACAATACTAGTGGTACTACTACTAACTTAGACAGCTCCGTAGTAGTCCTCATAGAAGTCACCTCCATAGCCTGGAAGTTCAACGTGACCATCCATGAACAGACGGTCCTGAGGAGCCTATGGACCATAGGGGCTAGGATGAGGTCCTGGACCAACAAACGGTGGCCTGCGGGGACCACGGGGTGGGGTGATGCCTCCCACATCACGCCAATCCACCATGTCTGGCAGAGCTGATCTCATAGGATACAGATCCCTTGTATCCATACATCCAGCTTGCACCACAGGTGCAAACCGAGTCAATGTGGCCCAATGATCAGCACGGGTATTGAAAAGCTCCAGCCTCAAGGCCCGATTCTCTCGGTCCTTATCTTCGAGCATCTCGGCAGTGGTACGAGTTAATGAGTCCTCCTGAGTGGAGTCAGCATAGATAGCCTGAAGATACCCTTGCGCTCCCGGAAGTGAAGCTGGCATGTAACGGAAGTCGGTGTTCCGAAGCAGGCCAGTCCGGACTCGCAAGATGGTCATCATGGAATAGGCAGCATCCTGCACAGCCATCTCAACAGTAACCCCGAGTCCATAGGAACAGTGAAGGGGCTCGGTAGATCCAGGATAAGAAGGAAATATCCTGACGGTGCAGAGATATTGGCTTTGATTAAAGTCGCGGAACTGCTCTTCGACGGTGTATTCAGGATACCAACGGTAGCCCGTCTCGATCATTACCCGGACTAACATAGCAGTATGACCGGGCACGTCGAGGCACCGGGTCAGGCGAACCACTTGGTTTTGAACACGGTTGGCCATCTGAAAGCACAACCACAATGCAAAGACATCAGAATTTCTAGGGAAAATTGGACAGCATAACATCTGTAAATGCTCAGAAAAAGATTTAAGACATCCACAACAGTTCGCAATACCACTCAACAACATCATATCAAGATTCTGATCCAATTAGCAACATACTAAAATAGTAGAAACTAAACTGGGGTTTGTAGCATCAATCCTATAAGCTACTACGGATTAGTAACACGTGAACCTGATAGAAGGAGAGAGCCTAGTCCTTAACCCACGTTCAATGAGAAGAGAATGACTCAGATCAGAGGCATAGGGTAAAGGAGTAAAAGAGCCTTACGTTCCCTCCCACAATCAATTCCCCTACATATAACTAAAGCATTTCTAGACTCGACATCGACCAGTTTGGCTCAATGAACCTACAGGCAGTCCAGCTCTGATACCAACGCTGTCAGGACCCCGATCCAAGTCACATCGATCTAGTTGGTAACACCTCATATCACTTTGCGGCCTCACGCACGGTATCCCACGGGTGTCGCCTTACCATGGCCCGGGACCGTTTGCACCTTTTGGCTCACGTATATGATAGTGTCGCTAGCATCCATATGACAGAGAACCCGGGCCGACATGGCTAGTCATGAACCCAAAGCGGCACAGACCTATGGAGACAGGCATACATGAATCACATCGAGCATGTCGGTCATCAGCGATTGATTCCGAGCTGTAGCACTGGGCTAACAGGACTCTGGGGAACCCGGGCTGTAGCAGGCTAGGCAGGACTCCGGAAGTCACAGCGTGACATTTCCCCGAAGGGACAGACATAGGAACGAAGTGAAACACATGCCGGCCAGTCAAGTGTCTTGAACAGTAGTGCTAGGCTAGCAGGACTCCGGTGAACCGGGCTGTAGCGGACTACTATGGCTCGAGGAACACTAGACTACATTTCCCCATAAGAAAGGCTGCCAAGGATAAACAACTAGATTGTCGGATCCCACTCATACCAAGCATTTCAATCATACACACAATATGCCCGATATGAGTACATACAACATGGCATCACAACAAAACTCTACAACTCAAGTACTTTATTTAAAGGCTCCAGGGAGCCATACATAACATGTTCATATAGATAGGGGTCACATGACCCGACACTCAAGTCATACAAACATACAAGCACATGCGGAAGCAACTAGTTTGAGTACAGACTCTAGAAAGAAAGAAGGCTTCTCGAAGCCTATCTATCTACATAGGGCCCTCCATGGCCAGGATCACCACCTGGGTGGCTAGTCACTCGTCGACGTCAAGGTCTACGTAGAACCCATCGGAGGGGGCGGTGTTGTCGTCTTAAAACAGTAATTAAGCAAACATGAGTACAAAGGTACTCAGCAAGTCTTACATCAGAACCTACTATACATGCTTATTCTCAAGAAGGTGGTGGGGTTAATGCAGCAAGCCAGCTTTGACTCTTGGCTAAGCTATCCTACGGAACTTCATCAGTAAAATAGTTTTCGCACACGAGTCCACTACTCACCAACACAATACTCCACCGGGGATCCTCCCTCGTCATCCTACGAGAGGGCCATCCTCGGTACTCACACTTATCTTGAGTCTTTTATTAGTACCCATTAACTTGTCTATGAACTGTATAGGTAACCAAGTAGTCCTTTACCGCGGACGCGGCTATTCGAATAGTTTTATACCCTGCAGGGGTGTACTTCTTCATACACGCTTTCACCACTTACCGCCGTTTACACGACATGTACTCGGCAACCTTCAAGCGGAAGCCCAGCGAGGGTGTCGGCCACGGCCTACCTAAACACTTAAGTCTCTAGTCCAGGTTTATCGCCTATCCAGGTTACATCCGCAGGGAGTCCGGCCGAGGTTTCCACATACGGCCCCGAACGATGTGAACAGGGATCCTGAGACACCAAACGGGTGACTCGGTATACCGTGCCACGGTGTATCTACCGCAACATAGCCCACCCCTAGGGTCAGCGCTACACACGGCCGCCAACACATAACCTACAAACACCAGAAACTATTTGCAACTCCTGGACAGAGTACTAGGGTGGTTAAGAAGCCAAGAGGGTCAATTAAGGATCCCAATGCATGGTAGTAGCTGAATCTTAAATCACACATACAGATCTCAGTTCTTAGGGACGGCCTCAATGAAACAACCCACCATGTACTCCTACATGGCCTCTCATCGATACCTTTACCAAAACATGTTCAACACATCCCTCACATTACCGGCATAAGCATTTCACTCTGGCCCATCACCCAGATGAACCAGACCTGACACAACTCTAAGCATAGCAGGCATAGCAAGGTAGGAATCACATACATGGCTCAATCAACTCCTACACATGCTAGTGGGTTTCATCTAGTTACTGTGGCAATGACAGGTCATGCAGAGGATAAGGGTTCAACTACCGTAGCACACAGCAGTTTGAATCGCGTTGTCTTAATGCAGTAAACAAGAGCAGAAGCGAGAACATGGGTTTGTATCGGAATGATCAATGGTTGCTTGCCTGATGGAGTGGTAGTGGGATACTACCCTTCAGTTGGATACTCGTGAATATCCTCGGAGGCAGAACCTACCACGAAGAACACATTGGAACACAATCAACACATGACGATATGCAACAATATGATGCATGCTATGACATGGCAATATGAATGTGTCTTGGCCTAATGCAAGCTATAACAGAAAGGAATGAACTCATTTGAATCAAAGATTCAAATATTAGCTCATTAAACATGGCCTTAATAGTGCATTTCCTTATTCTGCTTAAATAGCAAGGTAAACTTGTTTTGTCATGCATGAAACCATTACAGATGGATAGATTGAATTTTTCTGATCATTTTTCATATATAAATCTTTGCATTTGGAGCTATGGTTGATTTTCTATGATTTTTAGAAGTTTTAACTATTTTCTGGAAATTCCTGAATAAAAATAAATCCAGAAAATGCATTACTGCGTCAGCATTGTGTCATGCTGACCTCAGCAGGTCAAAGGCGCCAGCCCAGGTCAAACCTGACTGGTGGGCCCCTTCTGTCAGCCTCTCAGCTAATTAACAGGATTAGATTAACACTAATTAGCTGTCAGTGGGGCCTGGGCCCACATGTCAGTGACTGATTTAATTAAAATTAATTAAAACTAATCCTAAATTAGTCAGCAGACCGGCCCCACCTGTCATAGACTCAGGGGGGTCTACCTGGGCCCACCCAGGAGTCAAACTGGGTCAAACTCGCCGGCGACTCGACGCCGGCGAGGCCCGAGACGGTGGCGCAGCTCGGAAAACACCCACAGGGCACGGGCGAGGCCGTTCTTGGGCTCGTTGGAGAGCTCTTGCAGTCGCGCATCTAGTGGTGGTGGAGGCCGGGCCTACGGTGGCCGGAGACGACGACGGTGAGCTCCAAGGCGGCGGCCGGAGTTCAGCCATGTGCGGGGAGTGGGCTGCGGCGTGCAAACACGGAAACTGAAGTGCTAGCGAGGCACTACGCGATGCGGCAAGCACGTTGCATAGCACGGGAGGACCAAATGGTCGCCGGAGCGACGCCGGCGACGAGCTCGAGCGGAGACGAGCTTCGGCCATGGTGGAACTATGGCCTAGAGGGTGCAAACGCGTGGGAAAGAAGAGGGGAAAGGCGGCGGAGCTCACAGGGAGGTCGATGAGCAGCTCAGTGGGCTCGGGGGCGACCGGAGCAAGGCGAATCGATGAACGGCGTCCGGCGGGTACCGAGGTTGAAGACGATCCGATGGCGGCGATGCGTGGCTCGGTGGGGAGGGCGAGGGCGTCGCGGCGGAGCTTCTGGACAGGTCAGAGAGGTGAGGGGGTGACGGAGAGCGCGACTACGGCAGTGAGACGACGACAAGCTCGTCGGCCATGGTGTGGGAGAGGGTGAGGGAGACGAGGGGAGAGTGAGCGAGGATGAGAGGGGGACGTGGGGGTCGCGTGGCACCCCTAGGCGTCTCCAGGCGTCGGCGGAAGCAGGAGGTGGCCGGCGTGTGGCCGCGGGCGCCGGCCACGCGCTCCACGTCCTTCTGGCGCGAGGAGGACGACGACTGGCAGAGCCAGTAGGCTGGGCCGAGCCAGGTGGCTGGGCCAGCACAGGTAAGGCCCGGGTGGGCTTCCCTCTCTCTCTCTCTCTCTTTTTATTTGTTTCTGTTTTTCTAATTAACTACAACTGTTGGGCTTTAAATAAAATACTAAAACGTTTCCAAAAATCCTGAAAATAATTGTGGGCTCTATTTAGATTATTTCCAACAGCAAACATTTATTTCCAGGATTATTTGAGCATTTAAATTATTTTATAGCATTTAAATGCCCAGATTCAAATACTTATGATTTAATTTAATGACCTTCTGTTGACCTAGAAAATTGTGCACCAATTTTGCCAGAGGTTTTAACCCAAGACAAGGAGGGTGAACTTTTTAGAAGGGCATTTCAGGTTCATTGAAAATAATTTTAGTAAACCCTAGTTGTTTCCAGGGGGTGTTGGGGGTTTCTGCTTTCCCCATTTCAAATTTAAGAGAAATTTAAACATGATGCACACTCTAATGCTTGAACTAGCTAGGGTGTGACACCTATTTTGCGGACTGTATCCTGATAGAGCAGGTTGAGGCTGCTGCCACCGTCCATGAGGACTCGCATGAGGTGGAATCCATCAATAATTGGGTCAAGGACCAGTGCGGCTAAACCGCCATGAAAGATACTGGTCTAATGGTCCATGCGATCAAAGGTGATCGGGCAGGACGACCATGGGTTGAATTTTGGGGCGACTGGCTTTATCGCATAGACGTCCCTGAGCGCATGTTTGCGCTCCCTCTTGTGGATATGGGTAACGTATATCATGTTCACCGTTTTAACCTGGGGGGAAACTTCTTCTGTCCCCCTGTGTTCGGTGGACGGGGCTCCTCGTCATCATTCTCGCTTTGCGACCCCTTCTCCTTGTGTTCGGCATTTAACTTGCTTGTCTGTTTAAAGACCCAACAACTCCGGTGGGTATGATTGGCTAGTTTATCCGGGGTATTGTGGATCTGACATGGACAATCGAGTACGTGGTCCAAGCTGGAAGAGCCTGGATTGTTCCTTTTATATGGCTTCTTCCGCTGACTAGACTTGGAGCCACTGAATCCGGCGTTGACCGCCGTGTCATCAGTATTGTCACCATTTTTTCGACGCTTATGCCTGTCGCGTTGGGACTTGCCGTTGTTGTTCTTGGCTTCAGAGGTGCCAGGTTCGCTTGCATTATGATTGCTACGGGCTAGCCAACTATCTTCGCCCGCACAAAAGCGGGTCATAAGTGCCGTGAGGGCCACCATGGACTTCGGATTTTCTTGGTCGAGGTGTCGGGCGAGCCATTCGTTGCAGATGCTATGCTTAAAGGACGCTAGGGCTTCGGCATCCGGGCAGTCGACGATCTGGTTCTTTTTAGTTAGGAACCTTGTCCAGAATTTCATGGCTGATTCTCCGGGCTGCTGAACTATGTGACTTAAGTCGTCGGCATCCGGAGGTCGGATGTATGTGCCTTGTAAGTTGTCGCGAAAGGCGTCTTCCAAGTCCTCCCAGCTACCAATGGAGTTTTTGGGCAGGTTGTTCAACCAGTGCCGAGCTGGTCCCTTGAGTTTTAGCGGGAGGTATTTGATGGCATGAAGATCATCACTGCGGGCCGTATGAATATGGAGAAGAAAGTCCTCAATCCATACCGCGGGATCTGTTGTTCCATCATATGATTCGATATTTACAGGTTTAAACCCTTCTGGGAATTCATGCTCCATTACTTCATCAGTGAAGTAGAGGGGTGTGCGGCGCCTCTATATCGGGCCAGGTAGCGACATAGTTTGGATGGAGTTCGTCTGTGGCTTTCGGCCCGGGCGTGATTATGCTTGTCATTTTTGTCTTGATAGCCATCTTTGCGCGCCGGGGCACGCCCCCGCGATCCGTAGATCGACCTGGCCAGACCTGCTCTATTCTTTAGGTCCTGCCGCAGGTCATATGTGTATCCCTGAGCCGTTGTGTCTCTACCTTTATGACAAGACAGTATGGACCGGTGATCGGCTTGAGTTGCCATTTTGTCCCGGCCACGTGGTGGTCGGTCAGCTGCATTACGTGTTGCTGGTACGGGCTCAAGTGCCTCGTCATCGAATTGAGGTAGAAGTTTGCACTTTGGGTAACTTTTGGTTGGGTGCACGAGGCCGTATTCCTCGGCTGCCAGGACATTAGTCCATTTGTCATTGAGTGTATCTTGATCAGGTTGAAGTTGTTGCTGTTTCTTTTTCAGACTCCTTTTACTGGCTATTAGATGTTGCTTAAGGCGCTCCTGTTCGAGAGGTTCCTCAGGCACGATAAAGTCTTTGTCGCCGAGCTCACCTCGTCCTCGCAGAGTGGAAGGTAATTACTGTCCTCCGAGTCTTCGTTTGCGGCCTATTCATCAGGGCTAACTTGCCCATCCTCCCGATCGTCTTGTTCAGTGTTTTCCTTGACGGGGTTTTCTTGGTCTTCGGCATCGTCCGGAGTATTGTTGTCTCTTGTGCCAGTATTGTTGTCTTTGCTGCGGCGTGATTTAGAGCGGCGCCTTCGCTGTTTTGGTTGTATCTCGGGAGGTTTATCCTCTACTGGATTTTTCTCATTATCGCCATCACCCTCCTTGGGTGTATCCACCATGTACACGTCATACGAAGAGGTGGCCGTCCAGTGTCCGATAAACGGCGGGTTTTGGGCTTGCTCTTCTCCAGCATCGTCGTCCATACCGTCAATGTCTTCGGAGCTGTAATCGAGCATGTCAGTTAAGTCCTCGACAGTGGCGATGAAGTGGGTGGTGGGTGGGACGTAAAATTCCCCGTTTTCAACCCCTAGTCCGGGCTGGGCGTAGTTCGATGTTGCTCCCTCGTAATGACGAGGGATCACATCAAGTCCAGAGCCTCGCTTAAAGGCGAGGTTTGGCCAAGGAGAAGAGAATCCGTGGAGTACGGCGGGAAGGGGATTCCTTGGCCGAGCTCACACGATGCGGACTTCGAGAGTTTAGAGCTAGTGTCCGGGGAAGAGTCCGGCTTTGTGATGGTTGCCAGCGACACTGCTTCCTCCGGCTCTCCCGTACTGGGCTTAGTGGCCACAGATAGTCCGGCGGGTTTAGAAATCTCGTCTTCGGACCTGGCGACGCGCTCTGGCTCTAAGGCTAGAGCGGAGGTTGGGGTTGTGAATCCTTGGAAGATCAAGTCTCCTCAGATGTCAGCGACATAAGCCAAGTTTCCCAAACTAATCTAGTGACCTGGGGCGTAGCTGTCGATCTGCTCTAGATGGCCAAGCAAGTTGGCCCATAGTGCGAAGCCACCGAGCACAAAGATCTGACCGGGGAGGAAAACCTTGGTGTCTACTACACAACCTTCTTGTTGTAGACATTGTTGGGCCTCCAAGTGCAGAGGTTTGTAGGACAGTAGCAAATTTCCCTCAAGTGGATGACCATGACCTAAGGTTTATCAATCCGTGGGAGGCGTAGGATGAAGATGGTCTCTCTCAAGCAAGCCTGCAATCAAATAATAAAGAGTCTCTTATGTCCCCAACACACCCAATACAATGGTAAATTGTATAGGTGCACTAGTTCAGCGAAGAGATGGTGATACAAGTGCAATATGGATGATAGATAAAGGTCTTTGTAATCTGAAAATATAAAAACAGCAAGGTAACTAATGATAAAAGTGAGCGTAAATGGTATTGCAATGAGTTAAAACAAGGCATAGGGTTTATACTTTCACTAGTGCAAGTTCTCTCAACAATCATAACATAATTGGATCATATAACTATCCCTCAACATGCAACAAAGAGTCACTCCAAAGTCACTAATAGCGGAGAACAAACGAAGAGATTATGGTAGGGTACGAAACCACCTCAAAGTTATTCTTTCTGATCAATCTATTCAAAAGTTCGTAGTAGAATAACACCTTAAGACACAAACCAACCAAAACCCTAATGTCACCTAGATACTCCAATGTCACCTCAAGTATCCGTGGGTATGATTATATGATATGCATCACACAATCTCAAATTCATCTATTCAACCAACACAAAGAACTTCAAAGAGTGCCCCAAAGTTTCTACCAGAGAGTCAAGACGAAAACGTGTGCCAACCTCTATGCATAAGTTCACGAGGTCAAGGAACTCGCAATTTGATCACCAAAACATACATCAAGTGGATCACGTGATATCCCATTGTCACCACAGATAAGCACATGCAAGACATACATCAAGTGTTCTCAAATCCTTAAAGACTCAATCCGATAAGATAACTTCAAAGGGAAAACTCAATTCATCACAAGAGAGTAGAGGGGGGAGAAACATCACAAGATCCAACTATAATAGCAAAGCTCGTGATACATCAAGATCGTACCACCTCAAGAACACGAGAGAGAGAGAGAGAGATCAAGCACATAGCTATTGGTACATACCCTCAGCCCCGAGGGTGAACTACTCCCTCCTCGTCATGGAGAGCACCGGGATGATGAAGATGGCCACCGGAGAGGGATTCCCCCCCTCCGACAGGGTGCCGGAACGGATCTAGATTGGTTTTCGGTGGCTACGGAGGCTTCTGGCGGCGGAACTCCCGATCTAGGTTTATTTCTGGAAGTTTTGGGTTATATAAGAGGTGTTGGAGTCAGGAACAAGTCAGGGGGGTCTCTGAGCTGTCCACGAGGCAGGGGGCGCGCCCAGGGGGTGGGCGCGCCTCCACCCTCGTGGGCAGCCCGGGACTCTTCTGGCCTAACTCTTTTACTCCATGGCCTTCTTCTGGTCCAAACAAAATCTCCGTCTAGCTTCAGGTCAATTGGACTCCATTTGGTTTTCCTTTTCTACGATACTCTAAAACAAGGAAAAAACAGAAACTGGCACTGGGCTCTAGGTTAATAGGTTAGTCCCAAAAATCATATAAAATAGCATATAAATGCATATAAAACATCCTATATGGATAATATAATAGCATGGAACAATCAAAAATTATAGATACGTTGGCGACATATCAATCCTCCCCAAGGGCAGCATTGTTGTAGATGATTGATGGAGCCATCGAACCTTCTGGTGACGATGCAGCAGAACTCTCAATGAAAGCACCAATGTCGGTGTCAAAACCGGCGGATCTCGGGTAGGGGGTCCCGAACTGTGCGTCTAAGGTCGATGGTAACAGGAGGCAGGGGACACGATGTTTTACCCAGGTTCGGGCCCTCTTGATGGAGGTAATACCCTACGTCCTGCTTGATTGATCTTGATGAGTATGAGGATTACAAGAGTTGATCTACCACGAGATCGTTGTGGCTAAACCCTAGAAGTCTAGACTGTATGATTGTGATTGCCCCTATGGACTAAACCCTCTGGTTTATATAGACACCGGAGGGGCCTAGGGTTGTACAGAGTTGGTTTACAAAGGAAGGAATCTACATATCCGAATGCCAAGCTTGCCATCCATGGAAAGGAGAGTCCCACCCGTACACAGGAGGAAGTCTTCTGTCTTATATCTTCATAGCCCATTAGTCTGGCCCATGTTACATAGTCCAGACGCCCGAGGACCCCTTAATCTAGGACTCCCTCAGGCACCCTTTGGCCCATCTTAGCATGAGACCGACACCAAAAAATCCTATAAATAGAGAAACCACCAGAAATAACCCTATAACTTGGACTCCGCTGTCGCATGCCTCTGTACCTTCAAAATACCATCTGGAGCCCTGTTCCGGCACCCTCCTGGAGGGGGAAATCATCACCGGAGGCCATCGTCATCATCCCGCCGGCCACCATGATGAGGAGGGAGTAGTTCACCCTCGAGGCTAGGGTTATGCAGAAGTAGCTATGTGTTTGATCTCTCTCTCCCATGTTCTTGATTTGTCACGATCTTGATGTACCGCGAGCTTTGTTAATATAGTTGGATCATATGGTGGTTTCCCCTCTCTATCTTGTTGTGACTAATTGAGTTTTTACCTTTGAAGTTTCATTATTATTGGATCAAATACTTGTTGGATATGAGAACACTTGATGTATGTCTTGCATATGAATACCCGTGGTGATAATGGGGTATTATATTGGTTCACTTGATGTATGGTTTGGCACTCAACTCGTGGATTCCTGAGGTGACGTTGTGGTAATATATGCATAGGGGTTGATGCACATTTTCGTCCTACTTTCTCTGGTAGAAATCTTGGGGCACTCTTTGAAGTTCTTTGTTGGATTGAATATTATGAATCTGAAGTTGTTTGATGCATATCGTATAATTGACTCATAGATACTTGTGGTGACATTGGAGTATATCTATGTGACAGTAGAGTTGGTTGATGTGTATCATATGGTGTTATTTTAGTACGGACTCTAGGGCTGTTCGTGACACTTATATGAATAGCTCAATAGGTTGATCAGAAAGAATAACTTTCAGGTGGTTTCATACCCTACAAACAATTTCATCTTATGGTCTCCACTAGATAAGAACATTGGAGTGATTCTTTGTCGCAAGTTGAGGGATTGTTATATGATTCAATTATGTTAGCACTGTTGAGAGATTGCACTAGCGAAAGTATGAACACTAGGCCTTGTTTTCAAGCATTGCAATACCGTTCATGCTCAACTGTGACATTGCAATCATGCTTATCATTCAGGGAACTCACATTAAACATTGTATTAAATTCTTCTTTTACCACTTCATAGCAATTTTCATATTGCACGTTTTGAACAAAAACTTTATAAACATAAGCAATTTGGCACAACTTCACTTCCATGTTTTTGTAGTTTTGTTTTATATACCAAACTAGTCAAAAAAAAGAAACCAAAAGATTCAATTGCAAGTTCTAAAGAAGATACCTTCAAGCACTCACCTCCCCAGCAACGGCGCTAGAAATAGCTTCATGTCTACTACACAACTTTATTCCTGTAGACTTTGCTGGGTCTCCAAGCGAAGAGTTTGTAGTACAACAGCAATTTTCCCTCAAGTGGATGACCTAAGACTTATCAACCCATAGGAGGTGTAGGATGAAGATGGTCCTCTTTCAAACAATCCTGTAATCAAATACAAATAATCTCTTGTGTCCCCAAGACACGCAATACAATTGTCATTTGTATAGGTGCACTAGTTCGGCGAAGAGGTGATGATAGATGTGTAATATGGACGGTGGAAATAGCTTTTATAATCTGAATAAATAAAAACAACAAGGTAGCATTTAACAAAAGTGTGTGAAAATGGTGTCTCAATTCTTAGAAACAAGGCCTAGGGTTCGTACTTTCTCTAGTGCAATGCCTCAACGTCATTAACTTAATTGGACCACATGATAATCCCTCAAAGTGCAGTAAACAATCACTCCAAAGTTTCTATTTATATTGGAGAAAGTAGGATGGAATTGCGGAGGTAGCAAACCACCTCAAAGTTGTGTTTCCAATCAATCTATTGAACCACCCCAAGTGACACGAATAGTCCTAGAGATTGTACTACGACAACACCATATGATATGTATCAATTGACCCTTATGTCACCTAGAACACCCTAATGCCACCATGAGTCTCCGCAAGTTAAGACATGCATCGAGGGATGTCAAACCCAAAGTATTCAATCCAACATAAAAAAAACTCAAAGAGCAAGACTCTATTCATCACAAAAGAGATATAGAGGGAAGAACATCATAAGATCCAACTATATTGATAAAGCTCATGATACATCAAGATCGTGTCAAATCAAGAACACACACACACACAGAGAGAGAGAGAGAACACATAGCTACCGGTACAAACCCTCGGCCCCGAGGGTGAACTGCTCACATATCACCATTGAGGCAGCAAGGATGATGAAGAGGCCTCCCATGATGACTAATATGTCTCCAACGTATCTATAATTTTTATTGTTCCGTGCTATTATATTATCCATCTCGGATGTTTTATATGCTATTTTATATCATTTTTTGGGACTAACCTATTAACCTAGTGCCCAGTGCCAATTGCTGTGTTTCCTTGTTTTTGACTTTTACATAAAGGAATATCAAATGGAGTCCAAATGGAATAAAACTTTACAATGGTTTTTCTTGGACTAGAAGAAACCCAGGAGACTTGGAGAGGAGTCCAGAAGCCCTAAGAGGAGGCCACAAGCCGTAGGGGCGCGCCCCAAGGCTTGTGGGCCCCCCGTAGACCTCCTAACCCTAATTCTTGCTCCATAAATACCCAAATATTCCCTCTACACCAGAAGCGTCCACAAAAATACTTTTCTGCCGCCGCAAGCTTCTGTTCTTGTGAGATCCCATCTTGGGGCCTTTTCTGGCACTCCACCGGAGGGGGGTTCGATCACAGAGGGCCTCTACACCAACCTTGTTGCCCTTTCGATGATGTGTGGGTAGTTTACCACAGACCTACATGTCCATAGCTAGTAGCTAGATGGCTTCTTCTCTCTCTTTGATCTTCAATACAATGTTCTCCTCGATGTTCTTGGAGTTCTATCCGATGTAATCTTCCTTTGTAGTGTGTTTGTTAAGATCCAATGAATTGTGGATTTATGATCAGATTATCTATGAATATTATTTGAGTCTTCTCTAAACTCTTTTATGCATGATTAAGATAGCTTTGTATTTCTCTCTGATCCATTGATTTGGTTTGGCCAACTAGATTGATCTATCTTGCAATGGGAGAGGTGCTTTGTGATGGGTTCAATCTTGCGGTGTCCTCACCAAGTGACAATAGGGGTTGCGAGGCACGTATTGTATTGTTGCCATTAAGGATAAAAAGATGGGGTTTATATCATCTTGCTTGAGTTTATCCCTCTACATCATGTCATCTTGCTTAATGTGTTACTCTATTCTCTTGAACTTAATACTCTAGATGCAGGCAGGAGTCGGTCGATGTGTGGAGTAATAGTAGTAGATGCAGGCAGGAGTCGGTCTACTTGTCACTGGCATGATGCTTATATTCATGATCATTGCCTTACATATCGTCATAACTATGCGCTTTTCTATCAATTGCTCAACAGTAATTTGTTCACCCATTGTATGTTTTCTTTCAAGAGAGAAGCCTCTAGTGAATTCTATGGCCACCGGGTCTATTTTCCATCATTTATTTTCAGATCTATAAAACCAAAAACCCAAAAAAATACCTTGCTGTAATTTATTTACCTTTACTTTATTTTGCCTTTTATTTATCTTTTATATCTATCTCTATTAGGTCTCACTCTTGTTCATGGCCGTTAAGGGATTGACAAGCCCTTTTTCGTGTTGTGTGCAAGTGTTTGTTAGTTTGTGCAGGTGCATCTATTGGAGACTTGCTTGTTCCTCCTACTGGATTGATACCATGGTTCTTAACTGAGGGGAATATTTATCTCTACTTTGCTGCATTACCCTTTCCTCCTCAAGGGAAATAGCAACACAAGCTCAGGAAGTAGCAATGACTCTCCCCTCCGGTAATCCGCCGACGAAGCCTGTACCACCAGAAAAGCATGAGCAACACTGGGATGCCATTGGTGTTAGAGAACTTATGTAACTAGATTATTGACTCTAGTGCAAATGGGAGACTATTGGAAGTATGCCCTAGAGGCAATAATATTTGTATTACATGTCCATTATTAAGTTGTATATTCGTGCTATAATTGTATTAGTTCTTGAATATGAAATTCAGAGGGAAACCCAAATATATATGCTGAAACATAAACACCAATATGATTCCTAGTCATGCCATTAAGACTACCTCATGTATTGATGATGACTTGTTTTCCTGATCATGAGCATTGTTATTGTAACAAGGATGCTACCAGTAATGAGAACACATTGTTATTGGGAAAATGGTGTTGGATAGATCGAATTTATGAATTACTGAGAGATGTTATCTTGTTAGTATTTCATATAACTTGTTCATGATTAGTGAGTTCCTTAGACCATGAGTATATTGTATGCCAACATGCCGGATGGTTACTTTTGTGGTTACCAACATCACTATGTAACTAGATGTGAATAAAGGTGACTTATGGGTATACCGGAAACATATGTCTCAGTATTAATACTTCAAGACAGGGATTTGCTCCTCTCATGATAGAGAGATACTCTATGGGCCCACTTGGTGTTACATTGTTATTATCATCTTTCCAGACGTATTTCCACCTTTTATTCGCGGATGATAGCCTGCTATCTTTCAAGGCAAGTGTTAATGGAGCTGAAGAGGTATCAAACCTACTAGAATCATACTGCAGGGTATCTGGACAGAGAATTAACATGGATAAATTGTCCATCTTCTTCAGTAAGGATGTCCTAATATTGTTCGGACTGCAGTAAAGGATCATTTGCATGTCCCAAATGAATCTCTTAGTGAAAGGTTTGGTAATGCCTACGGATGTTGGGCATTCCAAGATGGGGACTTTCAAATATCTAAGTGATAGAATCTGTGAGAAGGTCAAGGGATGGGTGGGAAAGCTTTTATCATCAGGTGGTAAGGATGTTTTAATCAAGGTTGTTGCTCAAGCAATCCCAGTATATTCGATGGCATGTTTTAAACTACCACAAGGATTTTGTGAACACATAAACTCCATTATCAGGAAGTTTTGGTGGGGATTCAAAGAGGGTAAAAGAAAACCAGCATGGGTTTCTTGGGAAGTTATGACAAGGCCCATATATTAGGGCGGGTTAGGATTTAGGGACATGGAAATTTTTAACCTCGCCCTACTTGCTAGGCAGTCATGGAGGATTAATCAAGAGCCCAACTCTCTTAGCGCGAGAATATTGAAATCATTCTACTTCCCTAAGACTACTATCCTTAATGCAGAACTTGGCACAAAACCCTCCCAGGTGTGGCATCCAATTCTAGAGGGCATGGATATCCTGAAGCAAGGTTTGATTCGAAGAACTGGAAATGAACAAGAGACTTTTATTTGGTCAGACAATTGGATCCCTAAAAATTCCTATCTTCGGCCAATTTAATCTCTTGTACAGAATCCACCGGAGAGGGTTGCAGATCTTATGGAGCCAGCTACATCAAGCTGGATTGAGCAGCTAATACGCAACATCTTCTTGCCCAATGATGCCGAGGAAATTTTGAAAATCCTGGTTTGCACACAGAATATTGATGACTACTCGGCGTGGCATCCGAACAGTAAGGGAGTTTTTTAAGTGAGCTCGGCCTACAAATTCATCATCAGGACTAAAACTCAGCAAGAGTTTTGGCTTGAGGGCTATGGCGAATCCTTTGATGGTACCAAAGAAGAGAGTGCATGGTCATCGTTGTGGAAGACCAAAATTCCCGCCGAAAGTTTTTCTGTGGAGATTGGCACATCACTCACTGCTAACTTTTGGTGTGTTGCTTCGAAGAAAAATGATAGAAGTTGATACTTGTCCTCTATGCAGAGCCGAGGACTCGTGGAGACACGCACTTTTGAGCTGCACTATGGCTAGGTGCATATGGGCTTTGTCAGATGACGTTCTTGTTGATAAAATATCTGATAATATGGAACCTAGTGCAAAAAATTAGGTGTTCAATTTGCATGAGAATCTTAATCATGAACGGTCCACGAGGCTGGTCATCACACTATGGGCGATATGGTATGCACGAAGGAAAGTTGTGTATGAATCGATCTTTTAGGGGCCTATACAAACAGTTGAATTCATAAATACGTACTTGCGTGATCTGGGGGAGGCTGTAACGCCCGGATAATTAACCTACAATGAAACTCTGCTAATAATGCCACGTCACCTCCGTTACTGTTGCTAATCTTTCGTTAGTTCAAAACCAATTCAAAAATCAATTCAAGATATGGCAAACAACAACAGTTTTCAAACATTGAAACAAAAATATTCGGTGAATGCCAAATATTGCATTGGTAATTATTATGAAGAAACATGTTTTGAAGACTTAAATATTTTAAATTGAATTAAAATAGAAAAGGAAAAAATAAAAATAAAAAAATAAAAAAGAGAAAAAGGCAGAGCCCTCCCACTGGGCCATCTGTGGCCCAGCTGGCCAGCCCAATTGGGCAAAGGGCCAACCGGCCAGCCCACCCTCACTCCATAACCCCCACGCCCCTGAAACCCTAACCTACTCTCTCATCGCCCCACACCCCACTCCCATACTCCCTCGACTGGATCTGGATCGGGAGGAGCCCGATCCCATCGTCCCCCCGGTCTCCCGCCGCCCCGGCCACCTCGCCATCACCGGAGCAACCTCGCCGGCCTGCCTCCTCCTCCCTGCCGGACTGCTTCCTCTCCGTCCCCGTCGTCTCTGTCCTCCACCTCGACCCCCACTGCCTCGGACCCTACACCTCCCGTGAGATTCTTCTCCTCCGGTCCCCGTTCTCTCCACGCCGCGCCCGTTGCCTGCACCCGCTAGCTCCCGCCGCGTCCCGTTGTGCTCTCCTGCTGTCGCCCGAGCTCCGCGCCGCCGTGTCGCCCGCTCGTCCCCCCCCCCCCCCCCCCCCCCCGCCCCCCCCCCCCCCCCCCCCCCCCCGCACGCGCCCGTGCGCGCCACGCAGCCACCGCTCGCTGGAGCCATCCGTCGCTGTCGTGGCGACTGCCGCGCTCTGCTCCTGCTGCTGTTACTCTGCCGCCGCTGCTGCGCTGCCCTCTCTGTCGCGGCGCTGGCCGCCTCCCCGCGTCCCGCTCCGGCCAGCGCCCCATGGCCCCGTGCCTTGCCGCGCCTGGCCTCCGCCCTCTCCTCCTCCTGCGGCCGCGCCACCGCGCCCGCCCGCGCGCCACTGGCCACGTTGGCGCCATCCCTCGCCTCCGCTCGTCGTGGCACCGGTTGGCCGCGCCGGCTTGCCCCGCCGTCGGTGCCCCGACGGCCTCGTCCTGCTCTGCGGGCGAGTGCCCGCTCGGGTGCGCCCGCACCCGGTAGCCCGCCCCGCTAAGGCCCCCTGGCCCTATGACGCATGGCCCCACGGCCCCAGAAAATGATTAAAAAATATAATAAAAATTAAAAATAAATAAAAAAAATTAAATATTTATTTATTAATTAGCTAAATAATTCACTTAATTAATTTTATTTAAAATTAACTAATTATGATCAATTAACATAATAACTAATTAATCTAATTAACTACTGCTAATTAGCTAAACAGTCCCTGATAGGTGGGACCCACATGTCAGGTTGACCAGGTCAACGGCCAACGTTGACTGCTGACGTCATGATGACATCAGCAAGCACTATTCTGGATAATGTTGAATTAAAATAATTAAATAAATGCTAAAAATGATTTAAATCTTTTAAAATTAATATAAAATAAACCGTAGCTCGGATGGAAAAACTTTGTACATGAAAGTTGCTCAAAACGACGAGAGGAATCCGAATACGCATCCCGTTCGTCCGCCACACATCCCTAGCATAGCGAACACGCAACTTTCCCCCCTCTGGTTCATCTCTCCGAAAACGCGAAACACCGGGGATACTTTCCCGGTTGTTTTCCCCTTCGCCGTATCATCTCCTACTGCGTTAAGGCACACCTAGCACCGTTACTCGTCATGTCATGCATCGATATGCATCTGTTTGCATTGTATTCATTGTTTCTTCCCCCTCTTCTCTCCGGTAGACTACGAGACTAACGCCTGCTGCTGGTGCCCCGATCGACTACGTTGTTGACGACCCCTACTTGCCAAAGCAACCAGGCAAGCCCCCCCTGATCACCAGATATCGCCTATTCTTCTCTCTACTGCTTGCATTAGAGTAGTGTAGCATGTTACTGCTTTCCGTTAATCCTATTCTGTTGCATAGCCTGTCATTGTTGCTACAGTTGTTGATACCTTACCTGCATTCCTAAATGCTTAGTATAGGATGCTAGTTTATCATCAGTGGCCCTACATTCTTGTCCGTCTGCCGTGCTATACTATCGGGCTGTGATCACTAGGGAGGTGATCACGGGTATATACCTATATACATATACATGATACATGTGATGACTAAAGACGGGTCGGCTCGTAGAGTACCCGCGAGTGATTCATAGATTGGGGGCTGAAAGGACCTTTGTCCCGACGGCCCTCTAGGTGGATCTTTGTGGCGGAGCGACATGGCAGGTTGAGACCACCCAGGAGAGAGGTGGGCCTGGCCCTAGTCGGCGTTCGCGGTTACTTCAAGATAACACGCTTAACGAGATCTTGGTATTTGATCTGAGTATGGCCACTGGCCTATATGCACTAACCAACTACGCGGGAACAGTTATGGGCACTCAATGTCGTGGTATCAGCCGAAGCCTTCGTGACGTGAGCGACTGAGTGGCGCACGCCGGGTTGGACTGCGTAACGCAACTTCCTTTGTAATGGAGGTTGCTAGGTCTGCTCACCGGCCGCGTATGCAACATGCAGGTGTGCAATGGGTGATTGGCCCAGACCCTCCCCCCCGACGCTTAGGATTTATACTGGCGCGATGACCTCTCTGTTGTGCCTAGGAGGGGCTGCGACGTGTTGATCTTCCGAGGCCGGGCATGACCCAGGAAAGTGTGTCCGGCCAAAGGGGATCGAGCGTGTTGGGAAATGTGGCGCACCCCTACAGGGAGGTTTATCTATTCGAATAGCCGTGTCCCTCGGTAAAAGGACGACCCGGAGTTGTACCTTGACCTTATGACAACTAGAACCGGATACTTAATAAAATACACCCTTCCAAGTGCCAGATACAGCCTGGTGATCGCTCTCTCACAGGGCGACGAGGGGAGGATCACCGAGTAGGATTATGTTATGCGATGATACTTGGTGAACTTACCATCTACTCTCTTCTACATGCTGCAAGATGGAGACGGCCAGAAGCGTAGTCTTCGATAGGACTAGCTATCCCCCTCTTATTCCGGCATTCTGCAGTTCACTCCACATATACTACCCCTTTCATTGATACCAATGCATATGTAGTGTAGCTCCTTGTTTGCGAGTACTTTGGATGAGTACTCACGGTTGCTTTGCTCCCCCCCCTTTTCCCCTTTCTATACCCTTTTGTTGCGACCAGAAGTTGGAGTCCAGGAGCCAGACGCCACCGTCGACGACGACTCCTACTACTCTGGAGGTGCCTACTACTACGTGTAGGCTGCTAATGACGACTAGGAGTAGTTTAGGAGGTTCCATGCAGGAGGCCTATGCCTCCTTCGATATGTATCCCAGTTTGTGCTAGCCTTCTTAAGGCAGACTTGTTTACTTATGTTTGTACTCAGATATTGTTGCTTCCACCGACTCGTCTATGATCGAGCTCTTGTATTCGAGCCCTCGAGGCCCCTGTCTTATAATATGATGCTTGTATGACTTATTTTATCTGTAGAGTTGTATTGTGATATCTTCCCATGATTCCCTAATCTTGATCGTACACATTTGCGTGTATGATTAGTGTACGATTGAATCGGGGGCATCACAGAGGCCCTGGAGCCGGATGCAGCTCCGAGACAGTCAACAGGGCACTCAACAGATAGTACTGAACGATGAATGGCTCCACCTGAAAGCACTTTCAAATTCAATGTTGATGGAGTTGTAGCTAACCATGGCAAGCTGGGCATTTCGGTGGCGGTGTGCAGGAACCATGATGGCATCTACATGGGGTCCTCGACGTTAGTTTCTCAGATGAATGACCAAACAACTTTGGAAGCATATGTTGTGAGGGAATCTCTTGCCCTCTCTGAGGATTTGGGCATCCAGCATCTTCACGTCGTCTCGGATTGCCTTGGAGTAATTAACGATATTCATCAACTCACAGGTGGAAGGCATGGTGTAGTTATCAAGGAGATCATCAGCCGCTCGAGACTTTTTCTTTCATGTACTTTCATCCATGAACATAGGTGGTTTAATTTTGAGGCACACAATCTAGCTAAGTACTCATGTAATTTAGGAGTAGACCGTCATTTGTGGTTGGGGATTCCCCACGATCAAAATCTTGTACCCATGAACATTTCTGAGACTTAATAAAGTGGGCCTAGATTTCTAAAAAACCATCTTGCCAGACACTTGTGATTATGATCACGCTATACCGGAACATGGACCCGAGTAAATAGAGCAAAACCAATAATGAGGATAATTGGTATAGTAATCAAGGAGTTGATTGCGAGGATACCAATTATCTCACCTCGGGTTTTGTAAATGTTCGCGAAGCAAAGGGAATGGTATTCGTAAACAAAGGTTCGTTTGAGTAATTCATGAATATGCAGAAGTTATTAAGGGTGTCCAGATCCCTCTATTAACTATTGACCGGAAAGTGTCCTCTTATTTCTAAACTTGTAGGGTCACACATTTAACGGGGAATAGTCATGGTTACCGGAGAAATGAGAAATGGGTAAATGAGCTCCGAAATAGTTTTGGATAGTTCTGAAAGTGTTTCAGATAGTTACAGGAGGGTTCTATGAATTCCGGAAAGGTATAACATGATTTTGGAAAATTCGGATCTATATATGGAAAGTTTTTAGGGGTCTTGGAATGGGTTTCGGAGACATCCGGGATTTAATTTGTGGAAGAAAGTTGTGGAGAGATGTCATGAGATGACCCCCTTAGTGGGCCCCATAGGTCCCACATGGGGTGCCACTTCCATATGGAAGGGCTGAATTAGGCAAGGAGAGGGAGTCCTTCCCTCCTTGCTCTAATTGGAGGAGTATGACTCCCCCTCCTTGGGCGCCCCCTCCTCTCTCTCCACCTATATATATGTGTGGAGGGCTCCCTATTGCAACACATCAATCCAAAGGGGATCCCTCCTGCATAGCTCCACACTCTACCGGTCTAATTGGCCTAAGTGTTTAGGCTTCCAATTAGACGGGCTCTAATCTTGGTCTAATTGGTTTAATAGATTAGACTCCTAATTAGACAGAAGCGCCGCTAGGCTTTCTCTCTCTAGTTTTCTCGGAGTTCTTCTACCTGGACGTCGAAGCTCTACCGGACTACTACTACGGAATGCGTGGATACCTCAGAGGGATTGTACACTTTGACTCTCATCTCGGAGAACTTTCTCATGGCTGGGAGGTGAAACCTAGCTGCGGGAAACCGTTGCGCTGCACCGACTCTTCATAGCTTCCACTACTCTTCTCATCCGTGATTTTGATCGTTACCGTCATCTTCATAGAGTTTCTGGGTGTGATCGTGTAGGATAATTTTTTGTTGCGTAGCACATTCCCATACACTAATACTCTTATGATCATACAATGTATAACCAATAGCAACACGATGGTTCCATAGGACTGACAATAATCTCTTTTACATGATGATTCCAAAATTGGAGGCAGGCAGTGGAGGCCCGTTTGGAGGTTGCTCCATATCCAACCATCAGCATAGGAGCATAGTTTTAGCTTTTCCTGCTCACGCCGCACACGATATTTTAAGCAACTCGGCTTCCATGCAACACCGCGACGGGAACCCGACCTTTAATGCATGCACGCTCCCTTAGATTTTCGTGGCGTGCCGTCGGATGGCCATCACGGGCATCATCTCCTATCTTGCGAGTGAGCATGCTGGGAGGAATTGTGAGCAGACGTGATAATCTGTGCACCCGTGAAGCGCCCGAGCTAGCCGCAACAACGTTTCTCACTAGGAGACACACCCTTTGACCACCCGTCGCCGCCCGCCTGCTGCCTTCCCAACTGCCTCCTTAATGGTGCTGGCAGGAGCCTATAATAGGTTGTCACCCTCCCTCTCCTTGGTGCCTCACATTCTCATCTCGTCCAGCTCCAATCCCATCCTCGTCTTCAATGACGCACCTGGAGAAGCTCCCCCTCGTCTTCAATTTTGGGGATGATGAGGAGGAGAAGCACATGGCAGATCCTTTAAACCCTTAAGGGGCCAGATGAACGTGGCTCTATAGAAAGCTACGAAAATGGAGCAGCAGATTTGGGCCCTCGGGACTGCGCCCACACCCGCCGCCGCAAATGGATGGTCGGGCTGGGCCACCGCCGCAGAAGCGCATTTCTGGATCGTCGAAGCCCGCATTGCCGCATTCTACACTAGCCGTGGCCGTGGCGATGGTGGTAGCTGTAGCTAAAACTGGTAGACTGTTTAACCAAATATGGTCCATCTACTACCACTATAAAAGGAAGAGAGCGGCAGATCCAAACAATCGCAACCATCCATCATGAACATCTAATGGTCCGTAGTTTTTCTATGTTTAATACTAGCAAGCCACTAATCACGCAGTAAGCAGAAGGACCCGCACGACTAATCCTCCCCGTTCCTTCGTCCTGAACAAAACTGCCCGCACGAACCCATGACCTTCGCTACTCCTCCTCTGCTACCCACGCCTCCCGCAGATCCCCCGCTCGGCCGCTCCCCGCAGATCCTCTGCTGCCCCACGGACGCGACCGCGGACTGCCGCCGCCGATGATCCCATCTGATGGCGGCGCCGACCCATCCCTGGCGCTGGATGCGGTGACCTCCGGCAGAGGCGCGCCCGGCCACGCCTTCCCCAGCACAGTCTCGCCGGGCTGCCTCCGCTCCTCCGGCAGCGCCGCGCCCGTTCGCCGCAGCCCGCCGGCGAGGGCACAATCGATGCCGACCTGCACGCGCAAGGGGAGGCGGCAGGAGCAGTCGTGCAAGGGCAGGACCAGCCGTGCGGTCAATCGAGCAATCCTTTTGCATCTTGGCCGCCATGTCCCCCGCCGTCGACGACGCCCGCTGTGGCGATCTCCGCCCTGGCGACCAGCTCTGCCTCGCCTGCCAAATCAAATCTACGAACTAAGGTTGATTTCTATGACTTCAGTTCGCTGGTGGTACTGGCATAACGCTTATGTTGCAGGCTTCTCCAGAATGATTCCTCATAAGAGATATCTCAACCAGTCATAAGTTAGCCTGAAGACATAAGGTGCAGATATTCTTCCTTGGTATAAGAGATACTTTCAACTAATCACACGTGCAATGTTACATTTGAGTAAGGGATTACCATGTTCTCTGAATTTTCTACCCGACAGATATGTTCAACTATATTTAGAGTATTCTGATAAAGGGTTTACCCCCGCTTTATATTATAAAGCATCCGGATATTTAGAGTATTATACATCTCTAATCTGCATATTTGAGACCAACATGATAATGTTCCATACTTCTTAAGCCATTTTGGTGCCACCTATTGTACCATCATTTTTTGCTTCAGGTATTGTCCTTATTTCCAAACAATTCCATTGTCTTCGCTTCTCTACGCACATGTGTTTTTTAGTCTTCCTCTCACTCTTTTGAGCTTCTACAGAACTGAGTCTGACTGCTATGTTTACCCTTCTGAATAATACCCTTATCAAGTTTTCAGCTTTTAATGTAAAACTGTAACCAATTACCGAAATTTTGGAGTTCTTTTTCACCTTTTCTTGTCCGGTTGTGGATAAAAAAAACTTATGCTGAATCATTGCGTCTCCAGACGAGCAGTGCAGATTTGAGAGTTAGGTTATTGTCAAAAGTTTTCCGTTTTATCCATACAATAGTAAAATTAGTTTTACATAATTTGAATGTGTGCTCGCATGAGCTTGTAAACTTCTCTCATGTGTCCACACAAGGGCGGAGGGAAGATTCTTTCTGTGAAGAAACCTATTTTGTATGAAGTTGTAGTTGATTTTGTCGGACTGGGAAGTGATGGATGCACCAAGTAGGTGGTCTTTATTTCCGGGATTAGAATTTTCAAAAGGGCTGTTTCTTCTCACCTTGATCTTGTGATCTAATGAAATTTATTCCTGATTTTTATCAGGGACACAACAGTGAAGATGTTTTTGAATTTCGTGTTGTAGCTAAATGGTGAAGTTTTCATGAATTCATGTTATGAATTGGTTCTCACTTTTTTTATCATAACCTTTTATTATCTCATGATTTATTGATTTTTTTTGTTTTTTCTATTGATATTTCTGTTTGCAAAACGATTATTAGATATTGGAGAATTAACGAGGTATGGCTACTGCCAAGCATGCTTTCAGAAGTACACGATTCAAGAGATTTTCTATTTTGGCAGAAGTTGGTGTGCCTACTGACAAGTGTGCTCTGAAAATTAGTCAATTACTGCACCAGCTGGACTTATAGATCGGTTCACAAGGTTCTTTCTGGACAGTAGTAATGGTTTTAATACATTTAAAACATGTATGGTTATTTGATTCATGAACAAAACAAATATATTCTCTTTTGAGCTTTGGGCATTTCACATATGACCATTGTACTGTTGCACTATTACTACGACCTATGTGAAAGGTAAATAAACCTTTCAGCAACATATGTTGGTATAATTCTCTCCCAACTAGCATTATATGCCATATATAGTTGGGTTTTTTTTACCGAAATGTTAGGAGCCTCGTGTATAAGGTATGCAGAAATTCTCACTTTGGGGAAGTGATTAATTCTTCATGTGCAGTAACCTGGAGAGATGGTGCTGGTGGATTCTAGCCGCAAGGTGAGTGGCTTGATCCTTGATTAATCATGTTTAATTTTAAATGGATGTGAAGTGATTGTCCTAGATCAATGCGTGATTTATGTGCAAATGCTACAGTCGAAGACATGCAGTTGCTTGCCGTCGATGAAGCGACATCAACATGGGTAGCTGATCCAGTCATCTGTTAGTCTGTTCGTCTTTCTTCCTTGCACTTTGTTCTTCAGTCATGTGTTGGGCATCCTTCCCCATGCTACTGACTCTATGGTGTCGCTGGCCCATGCTTCTGACTCTCCAGACATATACTCACTTGTTAGAAATCCCATGGCAATTGCTTTCATGTGAATTTTGGTTAGTACTCCGTATTTATGATGTTGCTGGCCTCATTGCTCTGAATATACTACCACACTGCATGATAAAATCAACAATGACTTTTCTTAATGCATGTAAATTATCGCTTCTCTGTAATGTTTGATGTCAATTTATTCCATGACAATGGTGCAAACTAGGATCTGACCGGACAAGACAGCCGCATATTTAGTTTAGGTGTTGCTGTTACTGCAGGCCCTTGTCCAGATGGAGGACTTGGCTTCTTCAGTGAGGATAATTCAATACTACACTTTGATTCAATAGAGTGCGAGGTAATTTTCTTCTTACCTGATGTGGTTACATCTAAGTAAAATTTCCTTTGGGTGCTTCAACACCAACCGGGCTTCTGTCTATAGAGTTGTTTTTATTTATATTTCTTGAGCTGCTGTTGTTGCTTCTCATTTTTTATATTTGTTTCTTGATATAGCTTCATTCGGGTTTAAGTGCGTTGCTGCTGGTCGCCTCTTGTGATTGTGTACAGCTTGCTTCTGACATAGCCAAGATTAAAGGAGAGGAGAGTCATTGCTGATGGCTTGGAACTTTTTGGTGCATCATGCTATGCGACTAAGGTGCAATGCCTTATCCATTGAAGCTTTTGTTTCTTCATCTAACATGTACACCTTGAACAGAACCATCTTCTTTTTGTTTCTTTTTTTTCAATTCTGGATAGGTCACGCTGACAGACACTTGGTGAGATGTTTGAAGCTGCTCATAGTATCATGACCTAGCTTGGAGACTGTGCCAAGGTATCATCTGCAGTGTCATGTCTGTGTTCTGTCTAAATAGCATGCGATGCTTTACATTGGCATCAGAAAGTCCACTTCAATATCATTTTTTGGCTGCTTTATAGTATTAGTACTACTATTTTTCTTCTGTAATCATGGATTTGCAATTTGACTGAAGCTGTAAATTTTGATATGTTGCCTTGTGGTTAAGTTTTTATAAGAAAATAGTTAGTAATTGTGAATTTCTTCATTCTCAACAGATAGAATGTTCCTTTCTTTTCCTGTATACCCATTACAGTGGTACGTATCCTTCATTACAAAGAGCCAGTTTGTCGTTGCAGTGTTTTTCTATTCACTTAAATCTATACATAGTTAGATGTCTTTCCCGATGTGCAAAACTCGATGGATGGCACATAAATTGCTTGTTTAACAGATGGAATTCAGGGATTTATGGCATTCATTATATTGATTATAATGCTCTGTACATATTCATTATATTGGTGAGTGTGAAATAGAGTGCAATGCACGCGCCAGCATGATCAGATCATTGGTAGATCAATTTTGAAGCCTGGCTGATGAATGACTAGCTTATATGGTTCTGTTGTTGTAGGCTGAAGTTTTCTTTCTTGGGCAACTAAGGCAGAAGAACCTGGTGAAATTGGTTGGGTAGTGCTACGAGCATGAACACCGGATGTTGGTGTACAAATTCATGAGCGTTGGGAGCCTTGAGACGCACCTCTTCAAAAGTGAGTTCTTCACTGCTTTCTGTCAATTGATCATTCCAAGTATTAGTATGTTTGGTGGTTCCTGAGACCAGCAAGATAAAGAAAAATGTTACTCTCTCCAATACAAAATAAGTGTCGTGGTTTTAATTAAAATTTGAACTAAAACCATGACACTTACTATGGATTTGTAAGAGTAATTCAGAATTCTGAGCACGTACGAGTGCCATCTGGTCCATTGATAATGAACTGTTCTTGTCCCCTGAACTTTCTTTTCCATAAGTCACAAGTCAAGAGGATAGCTGAGCTCTCTCTCCCTTCCAAAGGGACTACACTTTCTCTTTTTAAAATCAGATGAATGTAAATATTCGATATTTACTAAAAAGGGATACTGGATATTTTGGATTGAAAATTTACTTGTCCGACCAGCTTCTTGGTACTTGTAAGTTAGTACAACTCTTGGTCAATGTGGATGAGGAAACTGACCTGAAACATCCTATTTCCTTCACGTATAAATGGCTCCCTCCTGCGGATGATAAGGATGAAGATCGCCGTCGGCCCAAGGGCCTTAACTTTCTCCATGACACCAACCTGCCGGTGATCTACAAGCAGGCCTTCAACATCTACTGGACTAGGTAGGTCACACGTAACTTGAGACTTTCTGCTAAGAAAAGAAGCAGTTCTCAAATGTCTCTCATTTTGGAACTTTAGTGATGGTTACTGAAAAATGGGGTCGAACAGTACATCACACCTCTTATGCTGAAATTACCACAAAAGTATGTGACAAATGAAAAAAATAATTTGATCTTGAATCTTAATTTCAAATCTTTACCTTTTGACCTGTTGAACCATCAAAGATGCCATGTTTCTGAGCTTTAGCTAGCCCAGTGCGTTAAGTGTAGCTCTGACCTGACTGGAACTCTGAATATTCTTGGATGGATGCCAAACCTGAGAAATCCTATGAACATTTTGCCGTCATGGTCACATAATTGTCCAGTGAGATATGAAGCTTCTTGTGTACTTTGTCCACCTATATTTGAAAATGAATCCACTTTATGAACAAGAATACTTTAAAGTATTTACCCCAGGTATCTGTAAGCTATTACAAGGATCGAACTTATTTCCATCTTTCTTCGGTGCAAGCTGCAGGGTCAGTTTGAGCCTTCACGAGCTCGACATCGGAGCCAGCACTCTACATGCTTATCGACGCGGTGGCCATCGAGGTCAAACTTGTCCGTAAATACTTGTCGGAGTAATGGATGTATCTATACGCATTTTAGTTTTAGACACATCCATTTTTATGCATTTCTTCGACATGTACTGTGATTTGTGAAGACGTGCGTTGCACGTACACGCTAACTAGTCAATGTAAGTAGCATGGCGACAACTTTTCCCTCCAAAAATATTTGGAATGAAATCGAACTATAGTCTGAATCAAATGTGTTTTAAATTTTTGGTTTTAAATAAGCGACTCTACTCTAATGCATGTGGCAAACACGCGGTACCCAAAACGGAATAACTGTCAGTAGACATGCATATACACTGAACCTAAACGGCGTGCTTGTGCTGGATATACGAACGATCATCTGATGATTCTGATCAATGAAATAGAGGCGTGCGCTGACCGTTGATTGGCGGCTTTGTTCCCTGGCGGCTGGTGCTCGCCGGTGCACACGACGAGCTAGACCTCGTGCTTGATGACACTGTCCACTAGCCGCTACTGCGTCGTCCTGAGCCGTGTACGGTGCATCCGTGTGGTGTGGGATGTCGATCAGGCGGGAGCAGATCAGAGGATGGGATGGGGTGGTCCAAGTGGGGCACGGACCTACGCCGAATGACGCATCAAGACAGCGACACGTGGCGAGTGAGCGGAGGCGGAGTTGCCGGTCCGTGCGGCGTGGGGCAAATTTGACCTGTGGACAAAATCAAATCACAGAATGAACTGTTCGTGAAACTATTTCACGCGGCTGACCTTTTTGTATGACGCCCGACACGAAGGCGTCACACTACATTTTGCAACGCCTCACAGATAGGCGCTACACGCCTGGCCAACGTTGCATCCCAAACTGCCTAAAAATTGCTAAGTCATTGTGCAGAGCCTACGAGCTAGGCGCGGCACTGTATAGTGTGGTGCCTAGCTCTCAGGCGTTGCACTACAAAATGAAGCAACCACTAATGCAACGCCTAGAAGCTAGGCGCTACACTGTATAGTGTGGCGCCTAGCTCTCAGGCGCTGCACACTGACTTAGTAATTTTCGGATCACATGGGTGCGACGCTGGCCAGGCGTGTAGCGCCTATCTGCGAGGCGTTGCACAGTGTAGTGTGACGCCTTCGTGTCGGGCGTCACACAAAAAAGTCAGCCGCGTGAAATAGTTTTACGAGCAGTTCATTCTGTGATTTGATTTTGTCCATAGGTCAAATTTATTAATTTTGCCACGGCGTGGTGCTGGTGCGTGCTACGGTGGGCCTATACGGCCAGTTTAAGCCACCAGTTGACATCACTATTGATGAATGAATATTTTTTTAGAAAAACCTCCATCTCTTGACCGTTGGATGGGCATATCCAACAACAACTAATATTTTAGAAAATACCCAGAAGCTCTCCGGCGCTCCGCACCTCTATATGAAAAAAATTCCCCAAAAATCAAAAAAATCCAAATTTTTGGGATGTCAAACCTGGTTTTCCAATCTACTTTCACGTGAAATTTCATGAAAAAATACTAAAAGACGTATCCATGGCGAAGGAATTACTGCCCGAAAAAAATGTACCCAAACAGTGTTTTGCTATATATAGAAATTTTTTGTCTTTTTTGTCATGAATACGTTTTCTGGTATTTTTTTCACCAAATTTCAGACGAAAGTACATCGGGAACCAACGTTTGATATCCCAAAACCCCAGATTTTTTTTTCAAATTTCTTGGTATTTTTCCTGGTATTATACGTATAAGGGTGCGGAGCAGCCGAGAGCTCTAAATCCTCATCCGGTACAGATACTTCTTTGCGAGGACTCTCTTTTACATATGGCAGCGTGTTACATAGATTATTACTCGTAAGCTACCCCATCACTGCATGTCTCAATCACGAACTTAAAAGGAATTTTACAACGTCACCGGACCGAGAAAGTACACGCACTCTGCTTCTCGAGACAACGATTGATCGATCCACCCACCGAGCAGCAACCGAACGCAGATTTACCAGGGCAATCTCACCGGTCCACCGTGCACTATATCTATGCAAAATCTAAGTTGTGACTAAGGGCATCTTCAACGTCCACCATCAAACTGTCAGCATATGTCCGGATCATACGGTATGGATAGCGGAAGCTATCCAACACGGGTATGTATTGGCCTGCAGAACGATTTGAATGTATTTTCTCCCGTAAATCGGTGACAAATGTGAGACTTTGTGGGTGTCTAGACAGCTGCCGCGCCCGCGTCTGACCGCTCTGGCTCACAAAAAATCCCGACCCGCCTCTGCGCTTTTCATCCTACGCCTGCGCTGCTTGTCGGGCAACATTCATGCCGGTCCAAAGTATGCAGCGGCCGTCATTGATACCGCGATTTGACCGGATAGGAGGGCAGCATAGACGGACGCGACCTCTCACTGCCGGCATTAAAGTGGCGCATTGACCGATAAAGCGTCGTCTGTTGCACGCCAAACTGAACATGCATCATCGTCGCATTCAACAGCCACAAATTGCTTACCTTCTCCCATTAAACCCGTGAATGCGCTGAGAAACCTACTCCAGACACATGTCCGTTCGCGAGCCGCCCGTCATTAAACACAACGCTTATTGGATCCGGCTGTTCGCTCGCTATTTAAACGGTGCCAGACGTCGGCTAAAATCGCACCACACTCCGCTCCCATCTGCTCGTTGCACCATTTTCTCCACTATCTTCATGGCATCCGGCGAGCAAGAAGAGGAGTTCTCTGGCATACAAGCCGGCTGGGTGGCCCATCGTGCCCGCCGAATACGAGCCAGTCAACGCTTTGCTCCACCACCCTCGATGATCCAGGCCGTTGTAGGCCAGCCCGCGGATGGAAAAGCTCCCAACCGGCACGTTGTTCAGCAACTCGCCGCTCCAAGCCGGCTTGCCATGGAGTGCCGAGCTGCTCCAGGCCGGCACACGGGGATCACGGCGGCACGTGCATCATGGATGCCGTGGGCGACGTCGTGTTGTACGGCTCCTCCCGTGCTCGGGACTGCGCCATCCACTGCCAAGGTACATGTAACCGCGCCATGCCGGTGGAGAAAAAAGCCGGCTTCGCGGAGATGGACGAAACGATGGCCAGCACGTCCGCGGTCGCCGCCATCATCGGGGAGAAGGCCACCGCCGCCGCTTGGGTCCCATGAAGGCCACCACCGAGGCGACGCCAGCGTACACAGTCGGTGTCTTACCCAATCGTAGGCCATCATCGTCCCCTTCCCCTCCGACTGAAGCACATCGTGGCAGTTCGATGAGTGATATTTTTACACTCCTCTACTCTTTGCTTAAACCGAGATATTTCATTTAAACTGACATATTCGCTCCGACATTGCCACTATTGACTAATGAATGCATATGATTCCACAAATCCTCTCTTTATTGTGTTTCCACATGAAATGGGCTAAATATGGATGAAACCAAGTAAGAACATGGAAAAGAGTGAAGAGGGGAATAGAAGAAATCATGAGGAGACGCACCCGAAGCCTCATCGCAAAATATGGTGTTTCATGCGACCATGACCACTCGCATGAGCGGTTATATGACATGGAAACCGAGGCCTCTAATCGACCTGAAAAACTTCTATAAAGGGGCCGAGGCTAAAATGTCAACAGAACATCCTCGAGCAAAGCCAGAACAGAGTCATTCTCATCCATCTCCATCAAACCTAGCCGCCACCATTTCCATCTCCATAGCCGCCATCACCACCATAGTTGCTCTTCCACTAGATCATACTTGTAATCGTGCGTCGCACACAACATTCATTGTAAGACATATTATCAATCAATCAATCTCCATGATGTGTTCTTCGTGTGATCCGATCCCCACGTGTGAGTAGTTCGGTAAGGTATGTGTCGAGGCAAGAGCCATGCAAACCTCTATATTTGTTGTGGGGATCAATGGAATGGCTTTGAATTAATGTCCCCTATGTGTGAAATAAAATTGTTCTGTAGATGTATCTTGTCTCCTCTGCATTCTTCATCCCTGCAGGTACCCAGGATCATGGAGAGTGACCCACAGAGAGGCTAAGGGAAGGGAGACCGTGAAGTGTTATTCTAAAAACCAGTGACAGAAAGGATTAGTATGGTAACATGGATCCTACATCTATGGATTCAAGAGGTGTAGTCATTAAATACCCAAAGCTCTTGTCTGATTATTGCAATCTTAATTATCAGGCAACCCTGCGGGATGGATAGGACCTTCGGTTGGACAACTGACTCTTGATGCAGGATGTGTGATGATCAAGACGTAATTTGGACACATCCTCCACTTCGGTTCGTAACAAGAATATCTCGATGGGTGACTTCCAATGCACAAATTAAGATCATAGTTGGATCCAACATGAATACATGGTTGTAAGTATTAAGGCCTCATACCCATGCATGCTTTTATTATGAGTGTTCAGCTCAAGGTTGTTTGATTTGATCCCGTCAAAAGTTGGAATTGTTTCCTTAACAAAAGCTTGCTAGAGATCCTAGCTTAAAGGGGCCTGATATGCCGCCAACGTATCTACTTTTTCTAATGCTTTTCCTCTTGTTTTGGACTCTAATTTGCATGATTTGAATGAAATTAACCCTGGACTGACGCTGTTTTCAGCAGAACTACCATGGTGTTGTTTTTGTGCAGAAAGAAAAGCTCTCAGAATGGAATGAAACTTTACGAGGATTTTTATACAATAAACAAGAATTTCTGGATCCAAGAACCACCGGAGGGGGGGACCTAGGTCGGCAAAACCCACCAGGGCGCCCCCTCCTGGCACGCCCAGGTGGGTTGTCCGTACCTGGTGGCCCCACAGATCCTGATTCCAACGCCATAAATACCTATTTTTCTAGAAAAAAATCAGGAAGAAAGAATTATCGTGATCCACGAGACGGAGTCGTCGTCACCTCCTGTTCTTCATCGGGAGGCCAGATCTGGAGTCCGTTTGGGGCTCCGGAGAGGGGGATCTTCGTTCTTCGTCATCACCAACCCTTCTCCATCGCCAATTCCATGATGCTCCCCACCGGGAGTGAGTAATTCCTTCATAGGCTCGCTGGTCGGTGAGGAGTTGGATGGGATTCATCATGTAATCGATTTAATTTTGTTAGGGCTTGATCCCTAGTATCCACTATGTTCTAAGATTGATGTTGCTATGACTTTGCCAAGCTTAATGCTTGTCACTTTGGGCCCGGGTGTTATGATTTCAGATCTGAACCGTTTACGTTATCACCATTATATCCATGTTCTAGATCTGATCTTGCAAGTTATAGTCACCTACTACGTGTTATGATCCGGCAACCCCGGAGTGACAATAGTCGGGACCACTCCCGGTGTGATAGCCTGGCTTATTAGGGATGATAGACTACTCATATCAATAAGGAATTCCTTCTTTTCGGAAGCCCATTCGGACAAAACTCCAAAGTTAAGTGTGCTCAGCTTGGAGTAGTTTCAGGATGGGTGACCGACCGGGAAGTTGCTCCCGGGTGCGCACGAGTGAGGATAAAGTGCGCATAAAAGACTACTATTGATCTGTGGGGCCAGTCTAGATCCCGCCAGGAGTAACGACCACCGGCGGGTGTGTCCGGGGTGTTACAAGTTGGTATCAGAGCCGACCCTCGCGGTTACACGGATGTTTGCGGACATGTGCTCGGTCATGTTGTTCATGATGTTTGTGACCCGTCGTGGCACCCGGCATGGCACATGTACCGGACTGGATGCACAGACGTATGTACCAAGAGGGAACGTTCCTGTGGCTCGACGAGGACGTCGGTTCCTCTAAGTGGGGTGTATGTGATAGCCTGGCTTATTAGGGATGATAGACTACTCATATCAATAAGGAATTCCTTCTTTTCCGGAAGCCCATTCGGACAAAACTCCAAAGTTAAGCGTGCTCAGCTTGGAGTAGTTTCAGGATGGCTGACCGACCGGGAAGTTGCTCCCGGGTGCGCACGAGTGAGGATAAAGTGCGCAAAAAAGACTAGTATTGATCTGTGGGGCCAGTCTAGATCCCGCCAGGAGTAACGACCACCGGTGGGTGTGTCCGGGGCGTTACACCTGGTGATGACCGTAGTTTGAGGAGTTCATGTATTCATCGTGTGTTAATGCTTTGTTCCAGTTCTCTATTAAAAGGAGGCCTTAATATCCCTTAATTTTCAATAGGACCCCGTTGCCATGGGAGGGTAGGACAAAAGATGTCATGCAAGTTCTTTCGACAAGCACATATGACTATTTACGAAATACATGCCTACATTATATTGATGAACTGGAGCTAGTGCAGTATTGCCCTAGGTTATAACTGTCTCATGATGAATATCATCCAACAAGTCACCGATCCAATGCCTACGAATTTATCTTATATTATTCTTGCTAACTTACTACTGCTATCGCTACTGTTGCACTTGTTACAAAACTGTTGTTATCACTGTTACCATTACCATTACTGTTGTCACTATTATCAAAACTACCATATTACTTTGCTACTGATCATGTTGCTGCAGATAATTAATCTGCAGGTGGTTTTGAATTGACAACTCAGCTGCTAATACCTTTAAATATTCTTTGGCTCCCCTTGTGTCGAATCTATAAAATTGGGTTGAATACTCTACCCTTGAAAACTGTTGCGATCCCCTATACTTGTGGTTTATCAAGACCTTTTTTTGGCGCCGTTGTCGGGGAGCATAGCTATATTTGTTGAGTCACTTGGTATTATTATCAATTTATCATTATGAAGAATCTAAAGGATGCTAAGACTAAGATTTTTCCCTCAAATAAGAGGGAAGGTAAGGAACTGCCATCCAGTTCCGCTTTAGATTCACCTTCTGTTATAAGTAAACTTGCAACACCACCACATGCTATCAATTCTGATATGTCGCAAGTTATTGATGATGCTACTTCTGCTATGGATAATGCTTATGATGATGCTAGTACCTTGCTTCATAATGATGATGTGCCACTTGGTGAATTTCTTGATAAACAAATTGCTAGAGTAATACAACATGATGTTGTTGAATCTGATGATGAGCTTGAGACTGAAGCTCCTGAAACACCTGCTAGAACTAGACTTCCTAGATATGAATTTCCTAAGGTACCGGAAGGTTATGTTATGAATGAGGAGACAACTAGAGATATTCTTTCTTGTAAGGATAGAGATGATCTAGAGAAATTATTATGCAAGTATAAAGAAAAATCTCTAAATGCTAGAATGAAATATGATCCTAAGTTTGCTACTTCACCAGTCTTTATTGATGATAAGGATTATGAATTCTATGCCGGCCAAGAGTTAATTACTTTGGTTGAATCTGATCCTTTCCATGGTTATGAAACTGAAACTGTTGTGGCACATCTTACTAAGTTGAATGACATAGCCACCCTTTTTACTCATGATGTGAAAACTCGCTATTACTTTATTCTCAAATTATTTCCTTTCTCATTAAAGGGTGATGCTAAAGCTTGGTACAATACTCTTGCTCCTGGTTGTGTGCGTAGTCCCAGGATATGATTTATTACTTCTTTGGAAATATTTCCCTCCTCATAAGAAACAAGCTGCTTTATAGGAAATATTTAACTTTGTTCAAATTAAAGAAGAGAGTCTCCCACAAGCTTGGGAGAGGCTTTGCTAGTTACTTAATGCTTTGCCTAATCATCTCTTACGAAAAATGAAATACTTGATATCTTCTATAATGGACTGACCGATGCTTCTAGGGATTTCCTAGATAGTTGTGTTGGTTGTGTTTTCAGGGAACGAACTGTTGGATGATGACCCACAAGTATAGGGGATCTATCGTAGTCCTTTCGATAAGTAAGAGTGTCGAACCCAACGAGGAGCAGAAGGAAATGATAAGCGGTTTTCAGCAAGGTATTCTCTGCAAGTACTGAAATAAGTGGTAACAGATAGTTCTGTGATAGGATAAATTGTAACGAGCAACAAGTAACAAAAGTAAATAAATTGCAGCAAGGTGGCCCAATTCCTTTTGTAGCAAAGGACAAGCCAGAACAAACTCTTATAATAGGAAAAGCGCTCCCGAGGACACATGGGAATATCGTCAAGCTAGTTTTCATCACGTTCATATGATTCGCGTTCGATACTTTGATAATTTGATATGTGGGTGGACCAGTGCTTGGGTGTTGTTCTTACTTGAACAAGCATCCCACTTATGATTAACCTCTATTGCAAGCATCCGCAACTATAACAAAAGTATTAAGGTAAACCTACCATAGCATGAAACATATGGATCCAAATCAGCCCCTTACGAAGCAACGCATAAACTAGGGTTTAAGCTTCTGTCACTCTAGCAACCCATCATCTACTTATTACTTCCCAATGCCTTCCTATAGGCCCAAATAATGGTGAAGTGTTATGTAGTCGACGTTCAAATAACACCACTAGAGGCTAGACAACATACATCTTATCAAAATATCAAACGAATACCAAATTCACATGACTACTCATAGCAAGACTTCTCCATTGTCCTCAGGAACGAACGTAATTACTCACAAAGCATATTCATGTTCATAATCAGAGGGGTAATAATATGCATATAGGATCTGAACATATGATCTTCCACCAAATAAGCCAACTAGCATCAACTACAAGGAGTAATCAACACTACTAGCAACCTACTAGCACCAATCCTGGACTTTGAGACAAGAATTGGATACAAGAGATGAACTAGGGTTTGGAGATGAGATGGTGCTGGTGAAGATGTTGATGGAGATTGCCCTCTCCCGATGAGAGGAGCGTTGGTGATGACGATGGTGATGATTTCCCCCTCCCGGAGGGAAGGTTCCCTGGCAGAACAGCTCTGCCGGAGATCTAGATTGGATCCGCCAAGGTTCCGCCTCGTGGCGGCGGAGTCTCGTCCCGAAAAGTTCCTTCTTATTTTTTTCTCATCGAAAGACCTCATATAGGAGAAGATGGGCATCGAAGAGCCACCAGGGGGCCCACGAGGTAGGGGCCGCGCCCTAGGGGGGGCGCCCCCACCCTCGTGAGAAGGGTGTGGGCCCCCCTGGCCTTCATATTTGGCGTGGATTTTTCTTTATTTCTTTTAAGACGTTCCGTGGAGTTTCATGACTTTTGGAGTTGCGCAGAATAGGTCTCTAATATTTGCTCCTTTTCCAGACCAGAATTCTAGCTGCCGGCATTCTCCCTCTTTATGTAAACCTTGTAAAATAAGAGAGAATAGCCATAAGTATTGTGATATAAGGTGAAATAACAGTCCATAATGCGATAAATATCGATATAAAAGCATGATGCAAAATGGACGTATCATTGGACAAGCTGAGGAATTATTGAATAACATATTGAAAAATTATGATGATTGGACTCTCCCTGAACCACCGCCTAAACCCACTTTGAAGAAGAGGGGTATACTATATCTCAGTCCTGAAGATATGCAAGTGATAACTGACAAGTGTAGGAGATCGCAACAGTTTTCGAGGGTAGAGTATTCAAGCCAAATTTATTGATTCGGCACAAGGGGAGCCAAAGAATATTCTCAAGTATTACTAGTTGAGTTGTCAATTCAACCACACCTGAAAGACTTAATATCTGCAACAAAGTATTTAGTAGCAACATAACATGGAAGTAACGGTAACGGTGGCAAAAGTAACAGTATTGGTTTTGTAGTGATTGTAACAGTGGCAACGGAAAAGTAACTAAACAAAGATCAATATGTGAAAAGCTCGTAGGCAATGGATCAGTGATGGATAATTATGTCGGATGTGATTCCTCATGCAACAGTTATAACATAGGGTGACATAGAACTAGCTAGCTCCAGTTCATCAGTGTAATGTAGGCATGCATGTATTCCGAATATAGTCATACGTGCTTATGGAAAATAACTTGCATGACATATTTTGTCCTACCCTCCCGTGGCAGCGGGGTCCTATTGGAATCTAAGGGATATTAAGGCCTCCTTTTAATAGAGTACCGGAACAAAGCATTAACACTTAGTGAATAGATGAACTCCTCAAACTATAGTCATCACCGGGAGTGGTCCCGATTATTGTCACTTCGGGGTTACCGGATCATAACACATAGTAGGTGACTATTGACATGCAAAATAGGATCAAGAACTCACATGTATTCATGGAAACATAATAGGTTCAGATTTGAAATCATGGCACTCGGGCCC
The DNA here is from genome assembly GCF_003073215.2 of Triticum urartu. Classification (NCBI taxonomy): domain Eukaryota; kingdom Viridiplantae; phylum Streptophyta; class Magnoliopsida; order Poales; family Poaceae; genus Triticum; species Triticum urartu. The sequence goes on along the minus strand of NC_053025.1, from coordinate 129,205,657 downwards.
TAGTGACAAGCATTAAGCATAGGAAAGTCATAGCAACATCAATCTCAGAACATAATGGATACTAGGGATCAAACCCTAACAAAACTAACTCAATTACATGATAAATCTCATTGAACCCATCACCGTCCAGCAAGCCTATGATGGAATTACTCACGCATGGCGGTGAGCATCATGAAATTGGTGATGGAGGAAGGTTGATGATGACGATGGCGACGGATTCCCCTCTCCGGAGCCCCGAACAGACTCCAGATCAGCCCTCTCGAGAGAGATTAGGGCATGGCGGCGGCTCCGTATCATAAAACGCGGTGAATCCTTCTCTCTGATTTTTTCTCCCCGAACGTGAATATATAGAGTTGGAGTTGAGGTCGGTGGAGCCTCAGGGGGCCCACGAGATAGGGGGCGTGCCCTAGGGGGGTGGGCGCGCCCCCACCCTCGTGGACAGGGTGTGGGCCCCCTGGTGTAGATTCTTTCGCCAGTATTTTTTATAAATTCCAAAAATATTCTCCGTGAAGTTTCAGGTCATTCCGAGAACTCTTATTTCTGCACAAAAATAACACCATGGCAAGTCTGCTGAAAACAGTGTCAGTCCGGGTTAGTTCCATTCAAATCATGCAAGTTAGAGTCCAAAACAAGGTCAAAAGTGTTTGGAAAAGTAGATATGATGGAGACGTATCAACTCCCCCAAGCTTAAACCTTTGCTTTTCCTCAAGCAATTCAGTTGACAAACTGGAAGTGATAAAAAAACTTTTACAAACTCTGTTTGATCTTGTTGTTGTAAATATGTAAAGCCAACATTCAAGTTTTCAGCAAAGATTATGAACTAACCATATTCACAATAACATTTAGGTCTCATGTTTACTCATATCAATGGCATAATCAACTAGCGAGCAATAATAGTAAATCTCGGATGACAACACTTTCTCAAAACAATCATAATATGATATAACAAGACGGTATCTCGCTAGCCCTTTTTGAGACCGCAAAACATAAATGCAGAGCACCTCTGTAGATCAAGGACTTACTAAACATTGTAATTCATGGTAAAAGAGATCCAGTCACAGTCATACTCAATGTAAACTAATACTAATGGATGCAAATGACAGAGGTACTCTCCAACTAGTGCTTTTTAATAAGAGGATGATGACTCAACATAAAAGTAAATAGATAGGCCCTTCGGATAGGGAAGCAGGGATTTGTAGAGGTGCCCGAGCTCGATTTTTGAAATAGAGATGAATAATATTTTGAGTGGTATACTTTCATTGTCAACATAACAACCAAGAGATCTCGATATCTTCCATGCTACACACATTATAGGCGGTTCCCAAACAGAATGGTAAAGTTTATACTCCCCCACCACCAACAAACATCAATCCATGGCTTGTTCGAAACAACGGGTGCCTCCAACTAACAACAATCCCGGAGGAGTTTTGTTTGCAATTATTTTAATTTAAGCATGTGACTGGGCATCCCGGTTACTAGCCATTTTCTCGTGAATGTGGAGCGGAGTCCACTCCTCGTGAGAATAACCCACCTAGCATGGAAGATATAGACAACCCTAGTTGATACATGAGCTATTCGAGCATACAAAACAGAATTTCATTTGAAGGTTTAGAGTTCGGCACATACAAATTTACTTGGAACGGCAGGTAGATACCGCATATAGGAAGGTATGGTGGACTCATATGGAATAAATTTTGGGGTTTATGGAAGTGGATGCACAAGCAGTATTCTCGCTTAGTACAAGTGACAACTAGAAATGGGAAGCGACCAACTAGAGAGCGACAACAATTATGAACATGCATTAAAATTAATCAACACCGAGTGCAAGCATGAGTAGGATATAATTCACCATGAACATAAATATCATGGAGGCTATGTTGATTTTGTTTCAACTACATGTGTGAACATGTGCCAAGTCAAGCCACTCGGATCGTTCAGAGGAGGATACCACCCTATCATACCACATGACAACCATTTTAATAGCATGTTGGCACGCAAGGTAAACCATTATAAACTCCTAGCTAATTAAGCATGGCATGAGCAAGTATAATCTCTAATTGTCATTACAAACATGTTTCATTCATAATAGGCTGAATCAGGAACTATGAACTAATCATATTTACGAAAACAAGATAGGTCGAGTTCATGCGAGCTTCTCTCATCTCAATCAGTCCATCATATATCGTCATTATTGCCTTTCACTTGCACAACCGAACGGTGTGGATAATAATAATAGTGCACATGCATTGGACTAAGCTGGAATCTGCAAGCATTTAATACACAGGAGAAGACAAGGTAATACAGGCTCTTGGTTAGATCAACAATAATGCATATGAGAGCCACTCAACATTTTCATCATGGTCCTCTCCTCTCGACCCCCAAAGAAAAGAAAAGGAACAGAACTATTTACACGGGAAAGCTCCCAACAAGCAAAAGAAGAACGAGAAATCTTTTTTGGGTTTTATTTTTAATTATTACTACTATAGGCATGGAAAGTAAACTAGCTAAAAGCTACAACTATTTTTTTGTTTTTTCTTAAGGTTTTTCAAACACACAAGAAGAATGCTGGAAAAGAAAATTAAACTAGCATGGATAGTAAAATGAAAAAGTATGAGCACCGTCAACTGGCATGAGTGTGTGAACATGAATGTAACGTCGGTGAGAAATACGTACTCCCCCAAGCTTAGGCTTTTGGCCTAAGTTGGTCTATGGCCACGGCTCAAAGCTGCCCTCTCCGGTGTACGGAGGAGTGTCCTCTGGGTGCCACTGGTTGGCAATCTCCTCCGGATCCCAATGATAAACAGACTGTCGATAAGGGTTAAGGGATGGCTCCGGCTCAGGCTTTGGAGCTGGTGTCAGGCTCCAGTATGCATAAACGGCCTCCGACAAAACGAGGTACGTGCCTGAAAATATGTTAAACAAAGAGGGCACAGGCAAGATAATAATCTCACAGTAGTTTTTATCAAATATCAAGTTATACTTAAGCATCTTCTTCTTACCTTTAACAATAAAATCATGTGCTACCATACTCTTATAATCTAGCAAAATAGGGGGCAACAACATTTCCTCTTTCTCATAATGCCTAATAGGTATCCCAAAGTGTGCAGCAAGGCACGAAGCAAAGATGGCTCTGAAGATGGGGCCCTTTGTACGGTTCAGATTTAATCGTTTAGCAACAATAGTGCCTAAACTGAAAGTGGTATCCCGAAACAAAGCATGGCGCAAAATAACAATATCAAGAGCACTGAGATTTCCACTGTTCACGCGACCAATTAAGCATCTACTAGCAAATATAGCAAAGTAACGTAGAAAAGGAAAATGTATGCTAGTAATTCTTGCATCGGAAACCCTCCTCGTTTTGCCTACAACAATTGTATCAATAAACCCCTCCACATCATTACAATGTGGTTCCTCTATGCTGCCCGCAAAGGGTATCTTATAGACCCGACAAAAATCATATAGTGACATGTCCTTAACCTCATCATATAAGTGAAATTCCACTGAAGGTGGTGATTTCTTAGCATGAAAGTAAAATTTTACACGAAAATATTAGTGAGGAGGAGATACTGTTCGCGCTGGTCGTGGAGGAAGTCGATGAGGCCTGCATTCTCAGCCAAATAATAAAAGTCCTCATAAATCCCAGCCGCTCTCAAGAACTCATCACAAGGCCATTCGCACGGCCGAACCTCCGTAGTGCGAGGGAGATTGTATTTGGGCTTCTTATTCTCTTCACTTTGCTTATCCTTCGAGCTTTGGCTCGAAGGGCCCCTCAGCAATCTCTTCATCATTTTTTTCTCTGAAAAATTTCTATATTTTTTAGTGACTCAAAATAAAAGTGAACCAAACTCAACAATATTGATAGCAACTACTCCCACAAGTTCCTATAGGCCATATCATGCATTAAAACTACTTTTGACCACATAAATTTGACATGCAAGCTCAAGAACAGGGTCACCTAAGCAGCAAAAATTTGCAATAAATAAAGCACTATAACAAAAACTAATTGAACCATTGGAGGAGTCACATACCGAAGAACAATCCCCCAAAGCAGTTTTGTGAATGGAGCTTTGAGCTAGGAGATCGAAAATGGCAGCAAGATGAGCTAGAACTCGGGTTTGAGCTGTGGGAGGATTTTTCTAGAGGAAGACGAAGTGTGTGGGTGCTGGAATAAGTGGAGGGGACCCACGTGGGGTCCACGAGGAAGGGGGGTGCGCCCCAGGGGGTGGGCGCGCCCTGGACCCTCGTGGCCAGGTGGTGTGGCCCCCAGGTGTGTTCTCAGTGCCAATAATTCTTAAATATTCTACAAAAAATCATCTAAAATTTTCAGGACATTTGGAGAACTTTCATTTTCAGGGTATTTTTATTGCAAGGATAGTTCAATAAACAGACAGAAAATACTATTTTCGCTTTATTTAATCTAAATAATATAAAGTAAAAAGAGGGTACAGAGAATTGTGCTTTCTAACTTCATCCATCTCATGCTCATCAAAAGGAATCCACTAACAAGGTTGATCAAGTCTTGTTAACAAACTCTTTCCGAATCGCATGAAACCGGAGAATTTTCGAATAATACTAAGTTACCTCAACAGGGATATTCATGTCCCCAACAATAAGAATATCATATTTCTTCTTGACAGTAGAAAGAGGAAATTCAAAACCTCCAATAGTAATTGTTGGAATTTTCCCAATAGAATTTATACTGTGGACTTGAGGTTGTTTCCTCGGAAAGTGTACTGTATGCTCATTAGCATTAACATGAAAAGTGACATTGCCTTTGTTGCAATCAATAACAGCCCCTGCAGTATTCAAAAAGGGTCTACCAAGAATAATAGACATACTATCGTCCTCGGGAATATCAAGGATAACAAAGTCCGTTAAAATAGTAACGTTTGCAACCACAACAGGCACATCCTCACAAATACCGACTGGTATAGCAGTTGATTTATTGTCCATTTGCAAAGATATTTCAGTAGGTGTCAACTTATTCAAATCAAGTCTACGGTATAAAGAGATAGGCATAACACTAACACCGGCTCCAAGATCACATAAAGCAGTTTTAACATAGTTTCTTTTAATGGAGCATGGTATAGTTGGTACTCCTGGATCTCCAAGTTTCTTGGGTATTCCACCCTTAAAAGTGTAATTATCAAGCATGGTGGAAATTTCAGCTTCCGGTATCTTTATTTTATTTGTAAAAATATATTTCATATACTTAGCATAAGGATTCATTTTAAGCATATCAGTCAAACGCATACGCAAAAAGATAGGTCTAATCATTTCAGCAAAGTGCTCAAAATCCTCATCATCCTTTTTCTTGGATGGTTTAGGAGGAAAAGGCATGGGTTTCTGAACCCATGGTTCCCTTTTTTTACCGTGCTTCCTAGCAACAAAGTCTCTCTTATCATAACATTGATTCTTTGATTGTGGGTTATCAAGATCAACAACAGCTTCAATCTCTACATCATTGTCATTGCTAGGTTGAGAATGAACATGACCATCATCATTAACATTATCACTAGGTTCATGTTCATTACCAGATTGCGTTTTAGCATCATAAATAGAAATATCATTGGGATTCTCAGATGTGTCAACAACAGGTTCACTAGAAGCATGCAGAGTCCTATCATTTTTCTTTTTCTTCTTCTTAGAAGAACTAGGTGCATCAACATTAGTTCTCTGAGAATCTTGCTCAAGTATCTTAGGGTGGCCCTCAGGATACAAAGGTTCCCGAGTCATTTTACCCCCTCTAGTAACAACTGTAACAACATTATCATTTTTCTTATTATTTAATTCATTGAGCAAATTGTCGGTGTCAAAACCGGCGGATCTCGGGTAGGGGGTCCCGAACTGTGCGTCTAGGCCGGATGGTAACAGGAGGCAGGGGACACAATGTTTTACCCAGGTTCGGGCCCTCTTGATGGAGGTAAAACCCTACATCTTGCTTGATTGATATTGATGATATGGGTAGTACAAGAGTAGATCTACCACGAGATGAGAGAGGCTAAACCCTAGAAGCTAGCCTATGGTATGATTGTATGTTATGGTTGTTGTCCTACAGACTAAAACCCTTCGGTTTATATAGACACCGGAGAGGGTTAGGGTTACACAAGGTCGGTTACAAAGGAGGAGATATCCATATCCGTATTGCCTAGCTTGCCTTCCATGCCAAGTAGAGTCCCATCCGGACACGAGACGAAGTCTTCAATCTTGTATCTTCATAGTCTAACAGTCCGGCCAATGGAGATAGTCCGGCTGTCCGGAGACCCCCTAATCTAGGACTCCCTCAGTAGCCCCTGAACTAGGCTTCAATGACGATGAGTCCGGCGCGCAGTATTGTCTTCGGCATTGCAAGGCGGGTTCCTTCTCCGAATACATCACAGAAGAACTTGAAAACGAGGATAGTGTCTGACCCTGCAAAATAAGTTCCACATACCACCGTAGAGAGAATAATATTTTCGCAATTCTAATTTGCTGACTTGTCTTGACAGTATGACGTTATGTCATGGCCCGGTGATTATTCGAACCATTCCCTTTAACCAGCCCCGCACATAAAGCGAGGCAGTTTTTCGACACGTCTTGTCAAAGCAGAAATCGTGTCCCCTTATTACGGGATTCTCATCAATACGGGCGTGGGTAACCCAACTGCGCCATCAATTACGGTGCTTGGTGGATAAGCGAGTTTTACCAGGAAAGTGGGAACACTTAGTTTCGTCCGCCCATATAAAGGGATAAGGATTCACCTCCCTATCCACGCCTTCTTCCTCCTTTGCTCATCCGTTTTCGCACACTCGAGCTCTAGCACCCAAGTCCACACTTCCCACCTCAACCTTCTCCAACCATGTCCGGAGTGGGAGGCAGGTGGATGGTCTCCTCCATTATGGAGGGAGACATCAAGAAACTGAGGAGAGCCGGATACCTGCCCGACGACATCGTGCACTGGCTCCTAGATGAGGGGCAGCTCATCCCCACCCCCAGGCCCCATGAGAGGGTAGTATTCCTCACCCATTTCCTCCGCGGACTGGGATTCCCTCTCCATCCATTCGTCCGGGGGATCATGTTCTATTACGGCCTGGATTTCCATGTTTTGGCCCCAAACTTCATCCTCAACATCTCGGCGTTTATCGTCGTGTGCGAGGCCTTCCTCCGCATCAAGCCCCACTTCGGCTTATGGTTGAAGACCTTCAATGTCAAGCCGAAGGTGGTGGGCGGCCGCCAGGCGGAGTGCGGAGGCGCCATGGTGGGCAAGATGCCCAACGTAACATGGCTCGAGGGCTCCTTTGTGGAAACCATAAAGGGGTGGCAATCGGGGTGGTTCTACATCACCGAGCCGCGCGACCCTGCATGGGCAGCGACCCCCGAGTTCCGATCTGGCATCCCCACGCGGCTCACCTCCTGGAAATAGAAGGGCCTGTCCTGGGGTAGTTTGGAAGAGCTGACCGGACTCCAAACATGTATTCAAAACATGGTGAACAAGAAGCTCAAACCTGTCAACGTGGTCCAGGTCATGCTCCACCGCCGGATTCTCCCGTGCCAACAATGGGAGTTCAACTTGTGGGAGCTCGACCCGGCGCGACACCGAACTCTGAACAGGCTTTTCGACACAACTCACGAAGATGCCTGTAGGGTGCTGTTCAAAAGCACCGAGGTCCCCCCTCCCATTACTGAGGATCGTGGATTCAGCGCGAAGCGCCAAGACAAAGCGGTAAGCTGCTTTACCTATCGCAGGATACTTATTTTTTATAGGTTGACTCCATGCGGGATCTAAACTCCCGTACCTTTGACAGGACTGGCAGGAGACGGCCGGACAGATCGACTGTCCGGCTCCTTTGCCCGAAGGGCCAGCATATGCTCTTCTGGCAAAGATGCTGACTCCGGCTCCTTATATGGTGCCGGAGAAGACCAAGAAGGCCAAGGGAACACGAAAGAGTTCCCGACGCCAGGCGTCGTCGGACTCACCGTCCGATGACTCTGCGGCGCACTCCTCCCCCGAAGACGAGGAACAAGAAGAAGATGCTCCCCCTCCTGCAGGGGGAGATAAGAAAAGGAAGGCCGCCCTAACTGGGGGGGGGGGGCGAAGGGTCCAAGAAGGGAAGGACTCTCCTTCCGGACAGCTCCACCGCCGCCGACAAAGACGAAGACGAGTGGTTGCCCAGGGCCAAGCCCCTGGGGAGATCGTAAGTATTCGGATACCAGAGTAGCTCGTAGCATTCCTTTGTTGCACTGCTTTCCCTAATCACCGAACATGATTATGCGGGCCACCGCGAACTAGCATCGATGTATCATCGGACGGCTCCCTGGGCTCGTCGGACATGGATAGCGATCCAGTCCCGACCGCCACCTCCCCTCATCCTGCTGACGACGCCGAGGTGCTTTCTCAAGAGGCACCGTGTCGAGGGGAGACAGTCCTGGAGGCGCCTCAAGGCGACCTTCCGGACTCCAGGAGCCGAGGGGACGGGGCCCCTGAGAGCTCCGAGTTCGGCCCTCAACCGAACACCGCGCTGGACCCTCCAGCGGTTCCGGGCTCGGGCAGGCGGCCTCCTTCTAAGAGGGGCAAGACGCCTGTGCCGGTGACCTCTGTCCATCCAGAGGCACCGGATAATCTACTGGAAGCACTTCGCAGTGCTTCCATCGACGAGGAGCACCGCACTATCATGAGTGCGGTGATCCAGAAGGTTCAGTCCGCCAAGAGCGGATTGACTGAAGCCTGTGCCAGCCTTCTAACAGGCTTTGAGGTAAGTGTTTTAAAATGTAGTAGAAATATTACTGCATAGACAGTAGCCCCTGATGCTTTGTTCGGTGTTCACAAAGAAAAGCCGAACAGAGGATCAAATAATATCGCAGGAGTCTAATGTAAGTATGTCAATATGCATATGCAGGCTTCACTGCTGGCGTCCGCCTCACTGACTGCAGAGGTCGCCGTACTGAAGCAGGTGTCAGGACCCCGATTCCAAGTCACATCGATCTAGCCGGTAACACCTCATATCACTTTGCGTCCTCATGCATGGTATTCCCACGGGTGTCTCCTTACCATGGCCCGGGACCGTTTGCGCCTTTTGGCTCATGTATATGATAGTGTCGCTAGCATCCATATGACAGAGAACCCGGGCCGACATGACTAGTCGTGAACCCAAAGTGGCACTAACTTATGGGAACAGGCATACATGAATCAACATCGAGCATGTCGGTCAGCAGCATGCGAATCCGGGCTGTAGCACTGGGCTAACAGGACTCCGGTGAACCGGGCTGTAGCAGGCTAGGCAGGACTCCGGATGTCACCGCGTGACATTTCCCCGAAGGGACAGACACATGAACGAAGTGAATCACATGCCGGCCAGTCAAGTGTTTCGGAGCAGTAGTGCTGGGCTAGCAGGACTCTGGTGAACCGGGCTGTAGCGGACTACTGTGGCTCATGGAAGCATAAGACTACATTTCCCCATAAGAGAGGCTACCAAGGATAAACCACTAGGTTGTCGGATCCCACACATACCAAGCATTTCAATCACACACACAATATGCTCAATATGTGCAATACAACATGGCATCACAACAAGACTCTACGACTCAGAGTATTTATTCATTAGGTTCCGAGGAGCGAGATATTAAAAACATGAGTCTCATGACTCAACATTCAGAGCATACAAGTCAAACACATGCGGAAGCTTAACATGTCTGAGTACAGACATCTACAAATGAAAAAGGCTGAGAAGCCTGACTATCTACCAGATCCTACCGAGGACACAAGATCGTAGCTGAGGTATCAAGCTAAACGTTGAAGTCCACACGAAACTACTAGCGAGACTGACGTCTCTCTGCAAAACATGAAATAGGCAAACGTGAGTACAAATGTACCCAGCAAGACTTACATCAAAACTATCTACATATGCATCGGTATCAATAAAGGGGGTGGTGGAGTTTAACTGCAGAAAGCCAGCTTTGACTCAGTGGCTAACCTGAACTACGATTGCAAGCAACTCTTTTGAGGTGGCGCACATGAGTCCACATATTCACCATATCAATACACCACTATGGATCCGCTCCCGTCTCCCTACGAGAAGGCCATCCATAGCACTCACGCTTATCTTGCGAGTTTTAGAGTATCCACTTTCACTTGTCTATGAACTATGCAAGGGGTCCAAGTTTCCATATCCGAGGAATCCGGCTATTCGAATAGATAATGATAACCCTGCAGGGGTGTACTTCTTCACACACGCTCTCGCCACTTATTGCCCTGTACACGTCATGTACCTCAGCAACCTTCAAGCGGAAGCCGTGCGAGGGAGTCGGCCACGACCTGACTAACCAACAAGTCTCTAGTCCAGGTTTATCGCCTATTCGGGTTCCATCCGCAAGGAGATCCGGCCGGGGTGTCGCTCACGGCCCCAAACGATGTGTGCAGGGTTCCCAAGTCCACCATCCGGGTGCCACTTGGTACACCGTGCCACTGTGCCTAGTTTGTCCCAAGCCCACCTGTACCGGGTGCCACTTGGTAGACTACTAACACTACCTACAAACACCAAAAACTAGTTGCAACTCCTGGACAGAGATCAGGTTGATTAATAAGTTGAGAGGGGCACTTAAGCATTCCAATGTGTGGTAGTAACTGTTCATGGATCACCAAACACAGAACTCAGTTCCTGAGGACGGCTGCAATGAGACAACCCACCATGTACTCCTACATGGCCTCTCACCGCTACCTTTTACCAAATCGTGTTCACACACTTAGCTCACACATAGTAGGACATGTTCATCACCATTCCAATTCATCCCCGATGAATCAGACCTGACTCAACTCTAAGCAGTAGCAGGCATGACAACAAGCATGAATGAGTAGGCACATCAGGGCTCAAACAACTCCTACTCATGCTAGTGGGTTTCATCTATTTACTGTGGCAATGACAGGTCATGCAGGGGAAAGGGGTTCAACTACCGCAACATGTAACATTTGAAATGTTGTTGTCCTAATGCAGTAAAAGAGAGTAGGAGCGAGAGAGTGGGATTGTATCAGAATGACCAAGGGGGTTTTGCTTGCCTGGCACTTTTGAAGATAGTATATGTCTTCATCGGTGTCATCGATCACGTCGTCGGAAACGATCGTCTACCGAGAGGGAACAACCACCGGCAAACACAAAAGGAACCTCAATCAATGCAATGCACATACATATGAATTATATGTCATATTAAGGTACTGAATTGACCTAGTGCAACAGTTAGCCATATTCATTGAAGTGGAATTAAAACCTATAGCAAATTCCAACTCCAAAACGAATTACCAATTATTCCATAATCATGAATTGTCCTATTTAGTGAGGTTAACTTGTTCAAACATGCATGAAAATACCATATTCAGATTCTTTGGATTTTTCTGATAATTTTTCATATATAATTTATTTCGTTTGGAGTTACGGTTGATTTACTATGAATTTTAGAAGTTTATACTATTTTCTGGAATTTCCTGAGTAAGAATAAATCCAGAAAAACCTATTATTGCATCAGCATTGCATCATGCTGACCTCAGCAGGTCAACAGACCCGGTCCAGGTCAAACCTGACCAGTGGGACCTGCATGTCAGTGACTCACACTGGTTAGTCCCACAGACAGTTGGGTCCAGTCAACGCTGACTAGGTTAAAGTCAACGTCGACACGTGGGCCACAGGGTTGTCACTAATCTAAACAGAAAATTGATCTAACCTAAACATGCACTGGGGCCCACATGGCAGTGGCCCTTGGGGTGTTTAGCGGGGTTATTAGTGCTAAATAAACCGGCACCACGTCAGCAGGTGACGCTGGCGACCACAGCAGCGGTGTGATCTCGCCGGAGTTGGTCGAGGCGGCGCTACAGGCCACGACTGGTCGCGCTGAGGGCACCAGGAGGGAGCCCGTGCTCCCGCGCATCTAGGGGCGCACGCAGCTGGGCACAGGGAGGCCGGGGTCGACAGCGACAACCACTTGGGCGGCGGCCGGAGCTACGGGTTTGGGCGGAGCGAGGCTACGGAGCGCTAGGGGCTGGCTGAGGGGCTATGCGGACTCCTGGGGCAGCTAGGAGCTCGCTAGGCTCGTCGGACTGAGCGCAGCAACACGGCAGCGCCATGCCCGGCGTCCATGGCGGACGGCGGCGCTCGGGTACGGCGGCTGGCACGGCTAGAAGACAGGAACGAGCTCGGGGAGGAGGGGGAAAGGCGGCGGAGCTCACATCGAGTGCAGGGGACACCGAAGCGGGCTCGGGGAAGGCCTGGAGTAGGCGGGGCGTCGGCGACGATCTCCGGCATCCGAGAAGGGGAACGATGATGAGCCACTCGTCTTAGGGCAGATCTGCTTGGTTCCTTCGGCTTGGCAGACGAAAACGACGATGACAGAGCCACTAGACACACTGGACGGACGAGGGAGGCCCGGTGGCCGCGGTGAACGGTGTCGGCGGCGACGGCATGTTCGGTGCTGCTGCGGGGAAGAGCAGAGGAGGGAGGAAGGGGTCCAGGGAGAGTGGGGAGCGGGAGAGGAGGCTCCAGGGCATCTCCATGGCGTCGCTAGAAGGCACGGGGGGGTGAAGCAGGCAGGGAGGAGGCGTGGCGTCCTCAGGCACGCGCACGCTGTCTTGCCTCTGCCTACTTGCAGAGGTTGAAGACAACCGCTTCGGCCAGGTGGGTTGGGCCGGCATAGCTGGGCCGCCGGGCTGTAGGTAAGCGCCAGGTAATTCCTTTCTCTCTCCTTTCTGTATTTTGTGTATGTTTTCTATTTCTGACATTTGTTTTAATTTGGTTTTTGAACCAAACTAATTTTGTTGCTTCTGATATATTTTGCAGGGACTAAAAGGATTATTCCAAAGCCCCTCAACAAAAATTAGAATTATTGGAGCTATAAAGTATTTATAGTATTTATTTGCTCCAATTCAAATACAGTATGAATTAATTCAAAATCCAGAATGGCCTAAAAATATGTTCATCATTTTTGGCAGAGGTTTTTAGCCAATTCAAAAATGATGAACTTTTCTGCAGGGCATTTGGGTTCATTGAAAATATTTTTATTGAACCTAGTTGAATTCTTTTGATGCTAGGGTTTCAACAATCCCCATTTCAACTTTAATTGAAAAAATAAACATGATGCATGGATGCTTTAAGGCAACTAATGGCAAGCAAATTCTAGGGCTGTGACAACTCACCCCCACTAAAACAAGAATCTCGTCCGGAGATTCAAGCATGAGGTAAGAAGACAGAGGGGTCACAAAGCTAACACGATCTTCTCGATCCAACTGCCCTTCTCGAAGATACTGATATATTGCATCACATTGCTCTTGACGTCTTTGTCTTCGAGATCTTCATCCAACACGACAACGACGGAAGGAAACTCTATGGGAAACGATCTTCTCAAAGATCGAGCAACTCAAGATCAACTCATGGAGTGAGACACAAATACACATAATGAGGGGTCGAGAGGAATAGAAGCCGAATATTCAAATTGGTAGGCAACAATTCCATGCTTGAGTAGGATGGTGCATGGTTTCAAAGTAGCGAGGAGGTAATTGCCATGATTCCATAACGGGACACCTTAGGGAAAGGTGACTCGTAGAGCATTTCTCTTAAGTGGCAAAAAGAATTACTTTTGATACAAAGATCATTGAAACTCTTTATGCCAGCCTGAGGTAATCACAATCGATCGTTGGAAGGGGTTCGAAAGAATGGCATACTCCGACTAGGATGGATGATGTGGACTACCTTGTTGAAGACAACGCAATGGATGATTTTTAGCTTATCATCGGAAATGGATGGGACCCATGGTAAGTCCACTTTTGAAGACGATCCTAAACAACAACTACTGAGGTGCAAGCTGGGAACAAAATGCAAATGCTGGGAATGATTCTGGTAACTGGGGAAGAACTCAACAAGCGAGTGTGTTTCCAACGTTCCAATGGTTATAGAATCATCAAAGAAACTGAGAGCACAAGGATCCCTAAGGAACAACTTCAAGAATAGGTCACACTAAATCCTCATGGAGAAGATGGTCAAATAGCTCAATCAAGATACTACAATGATAGATCTTCTGGCTAGGTGTGTCGGCCAGAACATCAACCTTGTCGGGGACTTACATCATAGATCTTGGAAAAATTCCAACCATCATATCTGCCTGGGATTCAGATCTGGTTGGTAACAGGATATTCCAGACCCATCGAGTCTAGAAGAAAATGAAAGTTTGCAACACAAATCGACGAGATGACATTGCAGGATTCTCGGGAAATGGACTACGGTGGTAAGCTCCAAAACATGAGCTGGTTCTGCTACAAACATGTGAACACGCTGTCCCAGACAAGCATGACCATGTAGTAGTCTTACAATGAAACACTACCGAGTTCAAGCGGGGAACCATCATTGCGGATAACGAAGTCCTTGATTAAGCTCGGGTTAGCTCTTAAAAAGGAACTTCTTCTCCTTGAACAAATCAATCAGTGGCTTGGTGTGCTAGGAACACATATGGACTGGAGGTAATTAATCTACCAAACCATAGAATACTTCGCATGTATGCATGACTGATTTGGGATGATTCCAAGGGAAACAAAACAATCCTTTCTCAAATTCATGGCGGCAACTTACACCTAATGCACGTGAACTTAGAGAAAGTCACTTCTTTCATCCGGACATATGCTTCATGAACGGATCACGAAAGCATTGCTCACAAATTTCCAACACTAGCTGGATGTTCAATATAATCATGGAGAAGATAAGGATGTTATTGATGGGCTCAACAACAATTCATCCAGATTGCCATATAGATGGAATTCCGTAATTAGGCGAACACAGTGATAGCATTGGTCAGACCAAAGGATGTAATGATGTATGCCCGAGGGATCAAACATGAGTAAGACAACATTACAAACATCGTTGGTTCTGATTTGATTTGAGGATAGCCCACACTCAAATCAAAGTTTTTACAAGACAATAGATCCAACAACTGATCACGAGGACCAATTGATGAAGATATCATCCTTCTTCGACACACACACACACACAAAGATATCCCTTAACATGAACTAGGTCAGACAAGCTCTTATCTTCCAACTCTCCAAGTTGTTGTTTAGCTTAACCAACTAGCTCAAGGATATCCAACACAGGTTCTTGGAGAAAAGGCGTGGCTACAAGGAACCAACTTGATCACGAAGTCAACATAGCGATCAGGTGACAACCTGGTGATACTTCCAAGAAGATATTTGGAAAATCACAACCCACCGATATGTTATTAAGATCGAGAACAATCTTGCTTTTCAGGGCAAGACGATATGATAAACATAGCAAGGCTTTGACAAAACCTAACTCATTGATCAAAGAGTGCACCAGAAATAAGGCCTAGGTAGCACGATCAATCTTAGGATGATGATTCAATAACCAGCACGCTAAGAATGAGAGTATTGTCCATTAACTACCAAGCAACAGCGTTGCTAGGAGTATTGATTTCGCACATCACAATACACTTGTTGGTATTCCGGTTGCAACAACACGGAACCAAGGAGCGAATGATGATGGCGAGAAGTATCACTGCATCAAGAATTTATAAGAGATGGTGAAATTCCTATGATATTCTTGACAAAATATGGTAATACTCGAGGGTAGAACAGATCAAAGGCTGGATTGGCAATTTGATCTGCGGAATACAACTACTTTGACCCAATCCTCGAAGTGGACAAGGTACTGGAGTTTGTTTCTCCTTGTCATTCCGGAATAGAATGGCTTGACAGACCATAAGAATATGAGATATCGATGAGCATGAGTGCATGACATGCTCTTTACTATCAAATGATAGACGGAGATTAGGATACAACTAGAGAGAGGGGCAACTCAAAGGAACATATATCTTTCTGAGTTGTGGATGCATAGATTAGTATGTCGAGCAAAGGTCAACATTTCTTCCGGATAACCCATGCAGAAAGGTAGAACTGGCAGATTCACAATGTAGAATGGAGAACTCATCAAGAGCACACTGGTTGTGACCTTTTGGTTCAAAAGAACTTCTGCCATAAGCAATTCATGGTATTTGGAAGAAGAAAATACCACGGACCTCGAAGACTATCACAAAGGTTACTAATATCCTAAAGGTACGAGCAACACTATCAACACGAGGTAGGTAGAGTGAATCTTGGGTCAAGAACCCAGGAGTAGAATACCTACTACTAAATGGCATCACGGGATGCTTTCGAGAATAATGGCCAGATTCATCACACTAGGAATATAAAACATTGCTAGATTACTAGTTGATTCTCTAAGACATCTAGGGCCATAATAATATCTCCAACATATACGTTGAGGCAATGGAATACCTCAACAAACCAATTGGTGTGCTTAATCTGGCCCAAGGGAACATCGAGAATGGAAAGAAGGGGTTTGCAAATGCATCAAACTATTTAGAGACCTGGGGTGACTCGGACAACATAACGGCTATAAATGCTCAAAAAGATTTGAGACATCCTGCAAAATGGTGGCATAACCACTCAGCAACACAATAGCAAGGTTACGAGACCAACTGCTAACACAGGAGATACTAGGAACTGAACTGAGACTCGAATCCATCATTCCTGTAAGTCTCTAGCATAGTAACTCGTCATCTTGAGAGATAGAAGAGAAGCCTAGTTCTTAACCCCGTAGAAAAGATAAGATGACTTAGATCAGAAGGTCATGAGGATAAGGAGTAAAAAGAGCCTTATGTTCCCATCCACAATCAATTCCCTTATATAACTAAAGCATTTCTAGACACGACTTCGACCAGCTTGGCTTGGTAATCCTACAGGCAGTCAGGCTCTGATACCAAAGCTGTCAGGACCCTGATTCCAAGTCACATCGATCTAGACGGTAACACCTCATATCACTTTGCGGCCTCACGCACGGTATTCCCACGGGTGTCACCTTACCATGGCCCGGGACCGTTTGCGCCTTTTGGCTCATGTATATGATAGTGTCGCTAGCATCCATATGACAGAGAACCCGGGCCGACATGACTAGTCATGAACCCCAAGTGGCACTAACTTACGAGAACAGGCATACATGAATCAACATCGAGCATGTCGGTCAGCAGCGTGCGAATCCGGGCTGTAGCACTGGGCTAACAGGACTCCGGTGAACCGGGCTGTAGCAGGCTAGGCAGGACTCCGGATGTCACCGTGTGACATTTCCCCGAAGGGACAGACACAGGAACGAAGTGAATCACATGCCGGCCAGTCAAGTGTTCCGGAGCAGTAGTGCTGGGCTAGAAGGACTCCGGTGAACCGGGCTGTAGCGGACTACTATGGCTCATGGAAGCACAAGACTACATTTCCCCATAAGAGAGGCTACCAAGGATAAACCACTAGGTTGTCGGATCCCACACATACCAAGCATTTCAATCATACACACAATATGCTCAATATGTGCAATACAACATGGCATCACAACAAGACTCTACAACTCAGAGTATTTATTCATTAGGCTCCGAGGAGCGAGATATTACAAACATGGGTCTCATGACTCAACATTCAGAGCATACAAGTCAAACACATGCGGAAGCTTAACATGTCTGAGTACAGACATCTACAAATGAAAAAGGCTGAGAAGCCTGACTATCTATAAGATCCTGCCAAGGACACAGGATCGTACCTGAGGTATCAAGCTAAACATCGAAGTCCACACGGAACTACTAGTGAGACTGACGTCTCTTTGCAAAACATGAAATAGGCAAACGTGAGTACAAATGTACCCAACAAGACTTACACCAAAACTATCTACATATGCATTGGTATCAATAAAGGGGGTGGTGGAGTTTAACTGCAGCAAGCTAGCTTTGACTCAGTGGCTAACCTGAACTATGACTGCAAGCAACTCTTTTGAGGTGGCGCACACGAGTCCACATATTCACCATAACAATACACCACTATGGATCCGCTCCCGTCTCCCTACGAGAAGGCCATCCATAGCACTCATGCTTATCTTGCGAGTTTTAGAGTATCCACTTTCACTTGTCTATGAACTATGCAAGGGGTCCAAGTTTCCATATCCGAGGAATCCGGCTATTCGAATAGATAATGATAACCCCGCAGGGGTGTACTTCTTCACACACGCTGTCGCCACTTATCGCCCTGTACACGTCATGTACCTCGGCAACCTTCAAGCGGAAGCCGGGCGAGGGAGTCGGCCACGACCTGACTAACCAACAAGTCTCTAGTCCAGGTTTATCGCCTATTCGGGTTCCATCCGCAAGGAGATCCGGCCGGGGTGTCGCTCACGGCCCCAAACGATGTGTGCAGGGTTCCCAAGCCCACCATCTGGGTGCCACTTGGTACACCGTGCCACTGTGCCTAGTCTGTCCCAAGCCCACCTGTACCGGGTGCCACTTGGTAGACTACTAACACTACCTACAAACACCAGAAACTAGCATTCCAATGTGTGGTAGTTGTAGGGTTTCGTAGTAATTTCAAAAATTTTCCTACGCTCACGCAAGATCATGTGATGCATAGCAACGAGGGGAGAGTGTTGTCTACATACCCAACGCAGACCGACTGCGGAAGCGATGACACGACGTAGAGGAAGTAGTCGTACGTCTTCACGATCCAACCGATCAAGCACCGAAACTACGGCACCTCCGAGTTCGAGCACACGTTCAGCTCGATGACGATCCCCGGACTCCGATCCAGCAAAGTGTCGGGGAAGAGTTCCTTCAGCACGACGGCGTGGTGACGATCTTGATGAACTACAGCAGCAGGGCTTCGCCTAAACTCCGCTACAGTATTATCGAGGTATATGGTGGCAGGGGGCACCGCACACGGCTAAGGAATAGATCACGTGGATCAACTTGTGTGTTCTAGGGTGCCTCTACCTCAGTATATAAAGGAGCCAAGGGGGGAGAGGGGCGCCGGCCAGGGAGAGAGGCGCAGGAGGAGTCCTACTCCTTCCGGGAGTAGGACTCCCCCCCAATCCTATTCCAACTAGGATTCCCCGAGGGGGAAAGAGGGAGAAGGGTGGCCGGCCACCTCTCCTAGTCCTAATAGGACTAGGGGAAGGGGGGAGGCGCGCAGCCCTTGTGGGCAGCCCTTTCACCTTTCCACTAAGGCCCATGAAGGCCCATATGGCTCCCGGGGGGTTCCGGTAACCTCCCGGTAACCCGGTAAAATCCCGATTTCACCCGGAACACTTCCGATGTCCAAACATAGGCTTCCAATATATCAATCTTTACGTCTCGACCATTTCAAGACTCCTCGTCATGTCCGTGATCACATCCGGGACTCCGAACAACCTTCGGTACATCAAAATGCATAAACTCATAATGAAACTGTCATCGTAACCTTAAGCGTGCGGACCCTACGGGTTCGAGAACAATGTAGACATGACCGAGACACGTCTCCGGTCAATAACCAATAGCGGGACCTGGATGCCCATATTGGCTCCTACATATTCTACGAAGATCTTTATCGGTCAGACCGCATAACAACATACGTTGTTCCCTTTGTCATCGGTATGTTACTTGCCCGAGATTCGATCGTCGGTATCCAATACCTAGTTCAATCTCGTTACCGGCAAGTCTCTTTACTCGTTCCGTAATACATCATCTCACAACTAACATATTAGTTGTAATGCTTGCAAGGCTTATGTGATGTGTATTACCGAGAGGGCCCAAAGATACCTCTCCGACAATCGGAGTGACAAATCCTAATCTCGAAATACGCCAACCCAACATCTACCTTTGGAGACACCTGTAATGCTCCTTTATAATCACCCAGTTACGTTGTGACGTTTGGTAGCACCCAAAGTGTTCCTCCGGTAAACGGGAGTTGCATAATCTCATAGTCATAGGAACATGTATAAGTCATGAAGAAAGCAATAGCAACATACTAAACGATCGGGTGCTAAGATAATGGAATGGGTCATGTCAATCAGATCATTCAACTAATGATGTGACCTCGTTAATCAAATAACAACTAATTGTTCATGGTTAGGAAACATAACCATCTTTGATTAACGAGCTAGTCAAGTAGAGGCATACTAGTGACACTTTGTTTGTCTATGTATTCACACATGTTTTATGTTTCCGGTTAATACAATTCTAGCATGAAATAAACATTTATCATGATTATAAGGAAATAAATAATTATTGCCTCTAGGGCATATTTCCTTCAGTCTCCCACTTGCACTAGAGTCAATAATCTAGATTACACTGTAATGATTCTAACACCCATGGAGCTTTGGTGCTGATCATGTTTTGCTCGTGGAAGAGGCTTAGTCAACGGGTCTGCAACATTCAGATCCGTATGTATCTTGCAAATCTCTATGTCTCCCACCTGGACTAGATCCCGGATGGAATTGAAGCGTCTCTTGATGTGTTTGGTCCTTTTGTGAAATCTGGATTCCTTTGCCAAGGCAATTGCACCAGTATTGTCACAAAAGATTTTCATTGGACCCGATGCATTAGGTATGACACCTAGATCGGATATGAACTCCTTCATCCAGACTCCATCGTTTGCTGCTTCCGAAGCAGCTATGTACTCCGCTTCACATGTAGATCCTGCTACGACGCTTTGTTTAGAACTGCACCAACTGACAGCTCCACCGTTTAATGTAAACACATATCTGGTTTGCGATTTAGAATCGTCCGGATCAGTGTCAAAGCTTGCATCAACGTAACCTTTTACGGTGAGCTCTTTGTCACCTCCATATACGAGAAACATATCCTTAGTCCTTTTCAGGTATTTCAGGATGTTCTTGACCGCTGTCCAGTGATCCACTCCTGGATTACTTTGGTACCTCCCTGCTAAACTTATAGGAAGGCACACATCAGGTCTGGTACACAGCATTGCATACATGATAGATCCTATGGCTGATGCATAGGGGACATCTTTCATATTCTCTCTACCTTCTGCAGTGGTCGGGCATTGAGTCTTACTCAACTTCACACCTTGTAACACAGGCAAGAACCCTTTCTTTGCTTGATCCATTTTGAACTTCTTCAAAATTTTGTCAAGGTATGTGCTTTGTGAAAGTCCAATTAAGCGTCTTGATCTATCTCTATAGATCTTAATGCCTAATATGTAAGCAGCTTCACCGAGGTCTTTCATTGAAAAACTTTTATTCAAGTATCCCTTTATGCTATCCAGAAATTCTATATCATTTGCAATTAGCAATATGTCATCCACATATAATATCAGAAATGCTACAGAGCTCCCACTCACTTTCTTGTAAATACAGGCTTCTCCGAAAGTCTGTATAAAACCAAATGCTTTGATCACACTATCAAAACGTTTATTCCAACTCCGAGAGGCTTGCACCAGTCCATAAATGGATCGCTGGAGCTTGCACACTTTGTTAGCTCCCTTTGGATCGACAAAACCTTCCGGTTGTATCATATACAACTCTTCTTCCAGAAATCCATTCAGGAATGCAGTTTTGACATCCATCTGCCAAATTTCATAATCATAAAATGCGGCAATCGCTAACATGATTCGGACGGACTTAAGCATCGCTACGGGTGAGAAGGTCTCATCGTAGTCAATCCCTTGAACTTGCCGAAAACCTTTTGCGACAAGTCGAGCTTTGTAGACAGTAACATTACCATCAGCGTCAGTCTACTTCTTAAAGATCCATTTATTTTCAATTGCTTGCCGATCATCGGGAAAGTCAACCAAAGTCCATACTTTGTTCTCGTACATGGATCCCATCTCAGATTTCATGGCTTCAAGCCACTTTGCGGAATCTAGGCTCACCATCGCTTCTTCATAGTTCGTAGGTTCATCATGATCTAGTATCATGACTTCCAGAACAGGATTACCGTACCACTCTAGTGCGGATCTTACTCTGGTTGATCTACGAGGTTCAGTAGTATCTTGATCTGAAGTTTCATGATCATTATCATTGGCTTCCTCACTAACTGGTGTAGGTGTCACTGAAACAGTTTTCTGTGATGAACTACTTTCCAGTAAGGGAGCAGGTACAGTTACCTCGTCAAGTTCTACTTTCCTCCCACTCACTTCTTTCGAGAGAAACTCCTTCTCTAGAAAGGATCCATTCTTAGCAACGAATGTCTTGCCTTCGGATCTGTGATAGAAGGTGTACCCAACAGTTTCCTTTGGGTATCCTATGAAGACACATTTCTCCGATTTGGGTTCGAGCTTATCAGGTTGAAGCTTTTTCACATAAGCATCGCAGCCCCAAACTTTAAGAAACGAAAACTTTGGTTTCTTGCCAAACCACAGTTCATAAGGCGTCGTCTCAACGGATTTTGATGGTGCCCTATTTAACGTGAATGCGGCCGTCTCTAAAGCATAACCCCAAAACGATAGCGGTAAATCAGTAAGAGACATCATAGATCGCACCATATCTAGTAAAGTACGATTACGACGTTCGGACACACCATTACGCTGTGGTGTTCCGGGTAGCGTGAGTTGCGAAACTATTCCACAATTTTTCAAATGTACACCAAACTCGTAACTCAAATATTCTCCTCCACGATCAGATCGTAGAAACTTTATTTTCTTGTTACGATGATTTTCAACTTCACTCTGAAATTCTTTGAACTTTTCAAATGTTTCAGATTTATGTTTCATTAAGTAGATATACCCATATCTGCTTAAATCATCTGTGAAGGTGAGAAAATAACGATATCCGCCACGAGCCTCAATATTCATCGGACCACATACATCGGTATGTATGATTTCCAACAAATCTGCTGCTCTCTCCATAGTACCGGAGAACGGTGTTTTAGTCATCTTGCCCATGAGGCACGGTTCGCAAGTACCAAGTGATTCATAATCAAGTGGTTCCAAAAGTCCATCAGTATGGAGTTTCTTCATGCGCTTTATACCGATATGACCTAAACGACAGTGCCACAAATAAGTTGCACTTTCATTATCAACTCTGCATCTTTTGGCTTCAACATTATGAATATGTGTATTACTACTATCGAGATTCAATAAGAATAGACCACTCTTCAAGGGTGCATGACCATAAAAGATATTACTCATATAAATAGAACAACCATTATTCTCTGATTTAAATGAATAACCGTCTCGCATTAAACAAGATCCAGATATAATGTTCATGCTCAACGCTGGCACCAAATAACAATTATTTAGGTATAATATTAATCCCGAAGGTAGATGTAGAGGTAGCGTGCCGACCGCGATCACATCGACTTTGGAACCGTTTCCCACGCGCATCGTCACCTCGTCCTTTGCCAGTGCCCGCTTATTCAGTAGTCCCTGTTTCGAGTTGCAAATATTAGCAACAGAACCAGTATCAAATACCCAGGTGCTACTGCGAGCTCTAGTAAGGTACACATCAATAACATGTATATCACATATACCTTTGTTCACCTTGCCATCCTTCTTATCCGCCAAATACTTGGGGCAGTTCCGCTTCCAGTGACCAGTCTGCTTGCAGTAGAAGCACTCAGTTTCAGGCTTAGGTCCATACTTGGGTTTCTTCTCCTGAGCAGCAACTTGTTTGCCGTTCTTCTTGAAGTTCCCCTTCTTCTTCCCTTTGCCCTTTTTCTTGAAACTAGTGGTTTTGTTAACCATCAACACTTGATGCTCCTTTTTGATTTCTACCTCCGCAGCTTTCAGCATTGCGAAGAGCTCGGGAATAGTCTTGTTCATCCCTTGCATATTATAGTTCATCACGAAGCTCTTGTAGCTTGGTGGCAGTGATTGGAGAATTCTGTCAATGACGCAATCATCCGGAAGATTAACTCCCAATTGAATCAAGTGATTATTATACCCAGACATTTTGAGTATATGCTCATGACAGAACTGTTCTCCTCCATCTTGCAGCTATAGAACTTATTGGAGACTTCATATCTCTCAATCCGGGCATTTGCTTGAAATATTAACTTCAACTCCTGGAACATCTCATATGCTCCATGACGTTTCAAAACGTCGTTGAAGTCCCGATTCTAAGCCGTAAAGCATGGCACACTGAACTATCGAGTAGTCATCAGCTTTGCTCTGCCAGACGTTCATAACATCTGGTGTTGCTCCAGCAGCAGGCCTGGCACCCAGCGGTGCTTCCAGGACGTAATTCTTCTGTGCAGCAATGAGGATAATCCTCAAAAGAGCAGGAGCGAGAAAGTGGGATTGTATCGGAATGACCAAGGGGGTTTTGCTTGCCTGGCACTTCTGAAGATAGTATATGTCTTCATCGGTGTCATCGATCACGTCGTCGGAAACGAACGTCTACCGAGAGGGAATAACCACCGGCAAACACAAAAGGAACCGCAATCAATGCAATGCACATACATGTGAATGATATGTCATATTAAGGTACTGAATTGACCTAGTGCAAAAGTTAGCCATATTCATTGAAGTGGAATTCAAACCTATAGCAAATTCCAACTCCAAAATCAATTACCAATTATTCCATAATCATGAATTGTCCTATTCAATGAGGTTAACTTGTTCAAACATGCATGAAAATACCATATTCAGATTCTTTGGATTTTTCTGATAATTTTTCATATATAATTTATTTCATTTGGAGTTACGGTTGATTTACTATGAATTTTAGAAGTTTATACTATTTTCTGGAATTTCTTGAGTAAGAATAAATCCAGAAAAACCTATTATTGCATCAGCATTGCATCATGCTGACCTCAGCAGGGCAACAGACCCGGTCCAGGTCAAACCTGACCAGTGGGACCTGCATGTCAGTGACTCACATTGGTTTGTCCCACAAACAGGTGGGTCCAGTAAATGCTGACTAGGTCAAAGTCAATGCCGACACGTGGGCCACAGGGTTATCACTAATCTAAACAGAAAATTGATCTAACCTAAACATGCACTGGGGCCCACATGGCAGTGGCCCTGGGGGTGTTTAGCGGGGTTATTAGTGCTAAATAAACCGGCGCCACGTCAGCAGGTGACGCCGGCGACCACAGCAGCGGCGTGATCTCGTCGGAGTTGGTCGGGCCGGTGCTACAGGCCGCGACTGGTCGCGCTGAGGGCACCAGGAGGGAGCCCGTGCTCCCGCGCATCTAGGGGTGCACGCAGCTGGGCACAGGGAGGCCGGGGTCGATGGCGGCGACCACTTGGGCGGCGGCCGGAGCTACGGGTTTGGGAGGAGCGAGGCTACGGAGCGCTAGGGGCTGGCTGAGGGGCTATGCGGACTCCTGGGGCAGCTAGGAGCTCGCTAGGCTCATCGGACTGAGCGCAGCAACACGGCAGCGCCATGCCCGGCGTCCATGGCGGACGGCGGTGCTCGGGTACGGCGGCTGGCACGGCTAGAAGACAGGAACGAGCTCGGGGAGGAGGGGGAAAGGCGGTGGAGCTCACATCGAGTGCAGGGGACGCCGAAGCGGGCTCGGGGAAGGCCTGGAGCAGGCGGGGCGTCGGTGGAGATCTCCGGCATCCGAGAAGGGGAACGATGACGAGCCACTCGTCTTAGGGCAGATCTGCTTGGTTCCTTCAGCTTGGCAGACGAAAACGACGACGACGGAGCCACTAGACACACTGGACGGACGAGGGAGGCCCGGTGGCCACGGTGAACGGTGTCGGCAGCGACGGCGTGTTCGGTGGTGCTGCGGGGAAGAGCAGAGGAGGGGGGAAGGGGTCCAGAGATAGTGGGGAGCGGGAGAGGAGGCTCTAGGGCATCTTCGTGGCGTCGCTAGAAGGCACGGGGGGTGAAGCAGGCAGGGAGGAGGCGTGGCATCCTCGGGCACGTGCGCGCTGTCTTGCCTCTGCCTACTGGCAGAGGTTGAACACAACCGCTTCGGCAAGGTGGGCTGGGCCGGCACAGCTGGGCCGCTGGGCTGTAGGTAAGCGCCATGTAATTCCTTTCTCTCTCCTTTCTGTATTTTGTTTATGTTTTCTATTTCTGACATTTGTTTTAATTTGGTTTTTGAACCAAACTAATTTTGTTGCTTCTGATATATTTTGCAGGGACTAAAAGGATTATTCCAAAGCCCCTCATCAAAAATTAGAATTATTGGAGCTATAAAGTATTTATAGTATTTATTTGCTCCAATTCAAATACAGTATGAATTAATTCAAAAATCCAGAATGGCCTAAAAATATGTTCATCATTTTTGGTAGAGGTTTTTAGCCAATTCAAAAATGATGAACTTTTCTGCAGGGCATTTGGGCTCATTGAAAATATTTTTATTGAACCTAGTTGAATTCTTTTGATGCTAGGGTTTCAACAATCCCCATTTCAACTTTAATTGAAAAAATAAACATGATGCATGGATGCTTTAAGGCAACTAATGGCAAGCAAATTCTAGGGCTGTGACAGCAGGACCTCGAGGGGTCCAGGAAAGAGCTCGGCCTTGCCAAGAGGCAGCTCGAGGAGAACAAGGGTAAGTAATACCCTGTCTATGGATATGTATATATAAAAGAAGATGCGATTGCAAAATGACAGGATCATCGTATATTTGCTAGGGGCCATGACCGAGGTGGCGACCCTGAAGCAAGCGCTAACCAAGGCCGAGGATATAGCGGAGCGCACCGAGCGAGAGAAACACGAGGCTCGGGTGGGCGAGGTGCAGCAAGAGCTCCAGGCTCTCGTGGCGAAGCACGAGGCATTGGAGCTTGACTCAAAGACGCGGGAGTCTGAGCTTGCCGCGCCCTCGAGAGTGCAAAAAGTGCCAAGGCCTAAGCCCAAAAGGCCCTCCAGGAGATCGATGCGATGAAGAAGATAGCGGCGGGTAAGGCTTTCTATATGCAAAGCAAGCATGTAAAAGTAAACTACCGATTACTTACCCGATTCCGGAGCTCTCCAGGAGCATTCGCAGATTTGCCCTGCAGTGTGTCCGATGCCGCACAATTTTACCAGGCCGAGGATGGAAGCTCAACGGAGAAGCTGTTCTGGTCTCAGTATGTTGAGGCTGAACAACCGGTGCCAATGAGCGACCAGCTGAAGCAGATGGTCGAGCTACATAAGGCGGCTGATCTGGCCATGAGGAGCTTTATAGTCCGGCTGTGGCCTGGCGATGCCCTTCCGAACAGCTTCTTCATCCTGGTGAGCCGGCTTGTGGATGCCTGCCCGCGGCTGGAGGTCGTCAAGCGATCTGTCTGCATTGAAGGTGCACGCCGGGCTTTCGCCCGTGTGAAATTGCAGTGGGTCAAGCTGGACACCGTGAAGCGGATCAAGGAGGGGCTGCCGGAGGGCAAGGAGCACCGCCACCCCGAGATGTACTATGAGGGTGTTCTGTCGGGTGCCCGTCTCATCGCGGATGAGTGTTCAAAAGATGTAATATTTGAGTGAGACTTGCTCGCTTTATCCTGTATTTATGAAAACTTGTTTCATATGCGCTATGCAACACTTGTTTGAATTTAAAATATTACCTTCTGTTTGGATGTTTATCCAATCTGAGAGATGGCTAGTCCTCGGCTTCTGCCCCCATGCCACGAGTGCTGGGGTGTTTGGGATAAACCTGAGCACTCTTGTTCCCATGTTTGGGTCCTTCGAGGGAGGTGCTCAGCACAGCGAACAAGGCAACCGGACTAATAATGCTTTATCACTCTCACTTAGCCATAGAATTCTATAATTTTAAATTTCGGCGAAGCCCCTGGTATTCGGAAGGCCGTATTTGGGGCGCGATACACGACTTTAAGCCGGACAGGGCCGGTCCCTCGCTCTAAGCGGCATAAGTCTTTAGGGACTCGAAAACCTCGCCGAACAGCGACCAGTCTCTCGCCTTATCATGACAATCAGTTTTAGCTTTCTCTACTGAGGTGCTGAACCCAGCAGAACCGGGGCACAATCACAGTAGTTCTCCTAGCGCTACCTTAGCCGATAGAGCGGAACGTAAGGTACCAAAACATAGGAGTCGGGCAAACCCAACATTTAACCAAAGACATGATTCGGAGCTGATGCATATAATGTTATAAGTTCGGGGTGCCGCACTTGTGAAAGTGTTCAGACTTTTCACACCGCATTGTGGGGTACGTAAGCCCCTAGTGTATTGGCCGTACTAAGGTGTACGGTTGCAATGCGTCATTAATGAACACACACATATATATAACAAGAATGCAATAATAGTCGTAATGTCATGCATTGTTTATTAAAAAATTGCGTTAAAGCAGAGTGATACAGATAGTGCGATAAGCAAAGAGTAGGACTATGTCCCTTCCAAGGGCAAGCTGAGGAATGATATTAAATCAAATATTTCGGTCGTTACTGTAATCAACCTGGGAATTCCGTGGTATGACGTAGCTCTCTGCCTCCTTGGTTGCTGCATCATGTGTTCGGCAATAGTGCTGCCGGACAGTATTTCCAGAGATTAAGGTCCTAAAAAAAGAAAAATAACCAAACGGGAAGCCCCTAGTGCGGTTTAAGCCGCGTCTTGGGGCGTGCCGCAGTTGTGCCCCCTCCCCACCTGTGCCCATGGTATTTTTAATGTGTAATTATGTACGCGTGGCACGAGTTTTGCCGTTGGGCTGGGATTGGGGTGGCCGCCGTATTGCTACGCGAGCTCAGATCGCGCCAGGCGGTCTATTTGCCGATTGCCCCGAGCGCGCTTGAAGGTGTCCGGGCTTTGAAGCGCCAAACTGGTTGATTGCCTTGAGAGGCTGCTTTGCGCTTCTGCTGCGAGGGCCGCGGTGTGCTCCTCTGTTCGGAGAGAGCGCTTTGTGTTTCCATTGACTGTAATAACTCTGCGAGGTCCTGGCATCTTGAGCTTGAGGTATGCATAATGCGGTACCGCATTGAATCTAGCAAATGCGGTTCGCCCGAGCAGCGCGTGATAACCACTGCGGAACGGGACTATATCGAAGATTAACTATTCTCTTTGGAAGTTATCCAGGGATCTGAAGACCACTTCCAGTGTAATTGAGCCTATGCAATGGGCCTCCACACCTGGAATGACGCCTTTAAAGGTCGTTTTTGTGGGTTTGATCCTTGAGGGGTCTATACCCATTTTACGCACTGTATCCTGATAAAGCAGGTTCAGGCTGCTACCGCCATCCATAAGGACTCGAGTGAGGTGAAATCCGTCAATGATTGGGTCTAGGACCAGTGCGGCAATCCTCCATGACGGATACTAGTGGGGTGGTCCCTGCGATCGAAGGTGATCGGACAGGAGGACCAAGGGTTGAACTTTGGGGCGACTGGCTTCAACGCATATACGTCCCTGAGCGCATGTTTCCGCTCCCTCTTGGGGATGTGGGTTGCGTATATCATGTTCACCGACCGCACTTGCGGGGGAAACCTCTTCTGACCTCCGGTGTGCAGCTACCGGGGTTCTTCCTCATCATCGCTATGCGGCCCCTTGTCCTTGTTTTCGGTAATTAACTTGCCGGCCTGCTTGAACACCCGACAATCCCTGTTGGTGTGATTGGCTGGCTTGTCTGGGGTGCCGTGTATTTGACACGAGCGATCGAGTATTCGGTCCAAGCTGGACGGACCCGACGTACTTTGTTTGGCTGGCTTTTTCCGCTGACCGGGTTTAGAGCCTTTGAATCCGGCATTGACTGCCGTATTCTTAGTGTTTTCGCTGTTAATACGGCGCTTATGTTTGTTGCGACGTGACCTGCTATTGCCGTCCTTGGTATTCGGGGTACCATGGTTTTTTGATATGTTATTACTGCGAGCCAGCCAGCTGTCTTCTCCCGCGCAAAAGTGGGTCATGAGCATCGTGAGAGTTGCCATAGATTTTGGCTTTTCCTGACCAAGGTGCCGGGCTAGCCACTCGTCTCGGATGTTGTGTTTGAAATCCACTAAGGCCTCTACATCCAGACAGTCGACGATCTGATTTTTCTTTGTAAGGAACCGAGTCCAGAATTGCCTGGCCGACTCTTCTAGCTGCTGAATTATGTGGCTCAAGTCATCGGCGTCTGGTGGTCGCACATAAGTGCCCTGAAAGTTGTCGAGGAATGCGGCTTCCAGATCTTCCCAACAGCTAATGGAGTCCGCTGGCAAGCTGTTAAGCCAATGCAACGCTGGTCCTTTGAGCTTTAGTGGGAGGTATTTGATGGCGTGTAAGTCATCACTGCGGGCCATGTGGATGTGGAGGAGGAAATCCTCGATCCATACTGCGGGATCTGTTGTGCCGTCGTATGATTCAATATTTACAGGTTTGTAACCTTCTGGGAATTGATGTTCCATTACTTCGTCTGTGAAGCATAAGGGGTGTGCGGCGCCTCTGTATTGGGCTATATTGCGACGCAGCTCGAATGGGTCTTGCCCGCTGTGTTCAGCCCGGCCGAATTTGCTTTTACTGTATCCGGCGTGACGTTTATCGTCTCGCAGAGTGGTGCGCCGTCGTGATCCGTAGATCGATCTTGCATGCTTTGCTTTGTCCTCCAATATGTATTGCAGGTCTGGCGTATCTCCCCATGCCTTTTTATTTGAATGGCGTCGGGGTGGAGGCTGAGCTTTTGGCTGGAATGCCTCTCTATCGCGGCCACGAGGTGGCCGATCAGCCGTATCATACGCTTCTTCCTCCAGTCGGGGTAGTAACCTGCACTTTGGGTAATTCTTGGAGGGGCGCTTGAGTTTATATTCCTCGGCCGCGAGGACTTCAGTCCATCTGTCAGCCAGCAGATCTTGATCAGCTTGAAGCTACTGCTGCTTTTTCTTCAGGCTATTTGTCGTGGCCATAAGCCGGCGCTTGAAGCGCTCTTGTTCGACGGGATCCTCTGGTACGGCGAATTCATCGTCGCTGAGGCTTGCCTCGTCTTCGGAGGGGGGCATGTAATTTTCATCCTCCTCCTCTCCGTCTGCCTCTCTCTCAGGAGAGCTGGCTCCTTCATCCTCCTGCTCTAAATCTTGCTGGAGGGTATTGTTGTTGTCTTCGACACTATCCGGAGTGTTATTGTCTCCTGTGCCGGTATCACCACTTTTGCTTTGGCGGGACTTAGAGCGGCGCCGCTGACGTCGGCGCTTGGGTTGCTTCTTGGAGGGGTCATCCTCCGCTATCTCGTCGCCATTTCCTTCGTTGGGTGTATCCACCATGTATATGTCATATGATGAGGTGGCTTTCCAGTGCCCTATAGGCGCTGGTTCATGTTCATCTCCTACATCGTCGTCCATACCGTCGATGTCTTCGGAGTCGAAGTCGAGCATGTCAGTTAAATCATTGACAGTGGCTATGAAGTGGGTGGTGGGTGGGCATTGAATTTCTTTGTCGTCCGCATCCCAATCCTGTTGGCCATAATCCGGCCAGGGCTCTCCTGACAAAGAGAGAGACCTTAGTGAATTCAGAATGTCGCCGAAGGGCGAGCGTTGAAAGATATCCGCGGTGGTGAATTCCATGATCGGCGCCCAATCGGATTCGATTGGCAGGGGTGCGGGCGGTTCGGAGTCCGAAAAAGAGTCCGGCACCTTGGAGTCACGAGCTTCGCAGAGGATTAGTCTGGTGTTTGGCTCGATCGCCATTGAGACTGCAGCCCCTAAGGCGGTGTCTAGCCACTCGTCCTCGATTGGCGCAGTTGGCTCCGAGCTAAGGGTCGGAGCTGATGCGGGCGCGGCCTCTGGGGTACTGTTCGGCGGCAGAGCTAGGTCATACCTGTCGTGACAGTGCGGCGCGCCCGGCTGTGGCTCGAATCCGTCGAAGATCAAGTCTCCGCGGATGTCGGCTGTGTAGTTCAAACTTCCAAATCTGACCTGACGGCCAGGGGCGTAGCTTTCAATCTGCTCCAGATGGCCAAGCGAATTAGCCCGCAGTGCAAAGCCGCCGAATACGAAGATCTGTCTGGGGAGAAAAGTCTTGCCCTGGACCGCATCGCTATTGATGATAGTAGGAGCCATCAAGCCTAACGGCAACGACACAGAGGAACTCTCAATGAAAGCACCAATGTCGGTGTCAAAATCGGCGGATCTTGGGTAGGGGGTCCCGAACTGTGCGTCTAGGCCGGATGGTAACAGGAGGCAGGGGACACAATGTTTTACCCAGGTTTGGGCCCTCTTGATGGAGGTAAAACCCTATGCCCTGCTTGATTGATATTGATGATATGGGTAGTAGAAGAGTAGATCTACCACGAGATCAGAGAGGCTAAACCCTAGAAGCTAGCCTATGGTATGATTGTATGTTATGGTTGTTGTCCTACGGACTAAAACCCTTCGGTTTATATAGACGCCGGAGAGGGTTAGGGTTACACAAGGTCGGTTACAAAGGAGGAGATATCCATATCCGTATTGCCTAGCTTATCTTCCACGCCAAGTAGAGTCCCATCTAGACAAGAGACGAAGTTTTCAATCTTGTATCTTCATAGTCTAACAGTCCGGCCAATGGAGATAGTCCGGCTGTTCGGAGACCCCCTAATCCAGGACTCCCTCACAAATCATTCTGAGCTTTAAGCACTTGTTCTACTTGAGTTGTAACCATAGAAGCATGTTTACGAACAAGTTTAAGTTCGCCTTTAACTCTAGACATATAAGCACTCAGGTGTTCAATCATATAAGCATTACATTTCAATTGTCTACCAACATAAGCATTGAAGTCTTCTTGTTTAACAATAAAATTATCAAACTCATCCAAGCATTGTCTAGCAAACTTAGTAGATGGGATTTCAACCTTATTGAATGTATAGAGAGAATTTACCTTTACAACCTGTGTCGGTTTATCAAGACCATGTATTTCTTCAATAGGTGGTAAATTCTTAACATTTTCATCTTTAATACCTTTTTCTTTCATAGATTTATTTGCCTCTTGCATATCTTCAGGACTGAGAAATAAAATACCCCTTTTCTTTGGAGTTGGCTTAGGAGTTGGTTCAGCAGGTGTCCAATCATTATCATTACTCAACATATTATTCAATAGCAATTCAGCTTGATCAACAGTTCTTTCCTTGAAAACACAACCAGCACAACTATCCATGTGGTCTCTGGAAGCATTGGTTAGTCCATTATAAAAGATACCAATTATTTCATTTTTCCTGAGAGGATGATCAGGCAAAGCATTAAGTAATCGGAGAAGCCTCCCCCAAGCTTGTGGGAGACTCTCTTCTTCAATTTGCACAAAATTATATATTTCCCTTAAGGCAGCTTGTTTTTTATGAGCAGGAATATTTAGCAGAGAAATAATAAATCATATCCTGGGGACTACGCACACAACCAGGATCAAGAGAATTAAAGCATATTTTAGCATCACCCTTTAATTAGAACGGAAATAACTTAAGGATATAGTAGTAACGAATTTTTTCCTCATGAGTGAATAGGGTGGCTATATCGTTCAATTTAGTAAGATGTGCCACAACTGTTTCAGATTCATAGCCATAAAAAGAATCAGATTCAACCAAAGTAATTATCTCATGATCGATAGAGAAATCATAATCCTCATGAGAAATACAGATAGGTGAAGTAGCAAAAGCAGGGTCATATTTCATTCTAGTATTCAAAGATTTTTCTTTTATCTTAGCTAACAGTTTCTTAAGATCATATCTATCATTGCAAGCTAAAAGATCTCTAGCAGGTTTTCATCCATAACATAACCCTCAGGTACAACAGGCAATTCATATCTACGAGGAGAATCTTCATCATCACTTTCATCAATATTATCAGTGTCAGTAATTTCATTCTCTCTAACCTAGCTAGTTGTTAATCAAGAAATTCACCTAATGGCACATAAGCATAGAAGTAGTTTCATCATAAGCATCATGCATATCAGAAGTGGCATCATCAATAACATGCGACATATCAGAATAAATAGCATGTGTAGGTGTCGCAAGTTTACTCAAAACACAAGGTGAATCAAGTGCAGAGCTAGATGGCAGTTCCTCACCTCCCCTCGTAGTTGAGGGAAAAATCTTTGTTCTTTCATATTTCAAGTTCCTCATAGTGATCAACAGATATAAATCCCAAGTGACTCAATTATCACGATTTCTTCATGAGGACTATGGCCAATGTTGCACTATCTCCGTTTGAGATAAAGCCTTATGCACCTTGGATTATTAGATTCCTTAGGACAAGGTCTTCACTCAACTACAAAGCTGATTTCCAGAATCACCTCAGCTACTTGCCCCCAATTGAAGTCCTCAAGCAGACATATTCCTCAGTTGATGGAAAGGGCAAGGCACTAGCTGTAATAGATGAAGGCATTCGTCCATTGGATGGTCAGTTTCGCAAAGCTGTATCTTATTCCACCAATGATGACTTTGCCACACATGACTCTGCCAATGCACCCAAGTCCACTCCTCAAGCCACTGCTCCGCGCGTGATGACTGACCGTGAACTTCTGCTTAGTCTTCACCAGAAGGTGGATCGAAATCACAAATGGGTTAAGCGTCAGTTTGGTTCACTTCTTCACAACATGACTGCCACACACAATGCAGTGAAGAAAAACCACTACTACCTCCATCAAGTCTTCGGTCGCACCTGGGCAATCCTGTCACATCTGTATGGTGAAGAAGATCTGAAGAACATGGGTCTCAAAGAAGATTTTGACTAGTCTGCACCTCCACCGAAGAAATTCAAGAAGGTCAAGGTTCCTTCTCTGGTGGCCAGCTCATATTCTTCATCGCGCGACACTGATGAAAATGAAGACTCGGACGACACTGCGGCATGCCCTACTACAACAAATGACCCCAACAACGCTGGCGCTCCTTCATCAACTTGATATTCTTCAGGGGCGTTAGTCCTCATATTCGTTCCTTTTGGTCATTTGATGACAAAGGGGGAGAATTTTGAGTTAGTCTTCAAGCGGGTCTTTCTATATGGGCGTTTTTTGTTAAGTTACAACTCTCGTTCTTCTGCGACTTTATTGGATGGAGTTGTAAACTTAAACCCGATGGTGCTCTGATACTCTTGATACGTTTTTTTACATGCTTATTCCTCGTTAATATTATTGCACGCATGCTGAATTACATCGGTCACCATATTTCACCATGCATTTCAAATTCTGCACTGTTATATATCAAATGCGTGTATGAATTACAAGATATAGGGGGAGATCTCCATGATTCAACTCTTCAAGTGTGCATTGCTTCAAAAGCAAATTCCTCACTACGCACATCTTCAGGGGGAGTTCTTCTATATCTTGCAATCAAATTCCTCAATATTAGTAGTTACACTTCATATGTTTATCCCCGTTGAAAACTTAACCTATATTGTCATCAATCACCAAAAAGGGGGAGATTGTAAGTGCATCTAGTGCCCCTTAGTGATTTTGGTGTATTGAAGACTTATAGGTTAAGGGACTAATGTGTTTATGAGTGTACACAGGTCTATAAGTCTATGAGGAGTTTGATATTTACAGAGAAAGTCGACCCCTAAAAATGAAGTTCTTCGTCTAAAGACTTTGGTATTCTGAAGACTTTGAAAGTGAAGAAAATGGTGTGACCTTGAAAACTTGGTATTAATTCGAGGAACATAAAGCGTGAAGACTTTGTTTTCATAGTTTCATTTTCTCTTTCTTGAGTCATAGGAAACACCGTACTGTTAAAGGGGGTCGAGGAAATACTAAGGAAAAATTTCCATGTGATGCTCAACTCAAAATCCTACACCTACCAATCCCTTCGAGTGAAGCCATTGGAAATCTCATACAGTCCAATCATATTCTTCAGTGACAGAGACGAAGTTCTTCTGGTCTCTGAGGAATTTGTTCTGACTGAGGAGTTAGGAATTCGCCACTGCGGATTTCCTACACAGTGAGTGAGGGAGTCCTGGATTAGGGGGTGTTCGGGTAGCCGGACTATACCTTCAGCCGGACTCCTGGACTATGAAGATACAAGATTGAAGACTTCGTCCCGTGTCCGGATGGGACTTTCCTTGGTGTGGAAGGCAAGCTTGGCGATGCGGATATTCAAGATCTCCTACCATTGTAACCGACTCTATGTAACCCTAACCCTATCTGGTGTCTATATAAACCGGAGGGTTGTAGTTCGTAGGCAATCAACTCCATATACAACAATCATACCATAGGCTAGCTTCTAGGGTTGAGCCTCCTTGATCTCGTGGTAGATCTACTCTTGTACTACCCATATCATCAATATTAATCAAGCAGGACGTAGGGTTTTACCTCCATCAAGAGGGCCCGAACCTGGGTAAAACATCGTGTTCCCTGCCTCCTGTTACCATCCGGCCTAGACGCATAGTTCGGGACCCACTACCCGAGATCCGCCGGTTTTGACACCGACATTGGTGCTTTCATTGAGAGCTCCTCTGTGCCGTCGCAATCAGGAAGGATGCCTCCTCCCGTCTTTAAAGACGGCACCGTTGCTAAGGGAGCCTTAGCTGTCGGCCAAACTCTCCGGCTAGGTGGTTTCCTCATGACCGCCTGTTCGGCTGTTGCGCCGACGGTGACCTCTCGGGTCATCAAAAGCAACCTACACGTTGGCTCGGAGCTCGTCGAGCAGCTAGATCCAATGGAGCTCTCTTCCATAAACGAGCTCTTGGATCGCATCACCGCCCTGGGGGTCGCTACGGATTACGACCAGGTTGGGCTTAAACCTGATCTAAGAGAAATTAACTCTCCCCAAGTCACCCACCACGTTGCCGTGGTAGAGGCGCAGTGCGGCGACCCTTCATCTATTTTAAGGACTAGCTACGTCCGAATTCCCGACTCCTCCAAGCCGGATACCCACGGAGAGGAGGATGTAACTCAAGAACTGAGCTTAGGATCAGGCAACGGGCTAGATTCATTGGACAACATCCAAGAATTCGAACTTCAGAGTTCGGAAACTCTTCGGCCTCCGAATCTTGGATTGGGTGAGGTTTCAGATTCAACGACACCCGCCCACCCGAACATAAGCGATCTCTCCCAAATCAGGCAGAGGCCCGAGGAAACAGTACATCATTACCGGGCCAGATTCCTCCTGGTTATGAACAGGATAAAGGATTGCCGCGAGGGAGACGCAATCTCAATTTTCTGCAGTAATTGCACGGACGAGGGAATCCTTAACGCCGTAAGTTGTCGTGATATTACACGCTTCGCTGACTTGGCGTCCATAGTACAAAAATACTGTGCGATGAAAGCGCCTGGAAAACCGAAATAAAATTTTGGGATAATCCGACCTTGAATAGTAATCCCGTCCGAACTAAGAGGGTGCATCATCATAGGACACCCGGGATAAACACCAAAAAGCCAAAACCCTCTATAGGGCATGGAACCGTACTGGAAAGGTGGCTTGATGGACCCTGTAGAATCCACAGTACAGAGGACGCCACACCAACTCACAGCCTTAGAGCATCTTGGATACTCCGGTAGGTGGCCAAAATTGGTGAGGACCTCTTAATTCTGGAGGCCGCAGAAAGCCAGCCCGAGGACACCAGTACCGTTCTCACAGTCTTCGAGACTTTCGCATCAAACAGTATGCGAAAAAGAACACTCCGCAGCCTCGCCGAAGTCTATCAAGTTGCAACAATAAATCCATGGAGCGACACTGCTATTACCTTCAACGCAAGTGATGAACCTAGATTCCGAACAGCCCGAGCACTAGCCGCATTGGTCCTCAGTCCCATAGTGGACGGCTTTCGCCTCACCAAGGTGCTCATGGATGGAGGCAGCGGACTGAACCTCATTTATGAGGAAACCCTTCAAAAAATGGAAATAGAATGGAACCGCATTGAGCGAAGCAGCACAACCTTTAGAGGAATAATCCCCAGTCGGGAAGCGCGCTGCACAGGAAAAATCACACTAGATGTGGTGTTCGGCACGCCGGATAATTACAGGTCCGAAGAAGTCACGTTTCAGGTGGCCCCGTTCAAAAGCGGATATCATGCTTTACTGGGACGGGACGCATTCTCAATCTTCCAAGCAATACCCCATTACGGGTACATGAAGCTTAAGATGCCCGGGCCGAACGGAATTATCACTCTAGCTAGTGATCCGGACGTAGCACTCCGCGCCGAAAACAAGACGGCCGCATTAGCCCTTGAGGCACTATCCGAAGCCTTAGCGGCCAAGGAACTGACTGCGCTGCGCTCCACGGTTAACAGGGATGATGTGATACTCGATAAGAGATCCAAATCCACATCCTTCAAGCCAGCTGACGAAATAGTCAAATTCCAGGTCCATCCAACGGACCCCAATAAAACAGCTTCCATCGGGGCACGACTGAACCCTGATGTAGACGCCGCACTGTGAGAGTTCCTACGAGAGAACTGGGACATTTTTTCCTGGCACCCTTCAGACATGCCAGGGATCCCACGCAGGCTGGCCGAACACAGCTTAAATATCCTAAAAGGATTCAAACCTGTCAAACAAGCCCTTCGGCATTTTTCCGAACCCAAGAGATAGGCTATGGGAGAGGAGCTAGCCAAGCTATTGGAGGCCGGATTCATTAGAGACATAAAACATCCGGACTGGCTAGCAAACTTGGTGATGGTACCAAAGAAGGAAAAATCCTGGCGCCCGTGTGTCGATTTTAAAGACCTCAACAAGGCTTTCCCAAAGGATCCCTTCCCCTCCCCCGCATCGATCAAATTATCGATGCCACCGCAGGACACGACTCGTTGTGTTTCCTCGACGCATACTCCAGATACCATCAAATCAAGATGGCAGAATCAGACCAAGCCGCAACAACATTCATCACACCATACGACCCATTCTGCTTCAACACAATGCCCTTCGGGCTGAAAAACGCCGGCACAACATATCAGCGCATGATCCAGACATGTCTAGCAAATCAGATCGGCAAAACAGTGGAGGCATATGTTGATGATGTGGTCGTCAAATCAAGACATGTCGAATCTCTAGTAGACGACTTGAGGCTTACACTCGATAACCTCCGAAAATATGACATCAAGCTCATCCCGGAAAAATGCGTCTTCGGTGTTCCAGACGGAAAGCTCTTGGGCTTCATTGTATCCGGTAGAGGAATCGAAGCAAATCCAGCCAAGATCCGAGCTTTGTCACAATTGGATATCCCAAAGGACCTCAAACAAATACAAAAATTAACCGGATGCGTAGCGGCTTTAAGCCGCTTCATCTCCCGCTTGGGAGAAAAGGCACTACCCCTCTATCGCCTCCTTCGGCGCACCGAACACTTCGAGTGGATGGAGGCCGCCACAGCCGGACTTGATGAAATAAAAGCCATATTGGCAACAAACCCAGTCCTGGCCGCGCCGAACACCGGCGAACCAATGTTATTGTACATTGCAGCAACACATCAAGTTGTCAAAGCAGTGCTCGTTGTCGAGCGGGAAACGGATGGACACAAATTCCCCCTTCAAAGGCCAGTCTACTACGTATCCACTGTCCTCACTCCATGCAAATCACGGTACCCGCATTATCAAAAGGTTTCATACGCAGTATTCATGGCATCCCGGAAGCTACGACACTACTTTCAAGAGTGTTCCATAACAGTAGCCTTGGAAGTACCACTCAACGATATTATCAACAACCGCGACGCAACGGGCCGGATTGCAAAATGGGCCATCGAGCTTCTCCTGTTCGATATAACCTATAAGCCACGGCGAGCTATTAAATCACAAGTTTTGGCCGACTTCGTCGCAGAATGGACGGAGGCCGAGCTCCCTAAAGAGTACGACACCTATTCAAACTGGATTATGCATTTCGACGGCTCCAAAATGTTGGCCGGACTAGGGGCTGGCGTCGTCCTGACGTCCCCCACAGGAGACACAGTCCAATATGTGCTCCAAATCATGTACATGGATTCCAACAATGCAACCGAATATGAGGCCCTCCTACATGGTCTCCGGATAGCAGTATCCATGGGTATCCAGCGCCTAGAGGTACGCGGGGATTCAAACCTCGCGATATCCCAAATAAATGGAGACTTTGACGCCAAGGACCCAAAAATGGCAGCTTACCGCAATGCCGTCCTAAAAATGTCAGCTCGGTTCGAAGGGCTGGAGTTTCACCATATAGCCCGAGAAAACAATCAAGCAGCGGACGTCCTGGCACGCATCGGAGCAAAATGCGATGCAGTCCCCCCAACATCTTTTTGGAAAGATTGTTCAAGCCATCCGTATCATGGGAGGGGGAACCCGCAAATAATATCCCGGACCCAGCCGCACCACTTGACGCCGAACAATCTGACACAATTGGAGGCTCTGCCAATGAAATTACACCTTCAGCCCACGTAATAATGGCGGTCATCGCCCCGTGGACAGAACCATTCCTAGCATACCTTACTAGGCAGGAACTCCCGGAGGACCAAAATGAGGCCCGCTGCATAGTGCGGCGATCTAAAGCCTATAGAGTCCATGAGGGAGAGCTTTATAAGAAAAGCACTACCAGAGTCCTTCAAAGGTGCATCTCCGAAGAGGAAGAGCGGAACCTTCTGGCTGAAATTCATGCCGGACTCGGTGGTCACCACGCCGCTGCTCGGTCCCTTGTTAGCAAGGCTTTCCGTACAGGCTTTTATTGGCCGACGACCCGGGCAGACGCTCAGGACCTAGTCCAACGATGCGCTGGTTGCCAACTTTTTGCCAACCAAAGCCATATGCCACCCACCGCACTCCAAACTATACCCATCACCTGGCCTTTTGCGGTCTGGGGGCTTGACATGGTCGGACCCCTTAAAGGTGGGACCGATAGGAAAAAATACTTACTGGTCATGGTGGATAAATTCACCAAATGGATAGAAGCCAAGCCTGTTAAAACGGCCGAATCCGGACCTGTGATAGACTTCATATCCGGGGTTGTACACTGTTATGGCGTCCCCCACAGCATCATAACCGATAACGGTACAAACTTTACCGCCGATGAGGTAAAACTCTGGTGCAAAAACATGGGCATCAAGCTCGATTATGCTTCCGTCTATCACCCACAAACCAACAGCCAGGTTGAACGTGCAAATGGTCTTATCATGAGCGGCATTAAACCCAGACTGGTGCGGTCCCTCAAGGAATCTAACACGCACTGGGTAGAGGAGCTCGACTCCGTGCTATGGGGGCTGCGGACCACGCCAAATCGCACCACCAGATACACACCATTTTTTATGGTGTACGGCGCAGAGGCAGTTCTGCCCTGCGACATAATTCATGACTCACCTAGAGTGCACATGTATAAAGAAAGAGAAGCCGAGCTCGATCGGCAGGACAACTTGGACGCCCTGGAGGAGGAGCGTGACGTGGCAAAAGCCCGTTCCGCATTTTATCAATAGCAGGCCCGAAGATATCAAAGCAGAGAAGTACGGGCCAATAATTACAATGTTGGCGAACTAGTTCTACGCCTACTGGATAAGAAAAAGGACAAACTCAAGCCTAAGTGGGAAGGTCCATTCATAATCGACCAAGTCCTGACTGGCGGAGCGTACCGCCTGCGAGATGCGTCGGATAACCGACTCGAGCTGAACCCGTGGAACGCCACCCGTCTCCGAAGATTCTATGCCTAGCGCCGGACTTTGTGTTCGTCTCCTTCCTCTGTCCATTTTTTGCATTTTTCTGTCTTACATTTCTCTCCTTCCCCTCTTTTCTTTTATAGCCCTTAAAGGCTCATCTAGTGACACGCCACACGCGCTCATTAAACCTGGGGGCTTCTTTAACAGAAGCTTATTTATACGGGCTTCACGCCCAACACATACGTCAAACTTCCGCATGTACCTTTTTCTTCACCATTATATGCATCGATATGACTTAAGTTTTGGCCAAGCTGGGTTGCCTGGCTCCTGTGCTTACCCCTACGTTCCTGATTGTTCGGCTAGGCGGTAAAGGGAGCACCTCTGCGATTGTTACTGCCGGGTCAGCCAGATGTGTACCTCAGACTGGGTGAAGCCGAAAGCTAGAGTTCTTAAGGGAATATTCGGTTGGTGAGATAAAAGATGATCTTTTTACTCATTTTATGCGCCCCCAGATGCTTTTTCTGCATCTTTTTACGCAGTCCGGACATGCACTTTAGGGCATGCCTCCCAGCGAAAGGAACCCCTAATGGAACTATTCTCTCTGGAAGATGTTTCTTACTAACCATGTAATATAACATAACTAGTTGGGCACTTGTCTGATAAAGCACTAATGACCCCTATGCCTGGTCTCCACGCATACCACGGTTCTTATATAACCGCTATGGTATTCGGACACACTCCGGACCGTCAGGTCCCGAGGTTGAAGTGAAAAGGTCGGCAACGACAAACGATCTACAATCCGGCTAGAAGGCATTACACATGTCAATTCAAAATTACATAGTCATTCTAACTGATTGTATTCCTCTTGTATACCATCTAATAGGCTGTCTAATTTACAGTCCTGCTGGGAATACTTCACGACCAACTCTACTTGGCCGTATACTAAGCTCACAGGGATCTCCTTCCCGTCAGGCCCCACTGGTCCGACCCCGGCCATGTGGTTTGGGTCAGACTTCGTAAAACGGGTCTTCACCATGGCCCAGG
The DNA here is from genome assembly GCF_003073215.2 of Triticum urartu. Taxonomy (NCBI): domain Eukaryota; kingdom Viridiplantae; phylum Streptophyta; class Magnoliopsida; order Poales; family Poaceae; genus Triticum; species Triticum urartu. The sequence continues at coordinate 129,163,500 of NC_053025.1, read as the reverse complement.
CTTCCCTAGCGCCTTGTCGGCAGACCGATATCTTCCACAATCGGAAGCGCCGCCGAGCTCCCTTCAGCTTCTCTGCAAGCTCTCCAAGGCCCTCGGGCATGGAGTGGGCAGGCCATAAGGCTTGGGCAACACCTCGCATCGCCTGTCGAATTCGCTTGTGCAGTTGCATGAGTTCGGGAAGAAGGTCACCCGTAGAACCGGGCATCTCCTCTGCAGGACGACCTGTGAGCATACCTACAGACATTACTCTGTTAGTCGACTTCCTCACCGAACTCTTTTTTCAAAGTTCATTCAAGCACTTACTAAAAATGCCGCATCGAAGCCGCTGATTCTCCTTCATGGAGTCCGACAGCTGGCCACGAACATCTTTAAGTTCGACGTCCAGCTTGGTGTTGGCATCCTGAAGATCATGTTGGAAATATGCCCTATAGGCAATAATAAATTGATTATTATTATATTTCCTTGTTCATGATAATCGTTTATTATCCATGCTATAATTGTATTGATAGGAAACTCAGATACATGTGTGGATACATAGACAACACCATGTCCCTAGTAAGCCTCTAGTTGACTAGCTCGTTGATCAATAGATGGTTACGGTTTCCTGACCATGGACATTGAATGTCGTTGATAACGGGATCACATCATTAGGAGAATGATGTGATGGACAAGACCCAATCCTAAGCATAGCACTAGATCGTGTAGTTCATATGCTAGCTTTTCTAATGTCAAGTATCATTTCCTTAGACCATGAGATTGTGCAACTCCCGGATACCGTAGGAATGCTTTGGGTGTATCAAACGTCACAACGTAACTGGGTGCTATAAAGGTGCACTACAGGTATCCCGAAAGTGTCTGTTGGGTTGGCACGAATCGAGACTGGGATTTGTCACTCCGTGTAAGCGGAGAGGTATCTCTGGGCCCACTCGGTAGGACATCATCATATGCGCAATGTGACCAAGGAGTTGATCACGGGATGATGTGTTACGGAACGAGTAAAGAGACTTGCCGGTAACGAGATTGAACAAGGTATGGATACCGACGATCGAATCTCGGGCAAGTACATACCGCTAGACAAAGGGAATTGTATACGGGATTGATTAAGTCCTTGACATCGTGGTTCATCCGATGAGATCATCGTGGAACATGTGGGAGCCAACATGGGTATCCAGATCCCGCTGTTGGTTATTGACCGGAGAGTCATCTCGGTCATGGTCTGCATGTCTCCCGAACCCGTAGGGTCTACACACTTAAGGTTCGGTGACGCTAGGGTTATAGAGATATTAGTATGCGGTAACCCGAAAGTTGTTCGGAGTCCCGGATGAGATCCCGGACGTCACGAGGAGTTCCGGAATGGTCCGGAGGTAAAGAATTATATATAGGAAGTGCTATTTCGGCCATCGGGACAAGTTTCGGGGTCATCGGTATTGTACCGGGACCACCGGAAGGGTCCCGGGGGCCCACCGGGTGGGGCCACCTGCCCCGGGGGGCCACATGGGCTGTAGGGGGTGTGCCTTGGCCTATATGGGCTAAGGGCACCAGCCCCAAGAGGCCCATGCGCCAAGAGAGAAAAAAGGGGAGAGTCCTACAAGGGGAAGGCACCTCCGAGGTGCCTTGGGGAGGATGGACTCCTCCCCACCCTTGGCCGCACCCTTCCTTGGAGGAAGGGGCAAGGGCTGCGCCTCCCCCTCTCCCTTGTCCCTATATATAGTGGGGAAAAAGGAGGAGCAAACCAATCTAAGGCCTGGCGCCTCCCTCTCCCTCCCGTGACACATCTACCTCGTCCCGCAGCGCTTTGCAAAGCCCTGTTGGAATCCCGCTACTTCCACCACGCCGTCGTGCTGCTGGATCTCCATCAACCTCTCCCTCCTCCTTGCTGGATCAAGGCGTGGGAGACGTCTCCGTTCCGTACGTGTGTTGAACACGGAGGTGCCGTCCATTCGGCGCTAGGATCATCGGTGATTTGAATCACGACGAGTACGACTCCATCAACCCCGTTCTCTTGAACGCTTCCGCTTAGCGATCTACAAGGGTATGTAGATGCACTCTCCTTCCCCTCGTTGCTAGTCTCTCCATAGATAGATCTTGGTGCCACGTAGGAAAATTTTGAATTTCTGCTACGTTCCCCAACAGTGGCATCATGAGCTAGGTCTATTGCGTAGATTCTATGCACGAGTAGAACACAAAGTAGTTGTGGGCGTTGATTTTGTTCAATGTGCTTGCCGTTACTAGTCTTATCTTGATTCGGCGGCATCGTGGGATGAAGCGGCCCGGACCAACCTTACACGTACTCTTACGTGAGACCGGTTCCACCGACAAACATGCACTAGTTGCATAAGGTGGCTAGCGGGTGTCTGTCTCTCCTACTTTAGTTGGATCGGATTCGATGAAAAGGGTCCTTATGAAGGGTAAATAGCAATTGGCATATCACGTTGTGGTTTTGCGTAGGTAAGAAACGTTCTTGCTAGAAACCCATAGCAGCCACGTAAAACATGCAAACAACAATTAGAGGACGTCTAACTTGTTTTTGCAGGGTATGCTATGTGATGTGATATGGCCAAAAGGATGTGATGAATGATATATGTAATGTATGAGATTAATCATGTTCTTGTAATAGATGATCATGGAGCCCCAAGATGGAGATCAAAGGAGCTACATGATATTGGCCATATCATGTCACTATTTGATTGCATATGATGTTTATCATGTTATGCATCTTGTTTACTTAGTACGACGGTAGTAAATAAGATGACCCCTCATTAAAATTTCAAGAAGTGTTCTCCCCTAACTGTGCACCGTTGCTACAGTTCATCGCTTCGAAGCATCACGTGTTAATCGGGTGTGATAGATCCTTTCGTTCACATACAACGGGTGTAAGCAAGATTTACACATGCAAAAACACTTAGGGTTAACTTGACGAGCCTAAGCATGTGAAGACATGGCCTCGGAACACAGAGACCGAAAGGTCGAACACGAGTCGTATGGAAGATACGATCAACATGAAGATGTTCACCGACGTTGACTAGCCCGTCTCACGTGTTAATCGGACATGGCCTGGTCGACTCGGATCATGTAATACTTAGATGACTAGAGGGATGTCTAATCTAAGTGGGAGTTCATAAGATGAACTTAATTATTCTGAACATAGTCAAAAGGATTTTGCAAATTATGTCGTAGCTCGCGTTTCAGTTCTACTGTTTAGTTATGTTCCTAGAGAAAAAAAATTAGTTGAAAGTTGATAGTAGCAATTATGCGGACTAGGTCCGTAAACTGAGGATTGTCCTCATTGCTTCTTAGAAGGCTTATGTCCTTAATGCACCGCTCGGTGTGTTGAACCTCGAACGTTGTCTGTGGATGTTGCGAACATCTGACATACACGTTTTGATAACTACGTGATAGTTCAGTTAAACGGTTTAGAGTTGAGGCACCAAAGACGTTTTTGAAACATCACAAAACATATGAGATGTTTTGAGGGCTGAAATTGGAATTTCAGGCTCGTTCCCACGTCAAGAGGTATAAGACCTCCGACGATTTTCTTAACCTGCAAACTAAGGAGAAAAGCTCAATTGTTGAGCTTGTGCTCGGATTGTCTGAGTACAACAATCATTTGAATCAAGTGGGAGTTGATCTTCCAGATAAGATAGTGATGTTTCTCCGAAGTCATTACCACCAAGCTGCTAGAGCTTCGTGATGAACTATAATATATCAGGGACATATATGATGATCCTTGAGTTGTTCGTGATGTATGACACCGCAAAAGTAGAAATCAAGAAGGAGCATCAATTGTTGATGGTTGGTGAAACCACTAGTTTCAAGAAGGGCAAGGGCAAGAAGGGATACTTCATGAAACGGCAATTCAGCTGCTGCTCTAGTGAAGAAACCCAAGGTTGAGCCCAAACCCGAGACTAAGTGCTTCTGTAATAAGGGGAACAGCCACTGGAGCATAATTACCCTAGATACTTGGTAGATTAGAAGGCTGGCAAGGTCGATAGAAGTATATTGGATATACATTGTGTTGATGTGTACTTTACTAGTACTCCTAGTAGCACCAGGGTATTAGATACCGGTTCGGTTGCTAAGTGTTAGTAACTCGAAATAAAAGCTACGGAATAAACGAAGACTAGCTAAAGGTGAGCTAATGATATGTGTTGGAAGTGTTTCCAATGTTGATATGATCAAGCGTCGCACGCTCCCTCTACCATCGAGATTGGTGTTTGCGTTGAGCATAGACATGATTGGATTATGTCTATCGCAATACGGTTATTCATTTAAGGAGAATAATGGTTACTCTGTTTATTTGAATAATACCTTCAATGGTCTTGCACCTAAAATGAATGGTTTATTGAATCTCGATCGTAGTGATACACATGTTCATGCCAAAAGATAGTAATGATAGTACCACCTACTTGTGGCACTGCCACGTAAGTCATATCGGTATAAAACGCATGAAGAAGCTCCATGTTGATGGATCTTTGGGCTCACTCGTTTTTGAAAAGTTTGGGACATGCGAACCATGTCTATTGGTATATATGCATGAAGAAACTCCATGCAAATGGACCGTTTTGTACTCGCTTGATTTTGAATCACTTGAGACATGCAAATCATACCACATGGGCAAGCTGACTGAAAGCCTCGTTTTTCAGTAAAATGGAACAAGAAAGCAACTTGTTGGAAGTAATACATTTTTGATGTGTGCAGTCCAATGAGTGCTGAGGCATGTAGTGGATATCGTTATGTTCTTACTTCACAGATGATTTGAGTAAATGTTGAGTATATTTACTTGATGAATCACGAGTCTGAATTATTGAAAGGTTCAAGTAATTTCAGGGTGAAGTTGAAAGATCGTCGTGACAAGAGGATAAAATATCTATGATATGATCATAGAGATGAATATCTGAATTACGAGTTTGGCACAGAATTAAGACATTGTGGAAATTGTTTCACAACTGATACAGCCTGGAACACCATAGTGTGATGGTGTGTCTGAACATCATAACTGCACCCTATTGGATATGATGCATACCATGATGTCTCTTATCAAATTACCACGATAGTTTATGGGTTAGGCATTAGAGACAACCACATTCACTTTAAATAGGGCACCACGTAATTCCGATGATATGACACCGTATGAACTATGGTTTAGACAAACCTAAGCTGTCATTTCTTGAAAGTTTGGGGCTGCGACGCTTATGTGAAAAAGGTTTCAGGTAGATAAGCTCGAACCCAAAGCGGATAAATGCATCTTCATAGGACAACCCAAAACAGTTAGGTATACCTCCTGTCTCAGATCCGAAAGCAATAAAGGATTGTTTCTAGAATCGGGTCCTTTCTCGAGGAAAAGTTTCTCTCGAAAGAATTGAGTGGGAGGATGGTGGAGACTTGATGAGGTTATTGAACCGTCTCTTCAACTAGTGTGTGGCAGGGCACAGGAAGTTGTTCCTGTGGCACCTACACCAATTGAAGTGGAAGCTTATGATAGTGATCATGAAACTTCAGATCAAGTCACTAACAAACCTCGTGGGATGACAAGGATGCATACTACTTCAGAGTGGTACGTAATCCTGTCTTGGAAGTCATGTTGGTAGACAACAATGAACCTACGAGCTATGGAGAAGCGATGGTGGGCCTGGATTCCGATAAATGGCTTGAGGCCATATAATCCGAGAGAGGATCCATGTATGAAAACAAAGTGTAGACTTTGGCAGAACGATTCGATGATCGTAAGGCTGTTGAGTACAGATGGATTTTAAAAGGAAGACGGACAATGATGGTAAATGTCACCATTAAGAAAGCTCGACTTGTCATTAAGATGTTTTCCGACAAGTTCAAGGAGTTGACTACGATGAGACTTTCTCACTCGTAGCGATGCTAAGAATCTGTTGGAATTATATTAGCGATTACTGCATTATTTATGAAATCTTGCAGATAGGATGTCAAAACATTGTTTCCTCGACGATTTTCTTGAGGAAAGGTTGTATGTGATACAACCGGAAGGTTTTTGTCAATCCTGAAAGATGCTAATAAGTATGCAAAGCTCCAGCAATCCTTCTAGGGACTGGAGTAAGCATCTCGGAGTTGGAATGTATGCTTTGATGACGATCAAAGATTTTGGGTTTATAAAAAGTTTATGAGAAACTTGTATTTCCAAAGAAGTGAGTGGGAGCACTATAGAATTTCTGATGAGTATATGTTGTTGACATATTGTTGATCAGAATGACGTAGGATTTCTGGAAAGCATATAAGGTTATTTGGAAAGTGTTTTTCAATGGAAAACCTGGATTAAGCTACTTGAGCATTGAGCATCAAGATCTATAAGGATAGATCAAAACGCTTAATGGTACTTTCAAATGAGCACATACCTTGATATGATCATGAAGGTGTTCAAGATGGATCAGTCAAAGAAGGAGTTCTTGCCTGAGTTGTAAGGTATGAAGTTAAGACTTAAAGCTCGACCACGGCAGAATAGAGAGAAAGGACGAAGGTCGTCCCCTATGCTTAAGACATAGGCTCTACAGTATGCTATGCTGTGTACCGCACCTGAAGTGTGCCTTGCCATGAGTCAGTCAAGGGGTACAAGAGTGATCCAAGAATGGATCATAGGACAGCGGTCAAAGTTATCCTTAGTAACTAGTGGACTAAGGAATTTTTCGATTATGGAGGTGGTAAAAAGAGTTCGTCGTAAAGGGTTACATCGATGCAAGCTTAACACCTATCCGGATAGCTCTGAGTAGAGATACCGAATGCATATAATGGAGCAACAATTTAGAATAGCTCCAAGTAGAACAGTTATTTGGAATAGCTCCAAATAGAGCATGGTAGCTGCATCTAGGAGATGACATAGAGATTTGTAAAGCACACACGGATCTGAAAGGTTCAGACCCGTTGACTAAAACCTCTCTCACAAGCAACATGATCAAACCTAGAACTCATTGAGTGTTAATCACATAGTGATGTGAGCTAGACTACTGACTCTAGTAAACTCTTGGGTGGTAGTCACATGGCGATGTGACCTGTGAATGTTAATCACATGGCGATGTGAACTAGATTATTGACTCTAGTGCAAGTGGGAGACTGTTGGAAATATTCCCTAGAGGCAATAATAAATTGATTATTATTATATTTCCTTGTTCATGATAATCGTTTATTATCCGTGCTATAATGTATTGATAGGAAACTCAGATACATGTGTGGATACATAGACAAATCATGTCCCTAGTGAGCCTCTAGTTGACTAGCTCGTTGATCAATAGATGGTTACGGTTTTCTAACCATGGACATTGGATGTCGTTGATAACGGGATCACATCATTAGGAGAATGATGTGATGGACAAGACCCAATCATAAGCATAGCACAAAGATCGTGTAGTTCATATGCTAAAGCCTTTTCTAATGTCAAGTATCATTTCCTTAGACCATGAGATTGTGCAACTCCCGGATACCGTAGGAATGCTTTGGGTGTATCAAACGTCACAACGTAACTGGGTGACTATAAAGGTGCATTACAGGTATCTCCGAAAGTGTCTGTTGGGTTGGCACGAATCGAGACCTGGGATTTGTCACTCCGTGTAAGCGGAGAGGTATCTCTGGGCCCACTCGGTAGGACATCATCATATGCGCAATGTGACCAAGGAGTTGATCACGGGATGATGTGTTACGGAACGAGTAAAGAGACTTGCCGGTAACGATATTGAACAAGGTATCGGTATACCGACGATCGAATCTCGGGCAAGTACAAATACCGCTGGACAAAGGGAATTGTATACGGGATTGATTAAGTCCTTGACATCGTGGTTCATCCGATGAGATCATCGTGGAACATGTGGGAGCCATCATGGGTATCCAGATCCCGCTGTTGGTTATTGACCGGAGAACGTCTCGGTCATGTCTGCATGTCTCCCGAACCCGTAGGGTCTACACACTTAAGGTTCGGTGACGCTAGGGTTATAGAGATATTAGTATGCGGTAACCCGAAAGTTGTTCGGAGTCCCGGATGAGATCCCGGACGTCACGAGGAGTTCCGGAATGGTCCGGAGGTAAAGAATTATATATAGGAAGTGCTATTTCGGCCATCGGGACAAGTTTCGGGGTCATCGGTATTGTACCGGGACCACCGGAAGGGTCCCGGGGGCCCACCGGGTGGGGCCACCTGCCCCGGGGGGCCACATGGGCTGTAGGGGGTGTGCCTTGGCCTATATGGGCTAAGGGCACCAGCCCCAAGAGGCCCATGCGCCAAGAGAGAAAAAAGGGGAGAGTCCTACAAGGGGAAGGCACCTCCGAGGTGCCTTGGGGAGGATGGACTCCTCCCCACCCTTGGCCGCACCCTTCCTTGGAGGAAGGGGCAAGGGCTGCGCCTCCCCCTCTCCCTTGGCCCTATATGTAGTGGGGAAAAAGGAGGAGCAAACCAATCTAAGGCCTGGCGCCTCCCTCTCCCTCCCGTGACACATCTACCTCGTCCCGCAGCGCTTTGCGAAGCCCTGTTGGAATCCCGCTACTTCCACCACGCCGTCGTGCTGCTGGATCTTCATCAACCTCTCCCTCCTCCTTGCTGGATCAAGGCGTGGGAGACGTCTCCGTTCCGTACGTGTGTTGAACGCGGAGGTGCCGTCCGTTCGGCGCTAGGATCATCGGTGATTTGAATCACGACGAGTACGACTCCATCAACCCCGTTCTCTTGAACGCTTCCGCTTAGCGATCTACAAGGGTATGTAGATGCACTCTCCTTCCCCTCGTTGCTAGTCTCTCCATAGATAGATCTTGGTGACACGTAGGAAAATTTTGAATTTCTGCTACGTTCCCCAACAGATCATTCTTCTCTCGCCTCACCTTTGTCAACGTACTCTCACCGGCCTTTAGCCGGCGTAAGTGTTGTTGCTTGTCTGGATCGAGTCCGGCGCCATCTGCAATATGGTTTGTCAGATTTGCACCCACACCGCACAATACTAATCTTTCGAAGTGTATCTTACCTGAGGGGGTCTCTTTGGGCTCCCCTGCTGCGGCTAGTGCGGCCTCTAGTTGGGCCTTACACTTTTCCAGCTCCTGGGACAGTACTGTATTCTTCTCTGTAAGAAGCTGCATATTAAATGATCCTTAAATCAGTTGCTCTAACTGCTTCAAGTCTCGGGGGCTACTGGCATATATATATATTTAACCAAAATTTTCTTACCCGTATGTCTTTTACATACTGCTCCGTGGCTCTGGCTAAACCATTTTGAGCGGCACGGAGGTACGCATCTCCCGAATTAAAGGCATCTAAAGCCTCTTGGGAGAAACAAGTGTCGCATAGAATTGTCCGGCGACGCCTATGGTTCATGGCACTCTCCACTTCAGAATTTGTGGCAGACAGTCTGTCCGCATCCTCTGTCGGAGGAGCGTCCGGTGCGTGCCTTGTGCTCGCCTCCGCTTCCTGGCCAGGCGTTGGAGCCTGGCTGGTGGAGGCGTGATTGGCAACCTCTCCAGATGTAGTCCGGCGAGGTCTCTTCGTTCTGAAGATAGCACGAACGTTAATATGCCCTGACAGAATAACTCCAGGGAAACAGAGGGTGCACTATACCTTTGCGCCGGCATCTCAGTCCGGACTTCATTCCCTTTTGCCCCACGAGGCCCTACGGCCCCTCGTTGGCTAGCCGCCGCAGGTTCGGCCTCCTGCCTCGGAAATCTCCCCTGCAAAACATGGCTGTTGTCAGAAACACCGGGCTACGTGAGGGTGGAATCTCTTTCAAGGGAATAAGACCCCGGTTTTTGTCACCTGGGAGGCCGGGATTAACCCTGGGTAATCCGCCGTAATGGCTACCAAGGTATTGTCCTTGCTTAGCTGATGGAACACCCCGTCGATAAGCTCCACCGATATGTCCGGATCCTCTTCGGAGTCTGGATTGAGGGACCGTTCTGGATCCTCGGGCTGTGGAGGGCGGCTGCTTATATCCTTTACCTCCTATCACAATTCCTGCATTGAAGTCGTTAGACTACCTATCTAACCATATAAAACAAACGGGCAAGCGCAATTGTTCACTTACCCAACTTGGAGGATCGTACATAGTAAATCCGTCCTGCGGATTGACGCGGAGGAATTCCTCCTTTTCTCCCTTGTACAAAGAGGATAAGATCCTTACTAGGGCGGCAGCTGAGGCCGGCCCCTTACGACCGTAACGGGTGGCGTCATCCTCCCCATTGAAATCCCACATGGGGTGGCCTCTATATTGAAGCGGCTGCACCCCTCGCATAATGCATGCGGCCATGACTCCAATCATGGTTAGTCCGGAATGAGCCAACAGTCTTATCCGGCCCATCAGGTAAAGGACGTCTCTGTCGCTTTCTTTCTGAGAGCTCCGCGGACGCCAGCTCAAGCGTTTCTTCAATGGGGTACTGTTGAACTTAGGGAGACCGACCCGGATAGGGTCTGGTAGCGGGACGTCATCTATGTAAAACCATTCCGAAGGCCATTCCTCGGACGCCTTCTTTGGGGTTCCGAATAGGTATCCGGTCCCGGCGATGCGCCATACTTCGGCTCCGCCCACTTGGTATATAGACCCCTCTCGAGAACGGGGCACCAGGCAGAATAACCTCTTCCACAGCGCGAAATGAGCCTTAACACCTAAAAATAGCTCGCAAAGGGCGACGAAACCCACAATATGTAATACAGAGGCGGGCGTGAGATTGTGCAGCTGGAGGCCGTAGAACTCCAGAAGCCCGCGGAGAAATGGATGAATTGGAAACCCCAGTCCCCTTATTAGATAGGGGACGAGGCACACCCGCTCTCCTTTAGAAGGATTGGGGGTGCTCTCCGCTTGTTTTCTGCCATTATAGGTGGCGAGACCGGCTCGGACCGGGACCATGTATGCCTGAGGGAGAAATCCCTTGGCCTGAAGCGACACTAACTCGCTATGCGGGATGGTGCAACTCTCCCAGTCCCCGGGTTTGGGACCGGAGGGGCGAGGGGAGGAGTTGTGACGGCTGGTCATGTTGGAATGGACCTTTGCTGGAAGCGCTCTGATGATAACTCGCGGAGAGGAGAAGATGTGGTTTGGACCTAAATCCCCATCCCGTTAAATAGGCGGCTCGTTTATACGGCTAGGGGCGTGGATGTAAAAACGCCCTGGCTTTTCGCATTCGTTTGACACGTGGAAGACGGCCATTATTGGGCGTGGGAGTCGAGGAGCGCTACATTACAAAAACCGGACATTATTCCTACAGGTACACAGGATTTGGAGAAGAACCCGCCTTGCAATGCCGAACAATCTGCGCGCTAGACTCATCGTCATTGAAGCCTGGTTCGGGGGCTACTGAGGGAGTCCTGGATTAGGGGGTGTTTGGGTAGCCAGACTATACCTTCAGCCGGACTCCTGGACTATGAAGATACAATATTGAAGACTTCGTCCCGTGTCCGGATGGGACTTTCCTTGGCATGGAAGGCAAGCTTGGCAATGCGGATATTCAAGATCTCCTACCATTGTAACCGACTCTATGTAACCCTAACCCTATCTGGTGTCTATATAAACCGGAGGGATGTAGTCCGTAGGCAATCAACTCCATATACAACAATCATACCATAGGCTAGCTTCTAGGGTTTAGCCTCCTTGATCTCGTGGTAGATCTACTCTTGTACTACCCATATCATCAATATTAATCAAGCAGGACGTAGGGTTTTACCTCCATCAAGAGGGCCCAAACCTGGGTAAAACATCGTGTTCCCTGCCTCCTGTTACCATCCGGCCTAGACACACAGTTCGGGACCCACTACCCGAGATCCGCCGGTTTTGACACCGACAGTGAGGAACATGATAGCCCTGAGGATTTTGCTACTCAAAATTCCGACCATTGCTATGCTATGCGCCAGCTGTCCCAAAATATCTATCCACCTAACGGTCATATCATTGAAGGGCATTTATGTCTTATCATGTCGGGCTGCTCCCTAGGCTATAAATAGCTGCCGCCTACAACCACTAGCTGGTTGGCTGCTCCAAGAGAAACTGACACTTGTCATTTGAGAGCAACCCATCCTCTGAGGACTTTGAGCGAAAATCATCAAGTGAGGAAAAACCAAAAACCCAAAACCCAAACACCTACAAACCCCAAGTGATTGAGCATCACTAAAGAGATTGATCCTGCGTGGATCCGACGCTTGTTACCTTTGAAGACTGTGCTTCTTCCAGACGGTTAGGCGTCATGGTCTAGAGCATCCAAGAGGAATTGTGGATCGCCGAGTGACCGAGTTTGTGAAGGTTTGGAAGTCGCCTGAAGACTTACCACGAGTGATTGGACGAGGTCTGTGTGACCTTAGTTCAAGGAGAATACGGTGAGGACTGGGTGTCCTGAGCTGCGTGTTCAGGACTGGGTGTCCGGGATTGTGTGTCCTCGAGTTTAAATACTCAGCCGCTCCAACCAGACATACAACTGAGATAAAAGTTGGAACTGGTCAACCAAATCATTGTCTTCACCAAGCTTACTAGTTCTATTTCCTCAACTCTTTCATTTCCTCATAACTGTGTTGTGTGCTTGTTCATATCTGTGTTTGAAGACTTTGACTGAAGACTTTCTCAATTTCCTCAGTTCAATTTCTTCAGTCTGTTTGTCTTCATCCTGTGTTCTCCTGTGTTTACGCTTCTGTACTCTGTGCCTGTCTTCATTTCATCATGATGACTATGCTTGTATTCTGTTATGTTTACTTTTGAGTACTCATTCCGCTGCTGGTAGTTCTTTGCTAAGGAATTTCCCCACCAGCAAATTCCTCAGTGAAGAATTTCATAAAAAATCGCCTATTCACCCCCCTCTAGTCGATATAACGCACTTTCACTTAATGAATACATGAACTCCTCAAACTATAGTCATCACCGGGAGTGGTCCCGATTATTGTCACTTCGGGGTTATAGGATTTTAACACATAGTAGGTGACTATTGACTTGCAAAATAGGATCAAGAACTCACATATATTCATGGAGACATAATAGATTCAGATTTGAAATCATGGCACTCAGGCCCTAGTGACAAGCATTAAGCATAGCAAAGTCATAGCAACATCAATCTCAGAACATAATGGATACTAGGGATCAAACCCTAACAAAACTAACTTGATTACATGATAAATCTCATCCAACCCATCACCGTCCAGCAAGCCTACGATGGAATTACTCACGCACGGTGGTGAGCATCATGAAATTGGTGATGGAGGAAGGTTGATGATGACGATGGCGCCGGATTCCCTTCTCCAGAGCCCCGAACGGACAACAGATCAGCCCTCCCGAGAGGTATTAGGGCTTGGCGGCGGCTTCGTATCATAAAAAGCGATGAATCCTTCTCTCTGATTTTTTCCCCGAACGTGAATATATAGAGTTGGAGTTGAGGTTGGTGGAGCCTCAGGGGGCCCACGAGACAGGGGTGCGCCCCAAGGGGGTGGGCGCGCCCCCACCCTCGTGGACAGGGTGTGGGCCCCCTGGTGTTGATTCTTTCGCCATTATTTTTATGAATTACAAAAATATTCTCCGTGAAGTTTCAGGTCATTCTGAGAACTTTTATTTCTGCACAAAAATAAGACCATGGCAATTCTGCTGAAAACGGCGTCAATCCGGGTTAGTTCCATTCAAATTATGCAAGTTAGAGTCCAAAACAAGGTCAAAAGTGTTTGGAAAAGTAGATACGATGGAGATGTATCAGCAAGAGGCAAAGAAATCTATGAAGGAAAAAGGTATTAAGGCTGAGGATGTTAAAAATTTACCTCCTATTGAAGAAATACATGGGCTTAATACACCACCACCTCCTAAGGTGGTAGAAGTAAATTCTATTACGAAGTTCAATGATAATGACAATCCTCACAATATGCACCCTAGCCAATGCCTTTATGAGTTTGAAAACTATATTACAAAACAAGATCGCTTCAATGCAAATGTTATGAAACAATTGAAGTACAATTCTGATATGATTGCTCGCTTGAGTGACTTGTTATTTAGAATCTCAAATGATGTTAGAGGTGTTGGAAAGCATGCTTCTATGGTTCAAACTCAATTAGAACAAGTTGCTAAATCTCAAAGAGAATTGCTTGATGAAATGAATAATAATATACATGACTTTGGTGTTAGAGTTGCAACTAGAGGAGGTAAAATGACTCAGGAACCACTTTATCCCGAGGGACACCCAAAAAGAATTGAACATGATTCACAAAGGAACAACACCACTACACCTAGTTCTTCTAAAAATAAAAATAAAAATAAAAATGATAGGACTTTGCATGCTCCTAGTGAACTTGAAATAGAAAAACCTCCTGATAATGATAATGAAGTTTCTATCTCTGATGCTGAAACTCAGTCTCGTAATGAACATTCACCTAGTGATAATGAAAAAAAATAATGCTGATGTTCATAAAGACTCTCAACCTAATAATAATAAAGAACAAGACAATGATGTTGAGATAGAACCACCTGTTGATCTTGATAACCCACAACCCAAGAATAAAAGGTATGATAAAAGAGACTTTGTGGCTAGAAAACACGGTAAAGAAAGAGAACCGTGGGTTCAAAAACCAATGCATTTTCCACCTAAGTCAACTAAAAAGAATGATGATGAAGAATTTGAACGCTTTGCTGAAATGCTAAGGCTAGTCTTTTTGCGTACTCGCTTGACTGATATCTTGAAAATGCCTCCTTATGCAAAGTATATGAAAGACATCATTACCAATAAAAGAAAAATACCGGAAGCTGAAATCTCCATTATGCTTGCTAATTATACTTTTAAAGCCGGAGTACCTAAAAAACTTGGATATCCAAGAATACCAACTATACCTTGCTCTATCAAAAAGAATTATGTGAAAACTGCTTTATGTGATTTAGGAGCTGGTGTTAGTGTTATGCCTTTGTCTTTATATAAAAGACTTGATTTGAATGAACTCACACCTACTGAAATATCTTTGCAAATGGCTGACAAATCAACTGCCATACCTATCGGTATCTCTGAGGATGTGCCCGTTGTTGTTGCTAATGTTACTATTTTGACTGACTTTGTTATACTTGAGATGCCCGAGGACGACAACATGTCGATTATCCTTGGTAGACCCTTCTTGAATATTGCAGGGGCTGTTATTGATTACAATAAAAACAAGGTCATGATACATTTCGATCGTATCTACTTTTCCAAACACTTTTGCCCTTGTTTTGGACTCTAACTTGCATGATTTGAATGGAACTAACCCGGACTGACGTTGTTTTCAGCAGAATTGGCATGGTGTTATTTTTGTGCAGAAATAGAAGTTCTTGGAATGACCTGAAAATCAACGGAGATTATTTTTGGAATATATAAAAAATACTGGTGAAAGAATCAAGGCCAGGGGGCCCACACCCTGTCCACGAGGGTGGGGGCGCGCCTACCCCCTGGTGCCCCTCCGACCTCAACTCCAACTCTATATATTCGTGTTCAGGGAGAAAAACCCAGAGAGAAGGATTCATCGCATTTTACGATGCAGAGCCACTGCCAAGCCCTAATCTCTCTCGGGAGGCTTGATTTGGAGTCCGTTCGGGGCTCCGGAGAGGGGAATCCGTCGCGATCGTCATCATCAACCTTCATCCATCACCAATTTCATGATGCTCACCGCCGTGCGTGAGTAATTCCATCGTAGGCTTGCTGGACAGTGATGGGTTGGATGAGATTTATCATGTAATCGAGTTAGTTTTGTTAGGGTTTGATCCCTAGTATCCACTATGTTTTGAGATTGATGTTGCTATGACTTTGCTATGCTTAATGCTTGTCACTAGGGCCCGAGTGCCATGATTTTAGATCTGAACCTATTATGTTTTCACGAATATATGTGAGTTATTGATCCTATCTTGCAAGTCTATAGTCACCTATTATGTGTTATGATCCGTTAACCCCGAAGTGACAATAATCGGGATACTTATCGATGATGACTGTAGTTTGAGGAGTTCATGTATTCACTATGTGTTAATGCTTTGGTCTGGTACTCTATTAAAAGGAGGCCTTAATATCCCTTAGTTTCCAATAGGACCCCGCTGCCACGGGAGGGTAGGACAAAAGATGTCATGCAAGTTCTTTTCCATAAGCACGTATGACTATATTCGGAATACATGCCTACATTACATTGATGAACTGGAGCTAGTTCTGTGTCACCCTAGGTTATAACTATTGCATGAGGAATCGTATCCGACATAATTATCCATCACTGATCCATTGCCTACGAGCCTTTCATTTATTGTTCTTCGCTTATTTACTTTTCCGTTGCTACTGTTACAATCACTATAAAACCAAAAATATTACTTTTGCTACCATTACCACTACTATCATATTACTTTGCTACTAAATACTTTGCTGCATATATTAAGTTTCCAGGTGTGGTTGAATTGACAACTCAGCTGCTAATACTTGAGAATATTCTTTGGCTCCCCTTGTGTCGAATCAATAAATTTGGGTTGAGTACTCTACCCTCGAAAATTGTTGCGATCCCCTATACTTGTGGGTTATCAAGACTATTTTCTGGCGCCGTTGCCGGGGAGCATAGCTCTATTCTTTGAGTCACTTGGGATTTATATCTGCTGATCACTATGAAGAACTTGAAATATCAAAGAACCAAGATTTTTCCCTGAACTACGAGGGGAGGTAAGGAACTGCCATCTAGCTCTGCACTTGATTCACCTTCTGTTTTGAGTAAACTTGAGACACCTATAGCTACTATTCATTCTGATATGTCGCATGTTATTCATGATGCCACTTCTGCTTTGCACGATACTTATGATGAAACTATTTCTATGCTTGATAATAATGTGCCACTAGGTGAATTTCTTGATGAACAACTTGCTAGGGTTAGAGAGAATGAAATTATTGAAACTGATAATATTAATGAAAGTGATGATGAAGATTCTCCCCTAGATATGAATTGCCTGTTGTGCCTGAGGGTTATGTTATGGATGAAGAAACTGCTAGAGACTTCTTAGCTTGCAATGATAGATCTGATCTTAAGAAATTATTAGCTAATCTTAAAGAAAAGTCTTTGAATGCTAGAATGAAACATGACCTTGCTTTTGCTATGTCACCTATCTTTATTACTGATAAGGATTATGATTTCTTTGTCGATCTTGAGTTAATTACTTTGGTTGAATCTGATCCTTTTTATGGATATGAATCTGAAACTGTTGTTGCACATCTTACTAAATTAAATGATATAGCCACCCTGTTTACTCATGATGAGAAAACTCGCTATTACTTTATCCTTAAGTTGTTTCCGTTCTCATTAAAGGGTGATGCGAAAAAATGGTTTAATTCTCTTGATCCTGGTTGTGTGCGGAGTCCCTAGGATATGATTTATGACTTCTCTACTAAATATTTCCCCGCTCATAAGAAACAAGCTGCCTTAAGGGAAATATATAATTTTGTGCAAATTGAAGAAGTGAGTCTCCCACAAGCTTGGGGGAGGCTTCTTCGATTACTTAATGCTTTTCCTGATCATCCTCTCAAGAAAAATGAAATACTTGATATCTTTTATAATGGACTAATCGATGCTTCGAGAGACTACCTGGATAGATGTGCTGGTTGTGTTTTCAGGGAAAGAACAGTTGATCAAGCTTAATTGCTATTGAATAATATGTTGAGTAATGAAAATGATTGGACACTTCCTGAACCAACTCCTAAGCCAACTCCGAAGAAAAGGGGTATTCTATTTCTCAGTCCTGAAGATATGCAAGAGGCAAAGATTGAAGTTTGTTCGTTGTTGGAACATGGAGATGTTGTTCCTTGTTGGAACATGTTTACTTGTTGGGATATCACAATATATCTTATTTAAATAATGCATATATATACTTGGTAAAGGGTGGAAGGCTCGGCCTTATGCCTGGTGTTTTGTTCCACTCTTGCCGCCCTAGTTTCCGTCATATCGGTGTTGTGTTCCCGGATTTTGCGTTCCTTACGCGGTTGGGTGATAATGGGAACCCCTTGACAGTTCGCCTTGAATAAAACTCTTCCAGCAATGCCCAACTTTGGTTTTACCATTCGCCACCTAGCCTCTTTTTCCCTTGGGTTCCGCGGACTCAAGGGTCATCTTTATTTAAACCCCTGGGCCAGTGCTCCTCTGAGTGTTGGTCCAACCTGTCAGCTACCAGTGGCCACCAGGGGCAACTCTGGGCTGGCCTACCTGTCGTGGTTTTGTCACGGCAGATGTCCTAGAGAAAGGACTTAGTCGTGGAGCCATCGCTACGTGTTAGCTTGAAGGGGTTAAAGCGGACACAAGGACGCAAGAGAGTTTATACTAGTTCGCCCCTTCAATGAAGGTAAAAGCCTACCTCTAGTTGTGATGGAATTGATGGGTGTTTCGATGACTAGGGAGCAAATAAGCTTCGCCTATGTCTCAAGTTGTTGTCTGTCCTTGAACCGCCGCCGGGTCGTCCCCTTATATACATGGGTGACGCCCGTCGGTTTACAGAGTCCCGATATCGGCTCATAGATGCGTCCGGTTCGGTATCCACTATTCCTAACTTATAACACAAGTTACATACCGACGCCGGTTTATAGCTATAGGCCTTAAACGATTATGGGCCTTCAGCCCTCATCTGCCCTCATGGGCTTTTATCATACTCAACTACTGATGAAGTTAACCCGGCCTGTCCTGGCCGGTTTACGCCCAGTAGTAATATCCCCAACATTAGGCCCCAAATTGATTTGAACAGGTTCATGTCAATCCTTAGCAAAAATCTTCATCTTCAACATCTTCTTGTATTTTGTTGAACCGTCGTGATGTCATCTTCTCTGCTCGCGGTAGACCGGTGTGACGTCACAGGTTATAAAGAACCTTATCCTATTAACAAGCCTGCGACAATTAAGGCCGCAGCTTCGTTTCCAAACTCACGGCTCCTTGATTCTCGCGCCTGACATATCCCTTTCTTTATAAATAGGACCGAAGGGTCATTTCCTTTCTCTTTCCCTTCGACCCCTTCTGCTTCATCTTCCTCGCGTTGCCCAGCTTTGGAGCTCCGCCGCCACCGTCGACCTCTGCATCAACCTTGGCCGCTGCATCAACCTAAGCACACCAGAGCATCGCGGCGACCTTCCGCTTCTTCCTCAGCTCCGGTAAATCTTCTTTCCTTTCCCTCGCAGATCTGTTCTAGGGTTTCCTCGTTCGTTGAAGTTCATCGAGACTCTGGCGCTGTTCTTCCTTTGTTTCTTCTTTAGCCCATGAATAAAACTTCAAACCTGATGTATTCCCCGTAATGGCTTATCTTCTGTTACCAAAGCAAACCTTTATGCGCATAAAACATTGATCTGGTCCCTTGTGAATTGCTTTGAGATCAACCTTTTAGGTCTAAATCCTTTTATTTTCCTGTCTTACGGTAGATCCAAAATTTCACTGCGATCTTATGAAATCCGTTTTTACCTTCCTTAGTCATTCTTGCCTTAGATCTACATCCTCTTTACCACATAGGCGGTTCACCTTTGAAAAAACAATCTATCATATATCATTAGTCCCCTTGTTGAACTGCTGTGATGCTGTTGCTTCATAAACTCCGGTTTAGATAGATCTGCTTCCGGTTTAACATTGCACATATCAATGTATTTTGTAGATTTCGTCATGGCCAAGCAAGTCTATGAGTGCAATTGGGTCCCTTCTCGCATCACAGAGGATCAACTGGACGATTTAGTCCTGATTGGCGCCTTGGGCAGCAAAGACACCGTCCATTGGAGGGCTCCTGGCAAAGAATGCCCCCCCACACCTCGAGAAGGAGAGGTTGTTGTTTTCGTAGACCACTTAGCCCGGGGTTTTAAACCGCCCGGTTCTAAATTCTACCGGGATGTTCTAGCTGATTTCCAACTCCATCCGCAAGACACTGGCCCCAACTCTGTTACAAATATGTGCCACTTCCAAGTGCTCTGTGAGGTGTTCTTTCAAGAGGAGCCCACAGTGGAATTATTCAGAGATCTTTTCCATCTAAACCGCCGTACTGAGTTTACTGATGGCTCTAATACGGAGTTGGGTGGCATGGCGATTCAAAAAAGGAAAGAGGTCACATACCCTCACGCCAAGCTGCACAGTCACCCCAAGGAGTGGAATCAGACATGGTTCTACTGCAAAGACACCTCCCCTGCTGGTGAGAATCCCTTGCCTGGCTTTCGTCCGGAGCGGCTCAGCAATACCCATCCTTTTCCTCAATGATTGAGTGCCTAGGAGAGAAGCAAATATGCTCCTCAGCTGTCAAAGCTCAGAGCCTTTATGGCCAACGGTTTAACATGGGTTGACCTTGCTCGCTGTTGGATATCATGGAGCATACTGCCCCTTAGTCAGCGCTCCGGTTTGATGTGCGAATATACTGATAGTGTGGATGACCCACTGCGACATTCAAGACTCCAGCTCTTCGGTGAAGAAATCACAGAAGCTGTGCGTAAGATACTGAATGAACTGGAGCACATCTGCGCTAGAACCGGCCTGCTTCCCTTCTGTGCCACCAACAAACCGCCAGCTGCAAGACTTTGATTTTTCTCTTTGCTGAATCTGTTATTGATATGTCTGGTCATTGTTTTTAATATCAGTGTCTGCATAATCAGGGCGATGATCCATTTTGGAGCAAAAAGCTGCCGCAGGAGAAACCAGAGAAAACAGATAAACCGGAAAGAGCAACCCGACAAAAAACTAAAGCTGTGAAGAAGACCGCCCACCGGAAAAGAACCACTGCATCTTCTAATCCGGCCCCTGATGACGAGGTGGATAATCCGGACTTTGAGGTAGAGCTTGACTCACTTGGTTTATTTTTCATGCATCTTATTGATGATGATATTTGTCAGGATGATGCCGAAGCCAGCCATGCGGATGTTGCAGAGGTAATTATTCTCTCTTCCGATTCAGAAACTTTGCCTTCACAAAAAATCCGTCAGTCAAACCAGAAAGTTAAATTTTCTCATCCTCTTGCTTCTTTGGATCCTAAACTTCTTATGAAGACTCAACAACACGAAGCTCGCCGCACCACCCGGCACAGCGGCCAGGTAGTTACCTCTGCCGGTTTACCGAACAGTCCGGTTTGGAAACGTCATTCCGAGGTCTCTAATTCGCTTGTCAGTGCTTGTCCTAAAGCGGGCTGCTTTCGTCAACCTCTTAATCCACCTGACTCCGATTATCAGGTTATTTCCCACTCATCTTCTGGCGAGTCATCGGCTACTCAGCTCCCACCGCTCAAAATGGTGCTTGGGTAAGCTATATTTATTGTGATGTTTGCAGTATATTGCCTTAGAACATATGCTGCATTTAATTTTGTTATTCTTCTCAGGGCCAAACCTAGGCCGAGCAAGAAGGCCCGCCTGGATAAAGCGGCCAAAGAAGATGTCATTCTTGAACCAGGCACCACACCCAATCTTGAAGCGGCTATTCTTGAGGATATTCCCAATGATCCACCGCAGCCAGATGATGATCTTACTGCTGAGGAAAGACCTACTGATACCTCAGGTCCTATCCATCAGCCCACAGGTTCCCTCCGGGTTGAAAGCTCCACCGGTCCCGCAAAACCTACTGACAAGCCAACAGCTCCAGTGCAAACCGGCGGTACCAATGATGATGAAGTTATCATTACTGGCACTGGCCATACTGAGCCAAGCAATCCTGTCGCTTTATCCAAACATTCTGCCAAGGAAGAATTAGCTACTTTTGGCAAAGGCAAGTGGAATGCTGATCTGATGGCTTATGCTGCTCTGAACACCCAAGATATCCATTCCGGCTATCTGAACCGGCTGTATACCAGCCGTGACTATGAAGCCGGTCTGGTTAACATGATGAAGGATAAATATGAGGTAACTTCCATCTGCTCCTTCCTGCTTGTATGCTTTCATTCTTGCTGACTCTCCTAGCCCCTAAGGGCCGATTTGAAATATTCTTTCAAACCGTGACTTAATAATATGAATCTTGATGCTTTGAAATTTGCTGATGTAGTCCCCAAGGGCCGATTCAACTTAGCATAGTTAAACCGGTACTTTAAGTAATTGAAACTGCCACATCAGAACACATATGATCAAATAGCCATTAGCCCCCAAGTGCCAAGTTGAATACTTGTATTGAGCTTGGGACTTTGTAAACAATTGAAAGATGAAGATCGAATATGCATTAGCCCCCAAGTGCTAAGCGCATAACTTGTTATGTGGTTGGTACTTGAATCCATCTACCGATTTGTTGAAACATATATCTGTATGTTTGCAGGCGGAGCTGAAGGCGAAAGAAAGCCAAGTCATCGATCTGCAAGAAAACCTGAAAACCCAACAGGCTGAAACCTCCAAGGCAAAAGATGAATTGGCTAGTGCCTTAAGCGCCATGGAACAACTTAAGGAGAACTTCAAGAAGAAACGGGCGGATTGGGCCACTAAAAAATCCGCTTTGATCAAACGAGCAGAGGATGCCGAGGCTACACTGAAACCAGTGACGGATGAACTAACCAACATAAAGCGGCACGTTCATGCCATGACCACTGCTATCTTTGGTAAGCCAGCTTGCCTTCTGAATTGGTTCCGCCTTCTTACAGAGTTGCCGGTTTATTAACCTTTTATGGTATTTCAGGGACACGCATTGGTCACTTGGGGTCAAATGTGCGGAAGAAATAGAAAGCCGCCTATACCTTGGTTGAACAATTGTATACTGGTGCCCAGCAGATCATCTGTACTGCGTCTCATAACAAACCGGCGCCCACTTTGATTCAAGATACTTTGATGAAACTGTCGGTGCTTCCTGCCCGGATTGAAGAGCTAAAGAAATCTGCTGCTCGAACCGGCGCAATCAATGCTTTAATCCGGGCAAAAGCCTGGGTGCTGGATTTTGATCCTGTTGAAGCGGCTCAGGGCTATCCCAGCTTGAAGGAAGACGGATCAGAATTCGGTGAAGTGGATCCGCGAGCGATAAACCGGGAGGTGCGTCCACTAGCTTGTCAGTTGGCTGAGGAAGCAGACTTGTCTCGTTATCAAGCGCAATATGACAGTCAGAACAAGCGAATAGCTGCGCCAATCCATGAATCAGAAAATCTGATTCCTCCAATCCGTAAGCATACTTACGCTCCCGATATTGACCCGTCCTTGCTGATCCACGATGAAGCTATTTTTCAAGCATTAATGGGAATCGACTGGACAACTGTGGATTTCCAGCCACTAGGTAGGGATACGGAGGCTGAAGCGGCGCAGGACGACCCACAACCTTCAGGCCAGGCTGGTGACCAAGCTTGAACCGGACGCCAGTTTAAAACCGCCTCTTCTTCGTGAAAAACAATTATATTATTATGGGCACCATGTTGCCTTGTAATAGGCTAGCTGATACCTTTGATGTTGATATGCCTTCGTGCATAATTTGTTCTTCCTGTGGCAATGAACTTTCCAAAACACTTTCTGAAATGAAAAATTCGTCAAGTGCCACCGCGGTTATATCGTCAGGCGGAATATGATGTCTGCATATATGAAATCAAAACAAAATTTTAAGTATGACCAAATTTTGAGATACATAATACCTGCCATCATTGAGCGTGAAGTTGGCTTGGCCAATCTTGAAGCGGAGTTTTGCAAACCCATACTGTTGGAGGAGATAACAGCTCCTGTATATATATATGACGCTGGTTTACCATGTAAACCGTGCCGGGTTACGATAAATACCGTGTTACTCCATAAGAGGATGTTAACAACGCGGATTAAACCGGTCAAATAGCCTCCGGATTGACGTGAACTGTGTTCCGTCAATTGAATTTTTTTTGTCGGTTTAAGAAACACAATAAAAAGCAAAAACCCCCCTTCAAAGAAAAGTATGAAGGAAAAGTAACGACAAAAACGTTTGCCAAAAAAGATTTATTTAAGCTGATCAAATGGCGTAACCATGGCCAAACACGACCAAGCTCCTGTTAGGTGTAACTATGGTTCTAGTTAGCCAGGTCCCCAAGTGATTCTTGTGGCATTTATGCCGACCAAATGGCGTGGTCATGGTTCAGGTTCGACCAAGCCCCCAAGTGATTCTGTGGCCTTAGGCCGATCAAGAGGCATGACTGGTTCAGACATGACCAAGTCCCCAAGTGATCTGGTGGCTTTCGCCTATCAAGAGGCATGGTATTGGTTCGGACACGACCAATCCTCCAAGTGATATAACACGATGCTTTTAGCAAAGCGCACTCAAGGGGTAAACCAGAGGCCGCTTTAGAGCAACTCCGTGTAACCTCACATGATGTAAAAGAATAGATACCCCGCTTTAGGTGAGGTTCCGGTTTATTTTACTTAATCATAATATATATATATTGTATGTACATAAGTATAGCCAATGGCTCAGGTATAGTAAGGGCAAAGATGAGCTATATTCCACGGCCTGCTAGTCTCCTCCTCTGATATACGTGAGTCCTTATGCTCTCGAATATCGATCAGATAGTACGACCCGTTGTGCAGATTCTTGCTGACCACGAAAGGCCCCTCCCAAGGTGGGGATAGCTTATGCATATCAGTCTGATCTTGGATGAGCCGAAGCACCAAATCTCCTTCCTGGAAGGCTCTGGTTCTGACTCGGCGACTGTGATAACAACGAAGATCCTGCTGGTAAATCACCGACTAGGCGGCTGCGATGTCACGCTTTTCATCCAACCGGTCCAAAGCATCTTGTCGTGCTGTCTCGTTGTCCGTTTCAACATAAGCCGTGACACGAGGTGAGTCATGATGGATATCGCTGGGGAGAACCGCCGCCGCTCCATAAACCATGAAGAACGGTGTGTATCCTGTTGATCTGTTGGGTGTTGTATTGATGCTCCATAACACAGATGGTAATTCTTCTACCCAACAACCCGGCGTTCTCTGCAATGGAACCATGAGCCGGGGCTTGATGCCTCTTAAGATCTCTTGATTAGCTCTTTCTGCTTGACCATTGGACTATGGATGTGCCACTGATGAAACGTCGAGCCGGATGTGCTCCCGTTTGCAGAACTCCTTCATAGCACCTTTGGATAAATTGGTACCATTATCTGTGATAATACTGTGCGGAAAGCCAAACCGGAAAATCACCTTTTTGATGAACTGAACCGCCATGGCCGCATCACACTTGCTAACAGGTTCTGCCTCCACCCACTTTGTTAACTTGTCCACCGCTACCAGGAGGTGGGTCTTCTTATCTTTGGACCTTTTGAAAGGCCCAACCATATCTAGCCCCCAAGTCGAAAATGGCCAAGTAATTGGAATCATCCTCAATTCTTGAGCCGGTACATGAGCACATCTTGAAAACCTTTGGCAACCATCACATCGTCTAACCAGATCCTTCGCATCAGCATGAGCAGTTAACTAATAGAAACCATGGCGAAACGCTTTAACCACCAGAGATTTTGAACCGGCATGGTGACCACAATCTCCTTCGTGGATCTCCCGCAAAATTTCACGGCCTTCTTCAGGAAACACGCAACGTTGAAAAGCTCCTGATACACTGCAATGATGCAACTCACCGTTGATGACAGCCATGGACTTGGATCGCCGGATTATCTGCTGGGCCAGAATCTCATCTTCTGGCAACTCGCCCCGGTTCTTGTACGCCAGATAAGGAAGCGTCCAATCCGGAATAACATGAAGAACTGCCACCAATTGAGCCTCTGGATTAGGAATGGCCAAATCCTCTTCACCAGGGATCTTCACCGACGGGTTGTGCAGCACATCCAGAAAAACATTGGGTGGGACCGGTTTGCGCTGAGAGCCCAACCGGCTTAAAGCGTCCGCCGCTTCATTTTTCCGCCGGTCCACGTGGTCCACCTGATAGCCTCTGAAATAACCTGCAACAATGTCCACCTCACGACGATATGCTGCCATGAGTGGGTCCTTGGAGTCCCAAGTGCCAGACACTTGCTGAGCCACAAGGTCCGAATCACCGAAGCACTTAACTCGACTTAGATTCATCTCCTCAGCCATCCGAAGACCATGGCGCAAGGCTTCATACTCAGCTGCATTGTTAGTACAAGGGAACATTAAATGGAGAACATAACAAAACTTATCACCTCGTGGGGAAGTTAATACGACTCCAGCCCTCGAGCCTTCCAACTGCCTAGATCCGTCAAAATGGATGGTCCAATACGTATGATCCGGCTTTTCTTCAGGTGCTTGCATTTCCGTCCAATCATTGATGAAATCAAAAAGTGCTTGAGATTTAATCGCTGTCCGAGGCACATATTTCAAACCGTACGGCCCCAGCTCTATAGCCCACTTTGCAATCCGGCCAGTTGCTTCCTGGTTCTGGATGATATCTCCCAAAGGAGCAGAACTGACCACCGTAATTGGGTGCCCTTGGAAGTATTGCTTAAGCTTCCGGCTTGCCATAAAAACTCTGTACACCAGCTTCTGCTAGTGCGGATACCTTTGCTTGGACTCAATGAGTACCTCGCTGATATAATAGACCGGACGTTGAACCGGATGCTCCTTACCTGCCTCCTTTCGTTCCACCACAATAGCCACGCTGACCGCACGAGCATTAGCAGCAACATATAGCAGTAACGGCTCCTTGTCAATGGGAGCGGCGAGCACAGGCGGATTGGCCAATTGCCACTTTAAGTCCTCAAATGCTTCATCAGCAGCAGAACTCCGGACGAACTGATCCGTCTTCTTCAACATCTGATACAAAGGGATCGCCTTCTCATCAAGGCGGCTGATAAACCGGCTTAACGCGGCAATCCGTCCTGCCAGGCGTTGAACATCATTGATACACTTCGGTTTAGCCAGGGAGGTGATGGCTGTGATCTTTTCCGGATTAGCCTCAATTCCCCTGTTGGACACCAGAAAACCCAATAACTTGCCCGCCGGTACACCAAAGACACACTTGTCCGGATTAAGCATCATCTTGTACGTCCTTAGGTTATCAAAGGTTTCCTTCAAATCATCAACCAGAGTCTCCTTCTCCCTGGATTTAACCATGATATCATCTACGTAAGCATGTACATTACGGCCAATCTGCTTGTGAAGACAATTTTGTACACACCGTTGATAAGTTGCTTGGGCACTTTTCAGCCCAAAGGGCATAGACACATAGCAGAAGGCTCCAAAGGGAGTTATGAATGCCGTCTTCTCCTGGTCCTTAACTGCCATTTTGATCTGATGATAGCCAGAATATGCATCCAAAAAACTTAAACGTTCACAACCCGCCGTAGCATCAATGATTTGATCAATACGGGGAGGGCAAAAGGATCTGCTGGACAAGCCTTATTAAGATCTTTGTAATCCACACACATACGCCAGGTGCCGTTTTTCTTAAGGACTAGCACCGGATTGGCAAGCCACTCAGGGTGAAAAACTTCAACAATAAAACCAGCTGCTAAGAGCCTGGCTACCTCTTCTCCAATCGCCTTGCGTCTTTCTTCATTAAACCGGCGGAGGAACTGTTTCACCGGTTTGTATTTAGGATCCACATTAAGTGTGTGCTCAGCGATTTGCCTCGGTACACCTGGCATGTCAGAGGGCTTCCATGCAGAAATGTCCCGATTCTCACGGATGAACTCGATGAGCGCACTTTCCTATTTCGGATCCAAGTTGGCACTAATGCTGAACTGCTTGGACGAATCGCCAGGTACGAAGTCAAAAAGCTTAGTTTCTGCTGCCGATTTGAACTTCAGGGCCGGATCATGCTCCGTAGTTGGCTTCTTCAACGGAGTCATGTCCGCTGGATCAACATTGTCTTTATAGTACTTCAACTCCTCGGTGGCACAAACCGACTCTGCATAGGCTGCATCTCCTTCCTCGCATTCCAAAGCGATTTTCGGCTTCTGTGAACCGTTATTGTCCCCTTGTGCCCCGGCATCTTGAGCTGCAAATACACATAACAGGGCCGAGCCATAAACTTGGCGTATGCCGGGCGCCCAAACAGGGCATGATATGGACTTTGGATTTTCACCACTTCAAATGTTAATGTCTCCGACCTGGAATCATGATCATCCCCAAAGGCCACTTCAAGAGCTATCTTACCAACGGGATATGCTGATCTGCCAGACACTACACCGTGGAATACTGTATTGGACGGTTTGAGATTCTTATCTGTTAGTCCCATACGACGGAAGGTCTCATAGTATAGGATGTTAATGCTGCTCCCTCCATCCATGAGCACCTTGGTGAACTTCTAACCTCCCACCCGAGGCGCCACCACCAGAGCCAACTGACCCGGATTATCAACCTGGAGTGGGTGATCCTCTCTGCTCCATATGATTGGCTGTTCAGACCAACATAGATAACGGGGTGTGGCCGGTTCAACAGAGTTGACTGCCCGCCTCTGAACCTTCCGGTCTCGCTTGTCCAGGCTAGTGGTAAAGACATGGTACTGCCCATTACTCAACTACTTTGGGTTGCTTTGGTAACCTGACTGTTGCTGCTGTTGGTTGTAACCACCTTGGTTGTTCTGACTATTTTGACCATTATGTCCGCCCGGATTACCATTAAACCTTGAACCGGAACTTCCTCTACCGTAACCCGGCCCGGACCCTGAGCCACCGCCAGATCCGTGATCATACCGGAAATTATTAGAATTCTTGAACTCCTGCATAATAAAGCAATCCTTCCAAAGGTGGTTTGCTGGCTCCTCCTTCGTCCCATGTCTTGGACAGGGCTGGCTTAGCAGATAGTTCAGGCGGTTTGGGTTGGGGTTGGGCGCTCCACTACGATTTTTCGGCCTACCCTTGCGCCGCTGGCCATTGTCCTGTACGTTGGTATTAGCCACAAAGTCCATGTTGCCATCCGCTTTACGCTTGCCTCCTCCGCCATTGCCTACCCAGTGATGCTGCTGACCTTTGGAGCTGCTGTTCTTCTTCCCCTTCCCTGTCTTGTCATCATCAGATTCGGGATCCTTGGTACTATCAGAATCAGCATATTTCACCAAAGCGGCCATGAGGGTCCCCATGTCGGTGCAATGACGCTTCATCCGTCCAATTTCAACTTCAGGGGCCCAAACCGGCAGTTGCCTTCTAGGGTTAATACTGCGGTGTCAGCGTTGATGCGGTCTGAGGAGTGCAACACTTGTGAAACCCGGCGTACCCAATGAGTCGTTGACTCTCCTTCCTCCTGGACGCATGCAGCTAAGTCCACTATCGACATAGGATGTTTACAGGTATACTTGAAATTGTTGATAAACCGGGCTCGTAATTGGGCCCATGAACTGATAGAATTAGCGGGCAAGCTTTTTAACCAAGTACGGGCCGTTCCTTCAAGCATCATGGTGAAGTATTTCGCACACGCCGTGTCATCCACATCAAGCATCTCCATGGCCATCTCATAGCTCTCTACCCATGTCTCTGGTGGTTGATCCGCCGTATAATTTGGTACCTTGCGTGGGCCTTTGAAATCCTAGGGCAGGGGCACGTTGCATAAAGCGGGGACGAGGCAAGGCACCCCCAAAGAACTAGAAGTAACACCAGGTTCGATCGAAATGGTTGGACGAACCGGCGTGAGCTGCCGAGCCTGATGCTATGCGGCTAACTCGGCCTCCCTACGCGCTCGGGCCCGGTTCACCACTTCCTGAGCGTCATCAGCACCACCCGTCGGGTTGTTACCACGGGGTGCTCCACGTCGTTCATTACTCGACACTGCTGGTTCATCCATATGCCTGCTATAGCTCCGGCTTGGACGGGGGGTCGAGTGGATCCGGTCGCGGCTGTACGAGTACGCCTCCTGTTGGGCCAAAGCTGTCCTCAGAAGTTCCTTGACCCGTCGCGTCTCTACTGCCTGCGGCGAGTCACCTTCAACTGGAATGGCCTCCAGTCGTGCAGCAGCGGCAACAAGATTGTCCATTAGGTTGGAGTAGTGACCCGGAGGTGTTAAAGCATCCCGAGGTATAACGGTGTTTTGACGAGGCGGGTCCATCTGACGGGGCTGAACCGGTGCACCGGTCCCAGGGGCTTCTGCCCGGTTCCCCTCCAGTGGATTACTGGCTCTTGGTCCTGGAGTGTTGAAAAGGTCTCTGGCCTCGAAAACCGGAGGTAAGCGGGACCAGTGCTTCCTCCTCATGACTTCATGCGACGCGCTTTGATCCAACATAAGCCTGTAGGCCTGTGCGTCTAAAGCGGCCCGCTCTGCGGCCATCCTGGTGTCTTCAGCCGCCAGATCCGTTTTGGCCTGGGTGATTTGTTCCTTTACCTTTGCAATCTCCGTGTTGTGAGCTTCCTGATCTGGCGGATTAACTTCTGCCATAGGCGCAGCCAACGCATCAAATAGTTCTGATAGAACCTGAGCTGGTGGGCGCACAGGGCCTCCCGCCCCCGCAACCGTTGCCGCTACTGAACCGGAGATTATTGCCGCGGCTGTCAAAGAGTGAAGCGCTGCTTGTGTTCCGGTCATGAATATTCCAACCCGGTTAGGTAGATCAGAGGGGTCCGGAATACTGTCGCCATCGGAACAGCTCTCAATCCGGCCATCTTGTAGCTGATAAAGAGATTTGGTTTCTCCGGTCAAAGATTCGTCATTGGAACGAACAGCAGTCGCCCCGTGAAGCTCCGATCCATCCTCATAACTCCCTCCATGGATCATTCCCACAAAGGCACACTTCATGGCCGGTTTAACCCGGGCGGATCGCGCACGCTGAGCCGTCTCGACGAGGTCGGTGCAGATGTCCGGCTCAGGGCCCGGTTCACCGATCTTGCCAATGAAAATGTGAATGCTACCAAAGGGGACCCGGTACCCGTACTCAATTGAGCCGGCCTCGGGGCCCCAGCCTGCGTCGTCGATGTAGAGTTTGCCGTGATGACTCTTAGTCATCTGGCCTACAGCGTAGCCCTCGAGTCCTTTAAAGCGGCCCTCCAAGAACCGGAAACCATCGTGCGATAGCCCCACGGTGGGCGCCAACTGTCTATGTGGTTATATTTTTACATATTTTTACTTACCTCGAAGCCCGTTAGGAGGCTAGCGCAAGCTTCACTCAGTCCGCTCTTGGCGGACTGAACCTTCTGGATCACCGTACTCATAACAGTACGGTGCTCCTCGTCGATGGAGGCGCCGTCAAGCACCTCGAGCAGATTGTCCGGCACCTCCGGTTGGACGGAGGCCGCCGGCTCAGAAGGCTTGCTCCTCTTGGAAGGAGTTCGCCTACCGCGGTCCGGAACTATTGAAGATTCTGGCGCGGTGTCCGGCACAAAGCCGGACTTGGAGCCCTGGGGGGTCTTGTCCCCTTTACTCCTGGGGTCCGGGAGGTCGCCCTGCGGCTCCTCCAGGACCACCTCCTCCTGCCCCGGAGCTCGTTGCGACGCCAGTTCGGCGTCGTCCGCAGTGCGGGGGGAGACAGCGGGCGGAACTGAGTTCACGTCCGATGAATCCAGGGAGCCGCTCGACGACTCGTTGAGTTCGGCCCGGGGCGGGCTGCATAATTATGTTCGACATTAGGGAAAGCTGTGCAACAAAGGAACATCATGAGTTATTCTGATATCTGAACTTACGATTTCGCCGGACGCTTGGCCCTGTTTGGCCACTCCTCTTTGCCCTCTTCGGCGTTGGGGGCGTAGTCCGGCGGAGGGGTCTTCCTTTTCCTAGACCCCTCGGCCTCCCCCGTTGGGGCGGCCTTCCTCTTCTCTCCTCCCCCCGCTGGGGGGGGGAGAGGTTTCTTCTTCCTCCTCCTCGTCTTCACGGGGGGAGTGCGTCTCGGACTCGTCGGACGACGAGTCCGACACCACCATATGCCGGGAACTCTTTCGAGTCCCCGTGGCCTTCTTCTTCTTGGCCTTCTTCTCCGGCACCACATAAGGTGCCGAAACCAACAGCTTCGCTAGTAGAGCGGGGGCTGGGTCTTCGGGCAAGGGAGCCGGACAGTTAATCGATCCGGACTTCGCCCGCCAAGCCTGTCAAAGGTAAGGGAGCTTAGATCCCGCATAGAGTCAAACTATGAAAAAACTTAACATCCTGTAAAAGGTGAAAATAGCTTACCTCGCTAGCGTGACACTGTGAGCTGTATCCGCGGTCCTCGGAAGCGGATGTGGGAGCCTCGGCGCCTTTTGTTAGCACCTTCCAGACATCTTCATACGTCATGTCGAAGAGCCTGTTAAGGGTTTGGTGCTGCGTCGGGTTGAACTCCCACAGATTAAAGCCCCGTTGTTGACACGGGAGGATCCGGCGAATGAGCATAACCTGGACTACATTGACGAGCTTGATCGGCTTGCTCACCAGGGACTGGATGCATGTCTGCAGTCCGGTCACCTCTTTTTCGTCGCCCCACGACAGGCCCGTCTCTTTCCAGGACATAAGCCGCGTGGGGGGTCCGGATCGGAACTCGGGGGTTGCGATCCATTTCGGATCGCGTGGCTCGATGATGTAAAACCACCACGATTGCCACTCCTTCGGGGTCTCCACGAAGGAGCCCTCGAGCCATAGGACGTTGGCCATCTTGCCCGCCATGGCGCCTCCGCATTCCGCCTGGCTGCCGCGCACCACCTTGGGCTTGACGTTGAAGGTCTTGAGCCAGAGGCCGAAATGGGGGCGGATATGGAGGAAGGCCTCGCACACGACGATGAACGCCGAGATGTTGAGGACGAAGTTTGGGGCCAGATCGTGGAAATCCAGGCCATAGTAAAACATGAGCCCCCGGACAAATGGGTGGAGTGGAAAACCCAGTCCGCGGAGGAAGTGGGGAACGAATACTACCCTCTCATGGGGCCTTGGGGTGGGGAGAAGCTGCCCCTCCTCGGGAAGCCGGTGCGCGATGTCTTTGGACAAGTATCCGGCCTTCCTTAGCTTTTTGACATGGCCCTCCATGACAGAGGAGACCATCCACTTGCCTCCCGCTCCGGACATTGCTGGAGAAGGTTGAGGTGGAAAGTGCGGGCTTGGGCGCTGGAGCTCGAGTGCGCAGGAGATGGATAGGCAAAAGAGGAAGAAGGCGTAGGTAAAAGGGTGGATCCTTATCCCCTTATATGGGCGGATGCGGTTGTGCGTCCCCACCAGCCTAGTAAAACTCGCTTGCCTCCCAAGCGCCGTGATAAACGGCACGGTTGGGTTACCCACGTCCGTATTGATGAGAATCCCGTAAAAGGGGGTACACGATCTCTGCTTTGACAAGACGTGCCAAGGAAACCGCCTCGCAAAACATGCTGAGGTGGAAAATTAAAAACGATTCGAGTAAAGGACTTGGCCGTAGTGTGATGACGCACTGCGGAATACGTCGGCAGATTTGATTTGTGTCAATATTATTCTCTCTATGGCAATATGTGGAAACTTATTTTGCAGAGCCGGACACTACTCTTGGTGTTTACAATCTTCTACGAAGGACTTGGAGGAGGAACCCGCCTTGCAATGCCGAAGACAATTTGCGCGCCGGACTCGTCGTCATTGAAGCCTGGTTCAGGGGCTACTGAGGGAGTCCTGGATTAGGGGGTGTTCGGGTAGCTGGACTATACCTCCAGCCGGACTCCTGGACTATGAAGATACAAGATTGAAGACTTCGTCCTGTGTCCGGATGGGACTTTCGTTGGCGTGGAAGGCAAGCTTGGCGATGCGGATATTCAAGATCTCCTACCATTGTAACCGACTTTATGTAACCCTAACCCTATCCGGTGTCTATATAAACCGGAGGGTTGTAGTCCGTAGGCCATCAACTCCATACACAACAATCATAACATAGGCTAGCTTCTAGGGTTTAGCCTCCTTGATCTCGTGGTAGATCTACTCTTGTACTACCCATATCATCAATATTAATCATGCAGGAGTAGGGTATTACCTCCATCGAGAGGGCCCGAACCTGGGTAAAAAACATCTTGTCCCTTGTCTCCTGTTACCATCCGGCCTTAACGCACAGTTTGGGACCCCCTACCCGAGATCCGCCGGTTTTGACACCGACATTGGTGCTTTCATTGAGAGTTCCTCTGTGTCATCGCCTTTAGGCCCGATGGCTCCTTTGATCATCAACAACGATATGGTCCAGGGTGAAACTTTTCTCCCCGGACAGATCTTCGTCTTCGGCGGCTTCGCTCTGCGGGCTAATTCACTCGGCCACCTGGAGTAGATCGAAAGCTACGCCCCTGGCCATCAGGTCAGGTTTGGAAGCCTAAACTACACGGCTAACATCCACGGGGACTTGATCTTCGACGGATTCGAGCCACAGCCAAGCGCGCCGCACTGTCTCGATGGGCATGATATAGCTCTGCCGCCGAACAGCGCCTTGGAGGCCGCATACGCATCGGTTTCGACCATTGATTTGGAGCATACTACGCCGATCAAGGATCAACGGTTAGATGCTACCTCAGGGGCTGCGATCTCAGAGGCGATCGAGCCGAACTCCAGCCCTGCACTCTGCATGGCCCGTGACTCCGAGGATCCAGACTCCTCCCCGGACTCCGACCCCCCCGCGCCCCTGCCAATCGAATCCGATTGGGCGCCGATAATGGAGTTCACCGCCGCAGACATCTTTCAGCATTCGCCTTTTGGCGACATCCTAAACTCTCTTAAGTCTCTCTCTTTATCAGGAGAGCCCAGGCCGGACTACGGTCAGCGAGGGTGGGATACGGACGATAAGGAAATTCAAAGCCCACCCACCACCCACTTTGTAGCCACTGTCGACGATCTAACCGACATGCTTGACTTCAGCTCCAAAGATATCGACGGCATGGACGACGATGTAGGAGACGAACAGGAACCAGCACCTGTAGGGAGCTGGAATGCCACCTCGTCATATGACATATATATGGTGGATACTCCAAAAGATGGAGATTGCGATGGAACAGTGGGGGATAACGCCCCCAAGAAACAGCCAAAGCGCCGGCGTCAATGGCGCCGCTCTAAATCCCGCCAAAGCAAAAATGGTGATTCCGGCACGGGAGATAATACTACCTTGGATAACGCCGAAGAACACCCACCTCATCAAGATTCGGCACAGGAAGATGGAGAAGCCAGCCCTCATGAGAGACCGGCAGACCGAGAGGTCGAGGATGATAACTATACGCCTCCCTCCGAAGACAAGGCAAGCCTCGATGACGACGAATTCGTCATACCATCAGACCCTGCCGAACAAGAGTGTTTTAAACGCAAGCTTTTAGCCATGGCAAGAAGCCTCAAGAAAAAGCAGCAACAGCTTAAAGCTGCCCAAGATTTGCTAGCTGACAGATGGACTGAAGTCCTTATGGCCGAAGAGTATGAACTCGAACGCCCCTCCAAGAGTTACCCGAAGCGCAGGCCGCTACCCCGATCAGAGGAGGAAGCACCTACATCACCAGCGCATGACATGGCAGACCGGCCACCTCGAGGCCGCGACAGAGAGGCCCCTCGGCCCTCCACCCAAGCCATGCCCCGACGCCGCTCAACTAAGGCACGGGAAAATGCACCCGACCTGCGAGACATACTGGAGGATAAGGCAAGACAAACAAGATCGATCTATGGATCGCGTAGGCGCCCTACGGCATGTGACAATGATCTTCACTCCGGATACAACAAATCCGGCCGGGCCGAACACAACAGACATAGCGCTTCCGAGCTACGTCGTGATATAGCCCAGTACAGAGGCGCCGCACACCCGCTATGCTTCACGAATGAAGTAATGGATCATAAAATCCCAGAGGGTTTCAAACCCGTAAACATCGAATCATACGATGGCACAACAGACCTGGTGGTATGGATCGAGGATTATCTCCTTCACATCCACATGGCACGCGGCGATGATCTACACGCCATCAAATACCTCCCGCTCAAACTTAAAGGACCGGCCCGACATTGGCTTAACAGCTTGCCAGCAGACTCAATCGGTTCTTGGGAGGACCTGGAAGCCGCATTCCTCGATAACTTCCAGGGCACTTATGTGCGACCGCCGGATGCCGACGACTTAAGCCACATAATTCAGCAGCCAGAGGAATCGGCCAGACAATTCTGTACACGGTTCCTAACAAAGAAAAACCAAATAGTCGACTGTCCGGACGCAGAGGCCCTAGCAGCCTTCAAGCATAACATCTGTGACGAGTGGCTTGCCCGGCACCTGGGACAGGAAAAGCCGAAATCCATGGCAGCCCTCACGACACTCATGACCCGCTTTTGCGCGGGAGAAGACAGTTGGCTAGCCCGCAGTAACAACTTATCAAAGAACCATGGTAATTCGGATACCAAGGACAAAAGTGGCAGGACACGTCGGAATAAGCAAAAACGCCGCGTTAACAGCGACATCAATGAAGACACGGCAGTCAATGCCGGATTCAAAGGCTATAAATCCGGTCAGCGGAAAAAGCCATTCAAAAAGAATACTCAGGGCCCGTCCAGTTTGGAACGAATACTCGATCGCTTGTGCCAGATACATGGCACCCCCAAAAGGCCAGCCAATCACACTAACAGGGATTGTTGGGTGTTCAAGCAGGCAGGCAAGTTAAGGGCCGAAAACAGAGACAAGGGGCTGCACAGCGACGACGAGGAGCCCAAGCCGCCGAACAACAATGGACAGAAGGGCTTTCCCCCACAAGTGCGGACGGTGAACATGATATACGCAACCCACATTCCCAAGCGGGAGCGGAAGCGTGCGCTACGGGACGTATACGCGATAGAGCCAGTCGCCCCAAAGTTCAACCCATGGTCCTCCTGCCCGATCACTTTTGATCGAAGGGACCATCCCACTAGCATCCATCATGGCGGCTTCGCCGCATTGGTTCTCGACCCAATCATCGACGGATTTCATCTCAAAAGAGTCCTCATGGACGGCGGCAGTAGCCTGAACCTGCTTTATCAGGATACAGTGCGGAAAATGGGCATAGATCCCTCTAGGATTAAGCCCACAAGAACGACCTTTAAAGGCGTTATACTAGGTGTAGAAGCCAACTGTACAGGCTCAGTAACACTTGACGTGGTCTTCGGATCCCCGGACAATTTCCAAAGCGAAGAGTTAATCTTCGATATAGTCCCGTTTCGCAGTGGCTATCACGCCCTGCTCGGACGAACCGCATTTGCAAAGTTCAATGCGGTGCCGCACTACGCATATCTCAAGCTCAAGATGCCAGGCCCTCAAGGAGTAATTACGGTCAACGGAAACACCGAACGCTCCCTCCGTATGGAGGAGCATACGGCGGCTCTCGCAGCGGAGGTACGAAGTAGCCTTCTTAGGCAATTCTCCAGTCCGGCCATTAAAAAGCCAGACACTGCCAAGCGTGCCCGGAGTAACCCACAGCAGGACCGCCTGGCACACTCTGAGCAAGCGTAGCAATGCGGCCCCAACCCCAGCTATCGCGACATAGCGAAACCAGTACCTCGCGTACATAATTACGCCCTTGAAATACCATGGGCACAGGGGAAGGGGCACAATAACAGCACGCCCAGAATACGGCTTAAAACGTACTAGGGGCTGCCAGATTCTCTTTTTAATTTTTTCTTACCTTCAGGACTCCATACTTCGGACGACCTGTTCGGCAATTCGACTGCCGCACAAACGATGCAAGATCCAGGGAGGCAGACAAGTCATGCCGCACTATGGAACTCCCAGGTGGTCTCTGTTACGAGCGGTATACCTGTTTTAAATACAATTCCACGGCCTGCCCCCGGTTAGGACATACTGAATAGTCCAATATATTTTGCTTACCGCACTATTTGTATCGTTCGGCTTTGATAAATAGCCTTTATATAAACAATGCATAGCTTTTGTCTATTTTCTGCATTACTCTCTTTTATATATGTTCATTAATGACATGTTGCACCCGTACACTGTGGTACGGCAAGTATGCCAGGGGCTTCAGTACCCTTTAATATGGTGTGAGAAGTCCGTACACTTGCACAAGTGCGGCACCCTGAACTTATAGCACTATATGCATCGGCTCCGAATCATGATTTGGGTCAATAGTTGGGTTTGCCCGGCTCCTATGTTTTGGTGCCTTACGTTCCGCTATATCGGCTAAGGTAGCACTAGGAGAAACACTGCGATTGTGCCCCGGTTGAGCTGGGTTAAGCACCTCAGTGGAGAAAGCTAAAACTGACTGTCATGATGAGGCGAGAGACCGGTCGCTGTTCGAGAGGTTTTTTCGAGTCCCTAAAGACTTATGCCGCTTCGAGCGAGGAGCCGGATTTGTCCGGCCAAGGCGTGGATAGCGCCCCGAACTCGGTCTTCCGAACTAGGGGCTTCGCCGAAATTTAAAATTATAAAGTTCTATGGCTAAGTGAGAGTGTTCAAGCATTATAGTCCGATTGCCTGGTTCGTTGTGCTGAGCGCCTCCCTCGAAGGACCCAACTATGGGAAAAAGAGCGCTCAGGTTTATCCCGAACACCCCAGCACTAGTGGCATGGGGGTAGAAGCCGACGACTGGCCATCTCTCAATTTTTTGATAAACGGCCGCACAGAAAATAATATTTTAAATTCAACAAGCATTGCTTAAGCGCCTATGAACAAGTTTTCAGTGCACAGGATAAAAACGAGCGAGTTTATTCAAAAATTACATCCTTGGTACATTCATCCGCCACAAGGCGGGCACCCGCAAGAACATCCTTGTAATAGTTCTTGGGCTTGCGATGCTCCTTCCCCGGTGGCGGCCCGTCCTTCACAAGCTTCTCACCGTCCAGCTTACCCCAGTGCACCTTTGCACGGGCAAGGGCCCGACGGGCACCTTCAATGCAGAAGGAGCGCTTGATGACCTCGAGCCTTGGACAGGCCTCCACCAGCCGCCGCACCAGCCTGAAGTAGCTCCTAGGCAGGGCCTCTCCGGGCCACAGCCAAACTATGAAGCCCTTCATGGCCTATTCGGTCGCCTTGTGGAGCTCGACCAGCTGTTTCAGCTGGTCGCTCAAGGGCACAGGGTGTCCGGCCTCAGCATACTGAGACCAGAACACCTTCTCCGTCGAGCTGCCCTCTTCAGCTCGGTAGAATGCGGCGGCGTCGGATATGCTGCGGGGAAGATCTGCGAATGCCCCTGGAGAACTCCGGATTCGGGTAAGTAACAAGTAGTTTACTTTTATATTTCTGCTTTGCATAAAGAATGCCTTACCCGCTGCTATCTTCTTAATCTCCTCCAACTCTTGGAGGGCCTTTTGGGCTTCGGCCTTGGCAGACTTGGCAGTCTCAAGGGCCGCCGCGAGCTCGGACGTTTGGGTCTTTGACTCAAGCTCCAAACTCTCATGTTTTTTCATGAGAGCCTGAAGCTCTTGCTACACCTCGCCGACCTGAGCCGCAAGTTTCTCTCGCTCGGTGCGCTCCGCGGCCGTTTTCTTTTCGGCCTCGGACAGCGCCTGCTTGAGGGTCGCCACCTCAGTCGTGGCCCCTATAATAAGCAGTGCAATCCTGTTATTTTTTGCAATCACGCCTCTCTATAGGCACTTTTTCTGTAAGGTATTTCCTACCTTCTTTTTCCTCGAGCTGCCGCTTGGCAAGGCCGAGCTCTTGCTCAGTCCGCTAGAGGTCCTGTTTCAGGACACCCACCTCCGCAGTCAGTGCGGCGGTGGATAGCAGCGAAGCCTGCACACGCATATTGACTCTTTATTGTTAGACTCCTGCGAAATTTACTACATCCTCTATTCGGCTTTTCTTTCCGAACGCCAAACAGAGCATCAGGGGCTACTGTCTATGCGGTTATATTTTTTTTTTACATATTTTTACTTACCTCGAAGCCCGTTAGGAGGCTAGCGCAAGCTTCACTCAGTCCGCTCTTGGCGGACTGAACCTTCTGGATCACCGTACTCATAATAGTACGGTGCTCCTCGTCGATGGAGGCGCCGTCAAGCACCTCGAGCAGATTGTCCGGCACCTCCGGTTGGACGGAGGCCGCTGGCTCAGAAGGCTTGCTCCTCTTGGAAGGAGTTCACCCACCGCGGTCCGGAACTGTTGAAGATTCCAGCGCGTTGTCCGGCACAAAGCCAGACTTGGAGCCCTGGGGGGTCTTGTCCCCTTTACTCCTGAGGTCCGGGAGGTCGGCCTGTGGCTCCTCTAGGACCACCTCCTCCTACCCCGGAGCTCGTTGCGATGCTACTTCAGCGTTGTCCGCAGTGTGGGGGGAGACAGCGGGCGGAACTGAGTTCACATCTGATGAATCCAGGGAGCCGCTCGACGACTCGTTGAGTTCGGCCCGGGGCGGGCTGCATAATTATGTTCGACATTAGGGAAAGTTGTGCAACAAAGGAACATCATGAGTTATTCTGATATCTGAATTTACGATTTCGCCAGACGCTTTGCCCTGTTTGGCCACTCCTCTTTGCCCTCTTCGGCGTTGGGGGCGTAGTCCGGCGGAGGGGTCTTCCTTTTCCTAGACCCCTCGGCCTCCCCCGTTGGGGCGGCCTTCCTCTTCTCTCCTCCCCCCGCTGGGGGGGGGAGAGGTTTCTTCTTCCTCCTCCTCGTCTTCACGGGGGGAGTGCGTCTCGGACTCGTCGGACGACGAGTCCGACACCACCATATGCCGGGAACTCTTTCGAGTCCCCGTGGCCTTCTTCTTCTTGGCCTTCTTCTCCGGCACCACATAAGGTGCCGAAACCAACAGCTTCGCTAGTAGAGCGGGGGCTGGGTCTTCGGGCAAGGGAGCCGGACAGTTAATCGATCCGGACTTCGCCCGCCAAGCCTGTCAAAGGTAAGGGAGCTTAGATCCCGCATAGAGTCAAACTATGAAAAAACTTAACATCCTATAAAAGGTGAAAATAGCTTACCTCGCTAGCGTGACGCTGCGAGCTGTATCCGTGGTCCTCGGAAGCGGATGTGGGAGCCTTGGCGCCTTTGGTTAGCACCTTCCAGACATCTTCGTACGTCATGTCGAAGAGCCTGTTAAGGGTTTGGTGCTGCGCCGGGTTGAACTCCCACAGATTAAAGCCCCGTTGATGACACGGGAGGATCCGACGGACGAGCATAACCTGGACTACATTGACGAGCTTGATCGGCTTGCTCACCAGGGACTGGATGCATGTCTGCAGTCCGGTCACCTCTTTTTCGTCGCCCCATGACAGGCCCGTCTCTTTCCAGGACATAAGCCGCATGGGGGTCCGGATCGGAACTCGGGGGTTGCGATCCATTTCGGATCGCGCGGCTCGGTGATGTAAAACCACCACGATTGCCACCCCTTCAGGGTCTCCACGAAGGAGCCCTCGAGCCATAGGACGTTGGCCATCTTGCCCGCCATGGCGCCTCCGCATTCCGCCTGGCTGCCGCGCACCACCTTGGGCTTGACGTTGAAGGTCTTGAGCCAGAGGCCGAAATGGGGGCGGATATGGAGGAAGGCCTCGCACACGACGATGAACGCCGAGATGTTGAGGACGAAGTTTGGGGCCAGATCGTGGAAATCCAGGCCATAGTAAAACATGAGCCCCCGGACAAATGGGTGGAGTGGAAAACCCAGTCCGCGGAGGAAGTGGGGAACGAATACTACCCTCTCATGGGGCCTTGGGGTGGGGAGAAGCTGCCCCTCCTCGGGAAGCCGGTGCGCGATGTCTTTGGACAAGTATCCGGCCTTCCTTAGCTTTTTGACATGGCCCTCCATGACAGAGGAGACCATCCACTTGCCTCCCGCTCCGGACATTGCTGGAGAAGGTTGAGGTGGGAAGTGCGGGCTTGGGCGCTGGAGCTCGAGTGCGCAGAAGATGGATAGGCAAAGGAGGAAGAAGGCATAGGTAAAATGGTGGATCCTTATCCCCTTATATGGGCGGATGCGGTTGTGCGTCCCCACCTTCCTAGTAAAACTCGCTTGCCTCCCAAGCACCGTGATAAATGGCGCAGTGGGGTTATCCACGTCCGTATTGATGAGAATCCAGTAAAGGGGGTACACGATCTCTGCTTTGACAAGACGTGCCAAGGAAACCGCCTCGCAAAACATGCTGAGGTGGAAAAGTAAAAACGATTCGAGTAAAGGACTTGGCCGTAGTGTGATGACGCACTGCGGAATACGTCGGCAGATTTGATTTGTGTCAATATTATTCTCTCTATGGCAATATGTGGAAACTTATTTTGCAGAACCGGACACTACTCTTGGTGTTTACAATCTTCTATGAAGGACTTGGAGGAGGAACCCGCCTTGCAATGCCGAAAGACAATTTGCACGCCGACTCGTCGTCATTGAAGCCTGGTTCAGGGGCCTACTGAGGGAGTCTGGATTTAGGGGGTGTTCGGGTAGCCGGACTATACCTTCAGGCCGGACTCCCTGGGACTATGAAGATACAAGATTGAAGACTTCGTCCCGTGTCCGGATGGGACTTTCCTTGGCGTGGAAGGCAAGCTTGGCGATGCGGATATTCAAGATCTCCTACCATTGTAACCGACTTTATGTAACCCTAACCCTATCCGGTGTCTATATAAACCGGAGGGTTGTAGTCCGTAGGCCATCAACTCCATACACAACAATCATACCATAGGCTAGCTTCTAGGGTTTAGCCTCCTTGATCTCGTGGTAGATCTACTCTTGTACTACCCATATCATCAATATTAATCAAGCAGGAGTAGGGTATTACCTCCATCGAGAGGGCCCGAACCTGGGTAAAAAACATCTTGTCTCTTGTCTCCTGTTACCATCCAGCCTTGACGCACAGTTCGGGACCCCCTACCCGAGATCCGCCGGTTTTGACACCTACAGCGATGATTCCGTTCCAGATGATGCGCTTGAGCTCAAGTGGGAGTTCGACGAAGACTCACGCCATTACTATGTGTCTTTCCCAAATGATCAGTAGAGGTGCCCAGTTGGGTCGATCGGGACTGTGTCGCATGTTGGGGTTGATCTTTTATTTTGGTGCCGTAGTCGGACCATGAGTGTATTGGATGATTGTAATGTTATCCATGTATTTGTGTGACGTGGCGAGTGTAAGCCAACTATGTACTTTTCCCCTATTATCTATTTACATGGGTTGTTGTGAAGATTACCTTACTTGCGACATGGCTTTCAATGCGGTTATGCCTCTAAGTCGTGCTTCGACACGTAGGAGATATAGCCGCATCAAGGGCATTACAAGTTGGTATCAGAGCCTTCCCTGACCTTAGGAGCCCCCCTGCTTGATTGAATTAGCTGTCGTTGTTGAGTCTAGAAAAATGTTTTGAGTCATTTAGGAATTATATATCAGAGAGTTTAGGAATTCTTTTTACTCCTCAGTCCCTTCGTCGCTCCGGTGAGGCATCCTGACGTAGAGTTTTGACTCTTCTCTTCTCAAATTTCACTAAAAAAATTTAGGATCACGCGGGTATTTTGGAATCGTTCCGATAGTTTTGTGATGAGAACATTGTTCTTGGTGCCTCCTGTCATTTAGGGGTTGTGGCAATGTCCCGGGGAGTTGAGCTCTGAGGTGTTGTCGCCACAATTTTATCATTGCAGTTCTGGAATACCTGAGTTTAGTTTCGCCGACATCAAAAATCTCTTTTATGTAGTTGTTGGTGAGATAACCTCGACGCCACCCAGTACTGGGGTGGGAGTTCGGGAGTATTGCCATAACTTGTATAACGGATGCTTTTCGAAGGTTGAGGTAGACGATTTCCGAAGGTTTCTTGGTTATGTGTTGAAGGATGGATACAGTGGGATGTAGGATTTGCTAGTTTTGGGTGAGATATTATGCTTCCCCTGTATCCCCAACACCTGATTGCATAACTGGGAAAATTTCGGGAGTTTATAAGTGGGAATTCAAGTAGCTCTTAGGATATCTTTCCAATGGAGGTATGATATGAAATTGGGGTTCGACGTCTAGTGGTCCGCCTATCCACGGTTGGTTTTACAGTGGTCTCGTTGTGTCTTAAAGAGTCCTTGGCTATGCCTGCTCGGGGACGCTTCGTATGTCATGTGCACTGCCTTGTACATGATGGTGCTGTACGATCGAGCCCGTGTAGGCCCCACCACGAAAACTTCGGACGAAATTTCTATCATATGTTTGTTCCGGCTTATTCTGCTAGCTAATCCTTTGTTTTTGTTTTCAGTTGTGGTATTCAAGTTGCTTTAATGTCAAATGTTGATTCCATACCTTTCTTAAGTGGTGTTCTCACATTTCTATGTGAATGCAAATCCTTCATGACAATCGAGATTGTCATGTTAATTATTTTTCAACCGGTGTGTTTTCTCTTCAAGTGAAGCCGATCATTTCAACATCCGCAAGATCAAGCATCAGTTTCTTCTGAACAGTGTTTGTTTCATCCGTCTCCAAGTTGCCTTTGTTTTCCCTCCCTCCCACCCTTTTCTTCAAGGACTCGGATTTCTTAATCAAGCATCCTTTTAT
This sequence comes from Triticum urartu, assembly GCF_003073215.2. Taxonomy (NCBI): domain Eukaryota; kingdom Viridiplantae; phylum Streptophyta; class Magnoliopsida; order Poales; family Poaceae; genus Triticum; species Triticum urartu. The sequence goes on along the minus strand of NC_053025.1, from coordinate 129,119,490 downwards.
TCTTGTGAAGTCTCTTCATTCTTTTCTTTCAATGTTCTACCCGGTGGTTCACATGAAGATGCTAACGAAGCTTCTAGTTCATCATTCTTCGTTCTCTTTCTTCTCCGGTGGTTCCAACTCAAGCTTTCGGTGTTGATCATATTCTTTTCTGTATTTCAATGCTTTCTCATGCCGGTGCAATTCTTAATCGTTCACCTCTCGCTATTCTATTGCCCCGGAGTGCTCAAGATATCTCAGAAGGCTCATTTTTTTCATTCAAGATCAGTTCAATCTATTTCGAGGTTGTTATCTCATTCAAGCCATTTAACTCAACCGGTGCATTCTCTCTTTTAAATCATTCTACGGTGTTTCTTTTGAGTGGGCCCTAACCCACAGGTCTTTTCCCAGGATCTTACCTGACTCTTCTTATTTTCCCGGCGTTACTCTCAAATTCTTTTCCAGGTTTGACGTAAGAATGAGTTATCATCAGTAAAATGCCTTTATCCAAGATCTTTCAAATTCTTTTCATCATTGGCTCAACTTTTCCATTCTTCATTCCGGACTGCCTCAATAATTCTTGGTGGTGTTTCTCGTTGGCATTCTCATCATGTGAAGACCGAAGAAGATTTTTTCTCCCAATCTTGTTCTTGTCTCTTCAAGACTCGTCATTCTAGCTTGTTGCCATCCTCTCATAGTTGTTTTTGGATTGTGAGAAATCTTTTCATCCTTCCGGAGCTTCGTTCAAGTTTTCTGGAGTCGATCAGTTCAGGCTTATTCATTTTCAGCTTTCAGCTCGCATTCTCCAAATCTTACCGGTGCTTCGTTCAAGTTTTCTCTAATCAATTCGTGATCTCTTCGTTCTCCCATATATAAATTCTCTCATGTATCTTCATTTATTTACTAATGCTTACCGGTGATTCACCCCTTTACTTCGTTCATTTCCAATTCTTACTTTGGCTATTCAGGATTTCTCTTCCTTGGTATAACATCTAGTTATTCGTTGTCAATCCTAACGGTGGTTCGTGCAAGAGTTCTCGTCATTCGTTATTGTATATATTCATTCGTTCTTCCCAATCCTACCGGTAACTTGTTGAAGACGTTCTCAAGTTATGCTATATCTATCTTAATCCTTTTTACGGGAATTAGTAGTGTGCCAAATCCATTGTTTATCAACAATTTAATTGATGAAGGACAAGCATAATGTAATTCTTATTCTTGTTTCATCCTAATGATTAATTCTTTATTCCGGAGGCCCTTCAAATTCTTGGTTTCATTTGTTTCATCTTCTCTTTTTCCTGGAGTTCCAACCTCTTTCAATTATATTATCACGGAGATCTCTATCTAAATCATTGCAAGGCTTCAATCTTATTCTTTTCATCATTCAATTATTTTGGATCATTCTTTCATTACCGGAGTTCTTCATGAAGATTCTACATGATGGATTCATCAAGGATTTAATTCCTTCTCGAAGTGTTCATCGACATTCTTTGCTAACAAGCTCAAGTTTTCTTCATCTTGCTATCCGGAGTGCAATTCTTTCTTCCGTATCATTGGAGGTGGTATTACGTCATTCTTCATAATTTGAGTTCATGTTTCATGATTCACATGTTGTTAAGAATGAGGTATTTTAAATCCATCAACCTCTTCGTTGGAGTTATCTTGTGTCATGTTTCACCTAAAGCCTTCCCTAAGGATTGTTGCTATCTCTGGTGCTTATAAATGATCCAAGTCATTCATTTATCCTCCTGGTGAGACAAGTTTCTCGTCTCCTTGTTCACATCAATCCAATCTATTGTTTCCGTTAGTGGCAGAATTTCACCTCATAATTTTGAGTTGTCTTCTATAAGTACATATCAAACTTATCCTTTTCGTTGTTGATTTCCCAACAACTCCGTTCAATCCTTCTTTTAAGGATGCTCTCTCAAATTCATTCCAGGCAGAACTTGTTGCCTTCTTCTCTGTTCTTTTGGGTCCATTTTTATATTTCTTCCGGAGGCTGTGTGAGGTTGCTCTCTTCAACTCATCTTCTTGTTTGTCAGGAACTTGTTCTTTTCATGCTTATCCTTTTAAACGGAGTGTTGTGCCCTTTTGCTCAAGTTCTTTTCATTTTATCAAGTTTTTGCCTCCCGCTTCAACCGGAGTGCTGTCTGAATTTGTTCTTCCTTGAAACTCTTCCCTACCGGAGTGCTTTGAACTTTGTTCTACTTCGTTGCATTCTTACTTTCAAGTTGTTCAACTTCTCAAGGTTCTTTGGTTTCACTCGCTTGTCAAAGAAGCAACTTAGTTTTACCTCTTCTCCTTCTCTTCTTTTTCCCTCCGGTGCAATTCTAGATCTTGGGACGAGATGCTCTCGTAGTGGTGGAGTGTTGTGACGCCCCGAGACCGTTGTGCCAGGTGTCTTCCAGTTATTCGCTGTTGTTGCCTTGTCATTTGCTTGCGTGTTGCATCTTGCCTTGTCATCATGTGCATTGCATCATCATGTTTTCAAAACTTGCATCCGTCCGGGTTCCCCCAGTTCCTTCTGTTGTCCGTTCTGAGCCCAGACACACTTGCACGCGCCCGTGGCACGTCCGAAATATTATTTTATAAGTGGCCGGAAAATGTTCTCGGATTGGGTTGAAAGTTGGCGTGTGGTCTTATTATAGTGTAGGTAGGCCGCCTGCCAAGTTTCTCGCATTCCGAGATCGTTTGACACCCAAACGATTAACTATAGCGACAATATAGTCGGTCAAACGTCGGACGGTTTCGGTCTCCGGAAACAGTCATCGGGTCTCTCTCTCTTTTCTCTTCTCTCAGTCTGAGGCCTTCTGCACAGCCCACTACCCACTCACCGTCAGGCCCTACCTAAACTCTCTTGTCAGCCCGCGCCCTCCTGACGCGCATCCGAAAGCTGCCCCGAACCCGACCCAGACAGTTGCCACCGTTGTGTCCAGATCATCCCCAAACATCTACAAAACATCTCTGTTTCGTTAACTGGGCCCCCTAACCTATTTATTCGCGACCGTCCGATTATGATCGGAGGGACAAGTTAGCCCCTAGGCCTACCTATCCCCCTCTTGATCGGATCCATCGGTTGCGATCAGAGGCTCCGAAACCCATCCTAACCCCCCTTGCCTCCGTGGCCTTTTGTCGGAATCCCTCTTTGCACAGTGCATCAAACCCCTTGGCAACCATGTCCGAAACTTCCCCGAACCCGACTCCGCACGGTCAGGACCAGTGGGTCCGGAATAATCCCGAGTTATCCTAAACATCATCCGTTCTTTGTTTAGACCACCCGAAGCCGTTTGATCAAAATCTAGAGGCTCTAATCCCCTCTCTTTTTAGCCACCTACTATATATAGTGGGCAACCCCTAACAAAATCAGACTAAAACCCTAAATTTTAGGGAGATGTCCCATCCATCCTTCTCTGCCGCCGCCACCCCGTGTCTCATCTTCCACATTAGGATCCCCTCACTCAAATCTCCCTCGATCCCCTCGCCCAACCATCGAGCTGCAGCGCCCGCGCCCCAATCCCGCAACCTCCTCCTCCCGAGAGCCCTGGCCAGAGCACCACCGAGCAGAGCATCAGCCAACCACGAGCACCACCCTCACCCTCGAGCTCAAGCAGGCTGCTCCGCGCCTCCTCCCCTCCTCCCGTGCCTCGATCCAGGGTGGATCGAGAGCAGCACCACGCCATGGCCCCCGCCGTCAAGCCGCTCCGACCCACAGGTCCTCCTCGCCGCACCTCCTCCCTGTTTCTCGATGTTCTTCTCCTACTGCTGCTGCTAATTGTGTGGTCGCCCTGTTTCTTCTGCAAGGTCAGCACCACCGAACCGAAGACCCTCGCCGGCCGCCTCAACTCTCCTCGCTTGCAATCGCCTCGCCGGAGCAAGCAAGCCGCCGCCTGGAGGAGCCCATGGTCGTCCCGTTTCGCTGCGTCGTCCTCAACCGGGCCCTCTGTCCCAAGCCGTTGTATCCCTACTTCCCGTCGCCGGCCTGAAGCCCCCGCGCCATGGCTGCTTTCTTCTTCAGAGAAAGGCGTCGGCCGCTGGATCGGGTTCTTCTCAGCGTCCAAGACCCGTTTCCAGCTAGATCCCAGCCGTTCCCGCTGCCAAGTTTGTCGCTCTGAACCTGGCGCTGCCATTCTTCTTTAGAGACGAGCAGAGCAGCGCGCCCGCTCCACTCGACGCGTTGACCGCAGGCCCAGCTGCGCGCCCTGCGGGTCTCCCTCCTCCACCGAATGGGCCGAGGCCCATGGTGAGCCTCCAGCGCCCCTGCAACTGTTGGGACAGGCTGCAGATTTGGCCCAATGTAGTTTTTTCCATGTCTGCGATTTTGTCTTTTATCCAGAGTTTACCTGTTTTGTAGAAAAACCCTCCATGTTCATGCATATAATAACTTAATAACCGTGCATCTTATCAAAATGATTTATATATGAAACTTGCTCAGAATTTTGTGTAGATTAATAATTTGCAACTTTCATCTATGTTTAAAATGTTTAAAATGCTGTTTGGTTAAATTTGCTCCTATGCCATGTTAAAAATGATTTAATTCATAACTAAATAACCGTAGCTCCGATTTTAATAAACTTTATATGTAAATGGGGTAGAAAATGCCTAGTTTAACATGGTGGCAGTACTTTGCATGTTTAACAACCCTAAAATATGGTTTAGGGCAGAACAGTACCAAACCTAATATATGCATATGGGGATTTGCCGGAATTGTTGTTCGTTGCTTCCGACCTCATTTAAACTTGCCTAGTTAGGTAGTTTTTCATATGCTTCACCTCTTGCCATGTTAATCAACATTTAATATTATTGGGTACATAAAATGAGATCGAACTAAATAACTTGAACGTGGTGTTTCGTCAATATGCAACAGAGTTGCATATGGAGCTCCACTTAATTTGTAGGGTTGTTTGTGCACCTTTCCATGCCATGCCTCTTTAAACCGGACATGCATCATACTTGTTTGCGCATTGTGCCATGATTATGTGATGATTGTTCACTATGTTGTTTGCTTTCTTTCCGGTGTACTTCTTCTCGGTATTCCGGTAATGTTGCGTTTGTGAGGATTCGTTTGTCTCGTCCGTTTGTCTTCTTCATGGACTCGTTCTTCTTCCTTGCGGGATTTCAGGCAAGATGACCATACCCTCGAAATCACTTCTATCTTTGCTTGCTAGTTTGCTCACTCTTTTGCTATGCCTATGCTGCGATACCTACCACTTGCTTATCATGCCTCCCATATTGTTAAACCAAGCCTCTAACCCACCTTGTCCTAGCAAACCGTTGTTTGGCTATGTTACCGCTTTGCTCAGCCCCTCTTATAGCGTTGTTAGTTGCAGGTGAAGATTGAAGTTTGTTCCTTGTTGGAACATGGAGATGTTGTTCCTTGTTGGAACATGTTTACTTGTTGGGATATCACAATATATCTTATTTAAATAATGCATCTATATACTTGGTAAAGGGTGGAAGGCTCGGCCTTATGCCTGGTGTTTTGTTCCACTCTTGCCGCCCTAGTTTCCATCATATTGGTGTTATGTTCCCGGATTTTGCGTTCCTTACGCGGTTGGGTGATAATGGGAACCCCTTGATAGTTCGCCTTGAATAAAACTCTTCCAGCAATGCCCAACTTTGGTTTTACCATTCGCCACCTAGCCTCTTTTTCCCTTGGGTTCCGTGGACTCAAGGGTCATCTTTATTAAACTCCCGGGCCAGTGCTCCTCTGAGTGTTGGTCCAACCTGTCAGCTGCCGGTGGCCACCAGGGGCAACTCTGGGCTGGCCTACCCGTACCTTGGACAATCCGATGTGCCCTCAGAATGAGATATGTGCAGCTCCTATTAGGATTTGTCGGCACATTCAGGCGGTGTTGCTGGTTTAGTTTTACCCTTGTCGAGGATTTCTTGTAGAACCGGGATACCGAGTCTGATCGGAATGTGTCAGGAGAAGGAATATCCTTCGTTGACCGTGAGAGCTTGTGATGGGCTAAGTTGGGACTCCCCTGCAGGGATTTGAACTTTCGAAAGCCGTGCCCGCGGTTATGGGTAGATGGGAATTTGTTAATGTCCGATTGTAGATAACATGAACCTTAACTTAATTAAAATGAATCAACTGCGTGTGTAACCGTGATGGTCTCTTCTCGGCGGAGTCCGGGAAGTGAACACGGTGTTGGAGTAATGTTTGCCGTAGGTTGTTCTATAGTTCTTCGTTCGTGCTTTTCCTTCTCTTCTCGCTCTCTTTTGCGAACAGGTTAGCCAGCATATATGCTAGTCGCTTGCTGCAGCTCCACATATTACCTTGCCTTACCTATAAGCTTAAATAGTCTTGATCGCGAGGGTGCGAGATTGCTGAGTCCCCGTGACTCACAGATTACTTCCAAACCAGATGCAGGGACCGATGATTCCGTTCCAGATGATGCGCTTGAGCTCAAGTGGGAGTTCGACGAAGACTCACGCCGTTACTATGTGTCTTTCCCAGATGATCATTAGAGGTGCCCAGTTGGGGCGATCGGGATCGTGTCACATGTTGGGGTTGATCGTTTATTTTGGTGCCGTAGTCGGACCATGAGTGTATTGGATGATTGTAATGTTATTCATGTATTTGTGTGACGTGGTGAGTGTAAGCCAACTATGTACTTTTCCCCTATTATCTATTTACATGGGTTGTTGTGAAGATTACCTTACTTGTGACATTGCTTTCAATGCGGTTATGCCTCTAAGTCGTGCTTCGACACGTAGGAGATATAGCCGCATCGAGGGCGTTACAATATTTCTATTTCTGATGCTGAAACACAATCTGGTAATGAACATGAACCTAGAGATAATGTTAATGATGACGTTCATGTTGTTGCTCAACCTAGCAATGATAATGATGTAGAGATTGAACCTTTAGTTGATCTTGATAACCCACAATCAAACAAATCAATGTTATGATAAGAGAGACTTTGTTTCTAGGAAGCACGGTAAATAAAGAGAACCATGGGTTCAGAAACCCATGCCTTTTCCTCCTAAACCATCCAGGAAAAAGGATGATGAGGATTTTGAGCGCTTTGCTAAAATGATTAGACCTATCTTTTTGCGTATTCGTTTGACTGATATGCTTAAAATGAACCCTTATGCTAAGTATATGAAAGATATTGTTACTAATAAAAGAAAGATACCGGAAGCTAAAATTTCCACCATGCTTGCTAATTATACTTTGATGGGTGGAATATCAAAGAAACTTGGAGATCCAGGAGTACCAACTATACCATGCTCCATTAAAAGAAACTATGTTAAAACTGCTTTATGTGATCTTGGAGCCGGTGTTAGTGTTATGTCTCTCTCTTTATATCATAGACTTGATTTGAATAAGTTGACACCTACTGAAATATCTTTGCAAATGGCTGATAAGTCAACTGCTATACCTGTCGGTATTTGTGAGGATGTGCCTGTTGTGGTTGCAAACGTTACTATTTTAACGGACTTCATTATTCTTGATATTCCCTAGGACGATAGTATGTCTATTATTCTTGGAAGACCCTTTTTGAATACTGCAGGGGCTGTTATTGATTGTAACAAAGGCAATGTCACTTTTCATGTTAATGCTAATGAGCCTACGGTACACTTTCCGATGAAACAACCTCAAGTCCACAGTATCAATTCTATTGGAAAAAATCAACGATTACTATTGGAGGTTTTAAATTTCCTCTTCCTACTGTCAAGAAGAAATATGATATTCTTATTGTTGGGGATATGCATATCCCTGTTGAGGTAACCTAGTGTTATTCGAAATTTCTCCGGTTTCATGCGATTCGAAATGAGTTTGTTAACAAGACTTGATCAACCTTGTTAGTGGATTCCTTTTGATGAGCATGAGATGGATGAAGTTAGAAAGCACAACTTTCTGTACCTGTTGGGAATATGACTACCAGATATGACCCGCCCAGGAGGGGTCGGGTCAACCACAATGGCGGTTTACTTGTATGAAGCCCAAGAGTATACAAGATGGCGGTTCACAGTTAGGCTTATAAGAGGCCCAAGCCCAGAGGCGGCTTAAGGCCCGTAAGTATAAACCACCATGTATGAATAGACTTGTAATATAAGGCATGTAAGATATGTTACCGAGTCGGACGCGTTGTATGAGCCGGCCGGGACTTTGTAGGCCCCGGGGCGTCAACCCGTGTATATAAGGGGACGACCCGGCATCAGCTTAGGGTAAGAAACAACAGATCCAGAGCCAGGTTAAGCGTATTTGCTCCCCGGTCATCGAAACCCTAGCAATACCACCTCAAACTGCATTAGGCTTTTACCTTCACCGCAAGGGGCTGAACCAATATAAACTCCTCGTGTCCTTTGTCCCGTTTAACCCCTTTAAGCTTCCTAGTTGCGATGGCTCCATGATTAAGTCCTTTCACTAGGACATCTGCCGTGACAATTCCACGACAGTTGGTGCCCACCGTGGGGCCTGTGCACGGTGGATTTGAGTTCTTGAAGGGAAACTTCAAAGGGATCAAGGGATACATTGTGGGCCGAATGACCAAGAGTCGTCGCGGCAAGCTCTACATTGACGACGCTGGCTGGGGCCCCGACGCCGGCTCAGTTGAGTACGGGTACCGGGTCCCCTTTGGCAGAATCCACGTCTTCATCGGCCGGATCGGTGAGACGGGCCCTGAGCCGGACATCTGCACTGTAGGATCTAGAAGTAGATGTGTCTAGAGGGGGGTGATTAGACACTTAATGCTAAAGTTGCAATTTTTAAGCTTTTTCGGTTTAAGTGGAGTTTAGGCACAATTTCAACACACACAATACATATCAAGCAAGCATGCAAAGAGTATATGAGCAGCGGAATGTAAAGCATGCAACTTGCAAGAATGTAAAGGGAAGGGTTTGGAGAAATCAAACGCAATTGGAGACACAGATGTTTTTCCCGTGGTTCCGATAGGTGGTGCTATCCTACATCCACGTTGATGGAGACTTCAACCCACAAAGGGTAACGGTTGCGAGAGTCCACACAGGGCTCCACCCACAAAGGGTAACGGTTGCGCGAGTCCACACAGGGCTCCACCCACGAAGGGTCCACGAAGAAGCAACCACCCACAAAGGGTCCACGAAGAAGCAACCTTGTCTATCCCACCATGGCCATCGCCCACACAGGACTTGCCTCACTAGCGGTAGATCTTCACGAAGTAGGCGATCTCCTTGCCCTTACAAACTCCTTGGTTCAACTCCACAATCTTGTTGGAGGCTCCCAAGTGACACCTAGCCAATCTAGGAGACACCACTCTCCAAGAAGTAACAAATGGTGTGTAGGTAATGAACTCCTTGCTCTTGTGCTTCAAATGATAGTCTCCCCAACACTCAACTCTTTCTCATAGGATTTGGATTTTGTGGAAAGAAGATTTGAGTGGAAAGCAACTTGGGGAAGGCTAGAGATCAAGATTCATATGGTAGGAATGGAATATCTTGGTCTCAACACATGAGTAGGTGGTTCTCTCTCAGAACATATGAGTTGGAATGGTGTATGCGTTCTGATGGCTCTCTCATCGAATGAAGAGGAGGTGGAGGGGTATATATAGCCTCCACACAAAATCCAACCGTTACACACAGTTTTCCAATCTCGGTGGGACCGAATCAAAAAACTCGGTCGGACTGAAAAGGTAAACCTAGTGACCGTTAGAGATTTCGGTGGGACCGACTGGATCAACTCGGTGGGACCGATGTGCTAGGGTTAGGGTAAATCCAAAACTCGGTTTGACCGATTACTCAAACTCGGTGGGACCGATTTGGGTAATAAGTGAAACTGAGATTTGGCCAAGCAAACTCGGTGGAACCGATTGCATATCTCGGTGGGACCGAGAATATTGCAATGGGTAACAGAGAGTTTGCAAGCCCATCTCGGTGAGACCGAGATCCCATCGGTGAGACCGAACTGATTAGGGTTTGGCAGTGGCTTATGACAAGTGAAACTCGGTGGCGCCGGATAGGAAGAATCGGTAGGACCGAGTTTGGCTTAGGGTTTAGGTCATATGTGGAAGTGGGAAAGTAGCTGAGGGTTTTGGAGCATATAACTAAGCACATGAAGCAAGAGGCTCATTAAGCAACACCTCATCCCTCCTTGATAGTATTGGCTTTTCCTAAAGACTCAATGTGATCTTGGATCACTAAAATGTAAAAAGAGGAGTCTTGAGCTTGAAGCTTTAGCCAATCCTTTGTCCTTAGCATCTTGAAGGAGTTCCCACAACCTTTAGTCCATGCCACTCCATTGTTGAACTTATCTGAAACATGCTAGATCGAAATGTTAGTCCAACGAGAGATATGTTGTCATCAATTATCAAAACCATCTAGGGAGCACTTGTGCTTTAATCTCCCCCTTTTTGGTAATTGATGGCAACATACATCAAAGCTTTATATAAAGATATAAAGAACAGCAAGTAAAGCTTTGGAAGGACATGTAACAAGCATAGGCTCCCCCTACATGTATGCACTCATGTAAATATGAAATATAGAGGCATGTGAGAGCATAACCATGACAGAGTAGGCAATGTGTTACATGCATCTTGGCCATATGCATCAGAGCAAAAGATTATCAAGGAAAATACCTTCATGCTCATGAGTCCTTCTTGCAAACAATATGTACATAAGCAAGAACTCCTCATACTCATGATTTTGATGCATATACTTACCTTGTGGTCTTGAGTTGGCTTAGGATGGAATGAACCTGCACAAACAAGGTTAGATAACACAGGTACATCCACTAGCCAGAGCAAACAAAAGAAACCATAAGAATACCAAGACTGGGATGACATATAGAGAGTGAGTACAAGGTACCACAATGAATTCAACATGTCCCCAAGAATAAAGATATGCAATGAATTTGACTGATTTCTTTCCCTTAGGTGTCTTGCTCCCCCTGAATCTTACATGGGATATTGGGAGAAGATAGGGAACAGAAAATCAGAGCTGAAAGATACAAATGGAACTTAATTCAAATGAGTACATATGAACATGTCTTTCCCCCAAAAGGACATGTGGTATCTCTCCTCTTGAACATCAAGCATCTGGGATCCTTGAGTATTCTCTCCCCCTGGAGATTTCTCTCTCCCTCTTAATAATATCTGGGATCCTTGAGACTTTCTCTCCCCCTTGAGCTTTGATGTGATCTCTTTCTCCCCCTTTAACATCAATTTCCAAGAAGGTTTTTCCTGGAATCCGTCGACTAGGTTTGGTCCTTGAGATTCAGCACAAAGCAGAGGATAAAATTGTGATGCTTGTAGAGGACAAGATTCATTGAGTGGAGCTGGATCAGAAGAAATGTAGAACAAGTGGCAATCTTGTTTTTCTGATTGCAAAGTCGGTGGCACCGAGTGGCACATTTCGGTGGTACCGAAAAGATTTGGTTGGACCGAAAATTGCAAGTCGGTGAAACCGAGTTTACACAGAGAAAAACACTTGTCACCTCAGCTCACTAGACATGTAGGATCTCACAAAGATTTGCAACGAATTTCCTGAAGGATTTGCAAGGAATTAAGTGCAGAAAATGCAGAACAAAAAAAAGAGAAAAGAGAAGAAACTGAAAGATCTAGATGAAGTTTTTTTTTGTTTTTGAAAAAAAGGAGAGAGAAAATAAACATGCATGAGACAAATGCAATAACACAAAGAAAGAACACAAGAGAGCTTCATCTAGAGTTGGGCGGTGACATAGTCACCTATGTTAGAGTATATTGACTTAGGAGTCAAGTGGGAACACTTGATCATAGGTCATACTCATCGTTTAAGCTCAAAATGGGGTTACCATATTTCGTTTAAGCATCTTGATGTATTCATATCTTGTTGAGTTGCTTTGACTCATGTCTTGGAGTAAAGCTTCTCTAAGATGGAATAACATACCTTGGGTGGTGGTGTGGTTCTTGCTCATGTAGTTGAACTTGTGTGGGTGCTCAAGGTTGATGTAGCTCATCAAGAGTTGGGAGCACCACTTGGAGTTTGAGTTCATCTACCTACATGGGTTAGTTCTTGCAAGGAAGAGCACTTGTGTATCCAAAAATGACAATCATGAGGCTTAACATAGAATTTGTCAAAGGATATGTTTGAATGGTTTTGTGCTTCCTTGTCTTCAACCACTATTGCGTAGAGTCTTGGTCTTGTAGAGATTGCTCAAGACCATCGCGGGAGAGGGTGAGGGAGACGAGGGGGAGAGTGAGGGAGGATGAGAGGGGGACCTGGGGGTCGGCGTGGCATCCCTGGACGTCTCCAGGGCGTCGGCAGAAGCAGGAGGTGGCCGGCGTGTGGCCGCGGGCGCTGGCCACGCGCTCCTCGTCCTTCTGGCTGGCGGAGGACGACGACTGGCAAGGCCAGTCGGCTGGGCCGAGCCAGGTGGGCTGGGCCAGCACAGGTAAGGCCCAGGTGGGCTTCCCTCTCTCTCTCTCTCTCTCTCTCTCCTTTTTTTGATTTGTTTCTGTTTTCTATTTAACTGCAACTGTTGGGCTTTATTAAAAATACTAAAACGTTTCCAAAAATCCTGAAAATAATTGTGGGCTCTGTTTAGAATATTTCCAACAGCAAACATTTATTTCCAGAATTATTTGAGCATTTAAATTATTGTATAGCATTTAAATGCCCAAATTCAAATACTTATGATTTAATTCAATGACCTTCTATTGACCTAGAAAATTGTGCACCAATTTTGCCAGAGGTTCTAACCCAAGACAAAGAGGGTGAACTTTTTAGAAGGGCATTTCAGGTTCATTGAAAATAATTTTAGTAAACCCTAGTTGTTTCCAGGGGGGTGTTGGCGGTTTCTGCCTTCCCCATTTCAAACTTAAAAGGAAATTAAACATGATGCACACTCTAATGCTTGAACTAGCTAGGGTGTGACATTGCTGATGATGAAGGGGCCTTCCCAAAGGCGCCGAGAGATTGTGCTGGCCGGCTGTTCACTGGATCAGCCGGAGCACAAGGTCTCCTTCTTGGAAAGATCTCGGCTTGACCTTCGGGTTGTAGTATCGGCGTAGGCTCTGCTGGTAGATGCTGGACCGGCTGAGTGCCAGCAGCCGGCCCTCTTCCAGCAGATCGACGCTGTCTCGACGTGCTTCTTCTGCCTCCTCTTCGGTGTACATGGTGACTCGAGGGGAGTCGAATTCTATGTCCGTTGGGATGACGGCCTTGGTACTGTAGACGAGGAAGAAAGGCGTGAAGCCAGTTGAGTTGTTCAGGGTTGTGCGCAGACTCTAGAGGACGGCCAGCAGCTCGTCGAGCTAGCAGCCGGCCGACCGCTCCAAAGGCTCCACCAGTCGGGGCTTGATGCCGGACAAAATAAGGCCGTTTGCTCGCTCCACCTGGCCCTTTGACCACGGATGAGCGACGGACGCTAGGTCCAGTCGGATGCCCCGCGTCGCGCAGAAACGAGCCAAGGCACCCTTGGCGAAATTTGTGCCATTGTCGATGCTGTGTGGTATGCCGTACCGGACGGTGATGTCGGTGATGAAAGTCACAGTAGTCGGACCATTCAACTTCTTGATTGGTTTTGCTTCTATCCACTTGGTGAACTTGTCCACCGCGACAAGCAGATGAGTCAAGCCACCCCTTGCCATCTTGAATGGTCCCCCATATCCAGGCCCCAGATGGCAAAGGGCCGGGCTATGGGAATAGTCTTAAGCGCAGAAGCCGGCTGATGAGGCTTTGAATGAAACTTCTGGCACCCTTTGCATTTCTGGACCAAACTCTTGGCGTCTTCTAGGGCAGTTGGCCAGAAAAAACCATGGTGGAAAGCCTTGGGGACAAGCGCTCTTGAAGTCGCATGGTGGCCACATTCGCCTTGATGTATGTCTCTGAGGATTGCTTGGCCTTGCTCCGTCTCGACGCAACGCTGGTAGACACCAGTGACACTGCGCCTCACAAGCTCTCTGTTGACTATGGTGTACGCTGCCGCCCGTTGTTGCATTTGCCTGGCCGAGATCTCATCAGTCGGCAACTCCTTGTTTACCAGAAAGTTGAGGATGGGCTGGGCCCATGAAGGTGCTGTGATTTCTTCAACTGTTAGGACTACAGCTGGGATGAGGGTGGTTGGGTTGGGAGGCGGCAGGTTGGAGTCGGCCGGCGCCGCCGCTTGCTGGGTCGATGAAGTCTTCGGGCCGACTGCTGCAGTCCCGGGGCCGGGCTCTGAAGTCCCCGGGCCGTGTGCGACTGCCGCAGTCCCCGAGCTGCCTGCCAGAATTCCCGTGCCGACTGCTGGAGCTCTTGATCCGGATCCGACTGCTTCGGGAGGAGCCGACACGAAGATGGAATCCGACTCTGGTGATGGCTTGACAGACGGCTTGAGGAGGCATTATAGGGCGACGCCGGTTGGTATTGATTGACGGGTAGAGCCGATTCGTGCCAAGGCGTCTTCTTGCTCATTGCCATTTCTTGGCACATGGAGGAACTCGCACCCATCAAAATATCCACTGAGTTGTTGTACGAGGAAACGATAGCTCGCCATGTTTGCATCCTTGGCGTCCCAGTCGCCCGACGACTGTTGGACCACCAGTCAGAGTCACCATAGCACAGGATCCGGCGAATGCCGAGTTCTTTGGCAAGACGGAGCCCGTGAATGAGTGCCTCATATTCAGCGACGTTGTTGGAGGCAGCAAAATGGACTTGTAGCACATATCTGAGCTTGTCTCCCTCGGGAGAGGTGAGGACGATGCCGGCTCCCAAACCGGTACGCATCTTGGAACCATCAAAGTGCATCCGCCAATGAGTGGAGTCCGGTGCCGGCGGCAGGTACTAGGTCTCGGCCTAGTCAATGAGGAAGTCGGCCAATGCTTGTGATTTGATGGCGGTGCGATGCTGGTAGTAGATAGTGTAGGGGGCCAACTCTATGGCCCATTTGGCCACTCGGCCGGAGGCATCTCGGCTTCCAATGATCTCGGCGAGCGGAGCAGTGCAGATGACAGTGATTGGGTGCTCTTGAAAGTACGGCTTCAATTTTTTGGCGGAAAAGTGCACACCGTAGCACATCTTCTGATAGTGGGGGTAGTTTTGCTTGGAGGTGGACAACACTTCACTCAAGTAGTACACCGGTCTCTGGACTGGTAGTGCCTTGCCTTCCTCCTTGCGTTCTACCACTATGACTATGCTGACCACCCGGCTGGTGGCGGCGATGTAGAGGAGCATGGGATCCTTAGGAGTCGGAGCCGCCAGGACAGGTGGAGTGGTCAACATCTTCTTGACTTGGAGAAATGCTTCATCCACCTTCTCGTTCCACTTGAAAAAAGTGGTCTTCTTCATGAGCTGGTATGGGGGGAGAGCCTTCTCTCCTAGCCGACTGATGAAACGGCTGATGGACGCTAGGCATCCGGTGAACTTTTGTACGTCCAGCAGTCGGGTGGGCACTTCCATCCTCTCGATAGCCTTGATCTTCATAGGGTTGCACTCTATGCCGTGTTCCGAGACCAGGAAGCCAAGGAGCTAGCCGACAGGCACTCCAAAGACGCATTTCTCCGGGTCGAGCTTGATCTGAAATCGGCACAGGTTCTCAAAGGTCTCCTTGAGGTCTTCTAGCAGCATTCCGCACTTCTCCGTCTTCACCACGACATCATCCACGTAAACGTGGGCATTTCTGCCGACTTGCTTGAGGAGACATTTCTGCATGCAGCATTGAAACATGGAGCTGGCGTTCCTCAAGCCGAACGTCATGGTTAAGTATCAGAAGCCTCCAAATGGCGTGATGAAGGCAGTCTTCAGTCGGTCGGCCGGATTCGGCTTGATCTGGTGATATCCTGAGTATGCATCCAAGAAACTCAACAGATCACATTCGGCTGTGGAGTCTATCACTTGGTCAATTCTTGGCAAAGCGAACGGGTCTTCGGGGCAGGCTTTGTTGAGACTGGTGTAATCAATACACATGCGCCATTGCTTGTTTTTCTTTAGCACAAGGACTGGGTTGGCCAGCCACTCTGGGAAGAATACTTCCATGATGAAGCCGGCTGCTAGCAGCTGGGTTATCTCTTCTCTGACAACTCTTCTCTTCTCTTCTGACAGGCGGCGCAAGGGCTGCCTGACCGGCTTGGCATCAGATCGGACATGTAACTTGTGCTCGGCGAAATCCGTTGGAACACCCAGCATGTCTTTTGGTGACCATGCAAAGATGTCGCGATTCTCACGGAGGAAATCGACGAGCTCGCCTTCCGATTTGCTATCGAGGTTTGCTCCTACGACAGCGTACCTCTCCGGGTGCTTCGGGTCCAAGGGAATCTTCTTTGTCTCCTTGGCCGGCTTGAGCAAGCCCTCGGCTTTCGAATCTTTGGGGTGGGGTGATATCTCTGGCTGCTTGCCTGCCATCGCCACAACTCGGTCAAGAAGCTGCCTCTCGGCTGTGATCACGAGGGACTCGGCCAGCCGACTGCTTTCAGCCGCACAAGCGGACGACTTCTTGTAGTCTCCGGTTACGGTCAGAATTCCCTTAGAACTCGGTATCTTCATCTTGAGGTAAGTGTAATGAGGGACCGCCGTGAACTTGGCCAGTGCAGGTCGGCCAAGTAGCACATGGTATGGGCTCTTGAGGTCCACCACTTCAAACCAGACTGGCTCTCGTCAGAAGTGATCCTTGTCCCCAAAGAGGACGTCTATCTGGATCTTGCAGATTGGTGAGCAGGAAAGGCCGGGAACTATGCCATGGAATACAGTTCGGCTGAGCCGAAGCTGCCTTTGTCTGATTCCTACTCCATGGTATCTTTGTACAGAATGTTGATGCTGCCGCCGCCATCTATCAGAACTTGGGAAAACCGAGCAGCTCGCTTATGAGTGGCAAAGGTGGCATCCAGAACCAGGGCGTAGGAACCGGGATTGGGCATCACATCCGGGTGATCGGCTCTGCTCCAGTTGATGGGCTTCTCAGACCAATGCATGAACTCGAGGGTCTCTGACATTATTGCATTCACTTCTTGCTGTCGTTGCCGTCTGCTGTGCTTATCGTTGGCCATGCTGGTGAACATGACATAAGCTCCGTGCTCTTCATGGTACTCATCTTGTACGACTCTGACTGGTCGAACGGCCGGCTGCTAAGGGGGAGGGGGCGACTGCTGCCCAGCAGGCGGAGGAGCTGGAAGGCCGTCTCCCTTGGTGATCCTGGTGAGCCAATGGCACTTCCGAGTGGTATGGTTGGACGGCTTCGCACCACTGTGAAATTTGCAGGGTGCATCAAGAGTATGCTCATATGAGAAGGCTGGAAGCCAATTGGACTTGCCGCCCTTCGGGCGCTTGGACGGAGGCTGCCCATCCGGCTGCTGATCTTCGACTGCTGCCACCTGCGGGCTTACGGAAGCCGGCTGTATGGCTTTGCGCTTGTTGTCACTCTATTGGTGGCGCTGGCTGGTGTCTCCAGCTGGGGTTCGAGGAGCCTGAGGGGCTACTTTGCCAGACGCATCAACTTGAATTTCTGCCTTCATGGAGGAGTCGGCCGTGGCATATTTATCTGCTATGATCAGCAGCTCGTCGAGGGTCGCCGACTCGTCGCAGAGGAGTTGGTACTTGAGGAGGGTGCCCTCCCGGCACCCAGCGGTGAAGTACTCGATAGCCTGCACCTCGTGCATGCCTTCGCAAGAGTTGCGGAGCTCATCCCAGCGCGTGAGGTAGTCGCGAGTCGACTCGTTGGGGCCTTGCATGCATAAGGAGAGCTGGCGAGGCTTAGGAGGCCGCTTGTACGTGCTGGTGAAGTTGCGGATGAAGGCTTCTGTGAATTGAACCCAACTGTTGATGCTGCGGGACTTCAGACTGTTTAGCCATGTCCGTGTTGTGCCCTGGAGCATGATTGGGACATACTTCACGGCAACGCGCTTGTTGCCGTTGGCTATGCGGACAACTATGGAGTAGTCGACCAGCCAGTCCTCCGGCTTCACGGAGCCGGTGTATTTGGGCGTGTCTATTGGGAGCGTGAACCCTTTGTGGAAAGGCTTGTCTCGGATGTGGGGGCCGAAACAAGGCGGGCCTAGTTCATCTTCCTCTTCTAGCGCCAGGGACCGGTGGAGACGGTCGATCCGGTGGCGGGCATCGTTCTCTCCGACTCCCTCTCTGCGGCCAAGGCGGTTGCCGAGTGTCGGGTGCTCAACAGGTGCCGGGTGACGCGCCTTTCCCTCCGAGGGGGGAGGCGGACAGTCGTCCCGTCGTTCCACTCCTCTTGGGCGGCCGTCTTGGTCGCGCTCAATGGTGATGCAAGACCGGCTGTGGCTAGCAGCCGGCTCCTTGTCTCTTCTCCCGCGGACGTCACCAGTCAGCGTCCGAGATGTCGCGCCTTGGTCTCGGCGGGGAGGCGGATCATCGTTCTGCCGGTGTGGCACCTTAGTGCGCCAACCGGCCTCGTGCTTCTCATCTGCCGCATCGAGGAGCCGCTGGACGCGCTCCGCCATCTGGCGACGCTCTTCGCCCTCAAACTTGTCTAATTCTTCTGCTGCCGTGTGGCAGCTCAGATATTTTCCACCGGCGTGGCGTAGATGGGGCGATCTGCCCCGAGAAGGTTGGCGATGGCCACGCTGCACCAAGGCGGCTGGGCCCAGCAGGAGCCGGCGTGCCGCCTACGGCGAGGTCCATCTCGCGCTGGTAGGCTTCCGACAGGCGTTTCAAGCTAGCCAGCTTCTTGGCACCCTCGATGAGTTGGAGGCGGCGCGCTTCCAGCATCTCGGTGTCGGCGTCCTCTAGGATGGGCGCCGTCAGGTCTTGTAGTGCCGTGTTGAGCGGGTCATGAGCATCTCCGCCAGGGTGCTCACTATGGCCGATGACAAGCACCTCCGTGACGGCGCTTTCGCCGCTCTCCTCGTGAGGCGGCAGCTCGTCGTAGACCACCACGTTGGTGGGGAACGCATCAAGCGACATAGTGTCGGAGTCGACAAGCATCGGGTCGGTGGAGCGAACGGATTCCAAATCCGCAGCAGGCTCGCTGGCGACGTGGAGCTGATCGAGGAGGCTGACAAGGCGCCTCTTGGGGCCGTCATCGCCCGCATCAGACACCGGCTCGTCAGAGAGGCGAACCTCGCCAACAAGGTTGGCGAGGCAGCTCGCTGCGCAGCCGAGCTCCGCGCCACACAGCGCGTCGGCACAGACTCCGTCTGGCATGCCGGGCTGGCTAGGCTCGCCAGGGAGGAAAAGGGTTCTCGTCCAGAACAGGTCTCCGGACGACAGTGCACCTAGCCCCATGGTGGGCGCCAAATGTTGGGGGTTGGGTGTGACATATGCCAAGGGATGGCTTATCATGGTGGGAGCGAGTAGAACGTCGCCGGTGCCCGGAAGCGGGATGAGGCGTAAACACGTACGCCAGCAAACTTTACCTAGGTTCGGGGATCTCCTAGGAGATAACACCCCTAGTCCTTCTTTGCGGGGTCTCCGCATGATCACTAAGGCACAAGTGAGTATAATGGTGCTCCTCGAGCTGTATGATAGAGGTGGGAGAAGGCAAGGCTTGTGAGGGAGTCCCGGATTAGGGGGTGTCCGGATAGCCGGACTATACCTTCGACCGGACTCCTGGACTATGAAGATACAAGATTGAAGACTTCGTCCCGTGTCCGGAAGGGACTTTCCTTGGTGTGGAAGGCAAGCTTGGCGATACGGATATGTAGATCTCCTACCATTGTAACCGACTTTGTGTAACCCTATCCCTCTCCGGTGTCTATATAAACCAGAGGGACTTAGTCCGTAGGATGAACAACAATCATACCATAGGCTAGCTTCTAGGGTTTAGCCTCTTTGATCTCGTGGTAGATTGTAACGCCCCGAGACCGATGTGCCAGGTGTCGTTCAGTTATTCGCTGTTGTTGCCTTGTCATTGCTTGCGTGTCATGCATTGCATATCATGTCATCATGTGCATTTCATTCGCATACATGTTCGTCTCATGCATCCGAGCATTTTTCCCGTTCTCTGTTTTACAATCCGGCGCTTCGTTCTCCTCCGGTGGTCATTTCTACCTTTCTTTCATGTGTGGGGTTTAAACATTTCTGGATTGGACCGAGACTTGCCAAGCGGCCTTGGTTTACTACCGGTAGACCGCCTGTCAAGTTTCGTACCATTTGGACTTCGTTTGATACTCCAACGGTTAACCGAGGGACCGAAAAGGCCTCGTGCGTGTTGCAGCCCAACACCCTTCCATTTTGGCCCAAAAACCACCTAACTCTGCTCCATCATCTCGGTCTTTCGATCACGATCGCGTGGCCGAAAACCGCACCTCATTTGGACTCTCCTAGCTCCCTCTATGCCTATATATACACCCCCCTCCGAAATTCGCGGTTCATTCTTCCCCTAACCCTAAAAATTCTCAGATCCGCGCCGCCGGATGTTTCTTCCCGCGCCGGACATGTCTGCGCCGCCCGCCGCGACCAAACACGGCATGCCACGTCAGCGCCGCCGTCCTCTCTCTCCTCCTCCACCGCGCCAGGCCCGCCGGGCCCGGATCGGACCCGCGGAGCCCAATCGGTCGCCGCCGCCCGAGTCTCCCCGCCGCCACTCAGATCCGCTGCCGCCTGAGTCTTCCTCCGCCGCGGCCTCCGAGCCTCGTCGCCGGCGCCGACTCTCGCCACCTCGCTGCCTCCGTCGACGGATCTTCACCACCGCGGCCGGAAATGGACGGATCCCGTCCGGATCCGCACCTCAGGGGCCTCCTCTGCTCCTCCCCGACGGCAAGCCACCGCTGCCGCCTCGCCGTTGACCTCGGGCGCCGCCGCCCTTGCCTCCTGGGATCCCATCGGGATCGAGGGAGACGAGCACCTCCACCTCCTCCCCGCATGGGCCAAAGCTCCAAGGCCCAGCATCGCCGGCCCAGCTTCCCGCAGCCAGCGCCAGGCCGCCTCTCCAGTCGCAGGCGCCAAGGCCCAGCGCCGCCTTGGCCTCCCAGGCCAGCTCCATCCGGCCCAGCGCGCCGCCCCCGCCTCGGCCTGCTTCCCCTCCAGCCGGGCCGAAGCCCGTGGTGAGAGAGCACCCAGCGCCCCATTTTTTTTCCTTCTGCTGTTGGGCTTGCCCATATTCGGCCCGATTCATGTTTTTTTCTGCGGAGCGATTTTGCCCTTTTTTCCAGAGATTGCCAGTTTTGCAGATTAGTCCCCCTAGTTCATGCATTTAATAACTCACTAACCGTGCATCGGATTAAAATGATTTATATATGAAACTTGCTCAGAATTTTGTGTAGATTAATAATATCCAACTTTCAGCTATGTTTAAAATAATTAAAATGTTGTTTGCATTAATTTGCCCCTATGCCATGCTAAAATGATTTAATTCATAACTAAATAACCGTAACTCTGATTTTAATAAACTTTATATGTAATTGGGGTAGAATTTTGCCTAGTTTATCATGGTGGCCTTACTTTGCATGTTTGACAACCCTAAAATTGTGTTTAGGGAAGAACAGGACCTAATCTAAAATATGTATATGGGGATTTACCGGAATTTGTTGTTTGTTTTTCCCGGCCTCATTTAAACTTGACTAGATAGGTAGTTTTGCTTTCCTTCACCCTCTTGCCATGTTTAACAACAATTAATATTGTTGGGTACATAAACGAGATCGAACTAAATAAGTCATGTGGTGTTTCGTCAATATGCAACGGAGTTGCATATTGAGCTCCACTTAATTTGTAGGATTGTTTGTGCACTTTGTCATGCCATGTATCATTAAACCGGACATGCATCATACTTGATTGTGCATCATGCCATGTTCTTGGGTTGGTTGTTTACTATGTTGTTTGCTTCTTTCCGGTGTTGCGTCTTCGGGTTGTTTCCGGTAACGTCGTGTTGTGAGGATTCGTTCGACTACGTCCATTTGTCTTCTTCATGGACTCGTTCTTCTTCCTTGCGGGATGTCAGGCAAGATGATCATACCCTCGAAATCACTACTATCTTTGCTATGCTAGTTTGCTCGCTCTTTTGCTATGCCAATGCTACGATGCCTACCATTTGCTTGTCAGCCTCCCAATTGCCATGTCAAACCTCTAACCCACCTTGTCCTAGCAAACCGTTGATTGGCTATGTTACCGCTTTGCTCAGCCCCTCTTATAGCGTTGCTAGTTGCAGGTGAAGATCGGAGGCCGTTCCTTGTTGGAACATCTTTTATTTACTTGTTGGGATATCATTATATTGCTATGTTATCTTAATGCATCTATATACTTGGTAAAGGGTGGAAGGCTCGGCCTTATGCCTGGTGTTTTGTTCCACTCTCGCCGCCCTAGTTTCTGTCATATCGGTGTTATGTTCCCGGATTTTGCGTCCCTTACGCGGTTGGGCTATTATGGGAACCCCTTGACAGTTTGCCTTAAGTAAAGCTCTTCCAGCAATGCCCAACATTGGCTATACCATTTGCCACCTAGCCTTTTTCTTTCCCTTGGGTCGGCCAGCCCAAGGGTCATCTTTATTTTACCCCCCCGGGCCAGTGCTCCTCTGAGTGTTGGTCCAAACTAGAGTCCTATGCAGCGCCCCCTCGGGGAAACTCGAGGTTTGGTTTTAGTTGTATGGAGCGCTCATCTGAGTGTGCCCTGAGAAAGAGATATGTGCAGCTCCTATCGGGATTTGTCGGCACATTCGGGCGGTGTTGCTGGTTTAGTTTTACCCTGTCGAAATGTCTTGTTGTACCGGGATACCGAGTCTGATCGGAATGTCTCGGGAGGAGGTCTATTCCTTCGTTGACCGTGAGAGCTTGTGATGGGCTAAGTTGGGACACACCTGCAGGGATTTGAACTTTCGGAAGCCGTGCCCGCGGTTATGGGCAGATGGGAATTTGTTAACGTCCGGTTGTAGAAAACCTAAAGTCGACCTTAATTAAAATGAATCAACCACGTGTGTAAACGTGATGGTCTCTTTCCGGCGGGGTCCGGGAAGTGAACACGGTTGTTGGAGTTATGCTTGACGTAGGTTGTTATAGGATCACTTCTTGATCATACTTTTATCGATCGCGCTTTGCCCTCTCTTCTCGCTCTCATTTGCGTATGTTAGCCACCACATATGCTAGCCGCTTGCTGCAGCTCCACCTCATACTTTTACCTTACCCATAAGCTTAAATAGTCTTGATCGCGAGGGTGCGAGATTGCTGAGTCCCTGTGGCTCACAGATACTTCCAAAACCAGCTTGCAGGTGCCGATGAGTCCGTGCAGATGACGCTACCAAGCTCGGGAGGAGCTCGGTGAAGATTTTGTCCTTTGTGTTGTTTTCGTTCTAGTTGATCAGTAGTGGAGCCCAGTTGGGGTCGATCGGGGACCTTGTCGCATTTGGGATTCTTCTTTTATTTTGGTTCTGTAGTCGGGCCATGAGTGTATTTGGATGATGTAATGTTTTATTCATGTAATTGTGTGAAGTGGCGATTGTAAGAAAACTATGTATCTCTTACCCTTATGAATTACATGGGTTGTGTAAAGATTACCTCACTTGCGACATTTACTCTTCTCTTCTCAAATTTCACTAAATTTTTTTAGGATCACGCGGGTATCTTGGAATCGTTCCGATGGTTTTATGATGAGAACATTGTCTTGGTGCCTCATGTCAGGGGTTTAGTGGAAGTGTCCCGGGGAGTTGAGCTCTGAGGTGTTGTCATCATAATTTTATCGTTGCAGTTCTGGAATACCTGAGTTTAGTACGCCGACATCAAAAATCTCTTTTATGCAGTTCGTTGGTGAGATAACCTCGATGCCACCCAGTACTGGGGCGGGAGTTCGGGAGTATCGCCATAACTTGTATAACGGATGCTTTTCGAAGGTTGAGATTTTCCGAAGGTTTCTTGGTTATGTGTTGAAGGATGGATACAGCTGGATGTAGGATTTGCTAGTTTTGGGTGAGATATTATGCTTCCCCTGTATCCCCAACACCTGATTGCATAACCGGAAAGGTTCGGGAGTTTCATAGGTGGGAATTCAAGTAGCTCTTAGGATATCTTTCCGACAAATGTGTGATATGAAATTGGGGTTCGACGTCTAGTGGTCCACCTATTCACGGTCGGTTTTTACAGTGGTCTTGTTGTGTCTTAAAGAGTCCTTGGCTATGCCGACTCAGGGACGCTTCGTATGTCATGTGCACTGCCTTGTACATGATGGTGCTGTACGATCGAGCCCTTGTAGGCCCCACCACGAAAACTTCGGATGAAATCTCTATCATATGTTTGTTCCGGCTTATTTTGCAAGCCAACCCCTTGTTTTTGTTTTGAGTTGTGGTATTCAAGTTGCTTCAATGTCAAGTGTTGATTCCATACCTTCCCCAAATGGTGTTCTCATATTCCTATGTGAATACTAATCCTTTTTGATCATCGAGTTTCTCATTTCAATTTCTTTTCTACCGGTGTGTCTCTCTTCAAGTGGATCCGATCACTTCAACATTCACAAGATCAATTATCAGTTCTTTTCAACAGTGTTTGTTTCATCCGTCTCCAAGTTGCCTTTGTTTTTTCCCGCCCACCCACCCTTTTCCTGCAAGAACTCAGATTTCTGAATCTAGTACCCATTTTATTCATGTGAAGTCACTCCATTCTTTTTCGTCAATATTCTTACCCGGTGGTTCTCAGGGAGATATTCTACTAGTTCGTCATTCTTCATTATTTTCTTCTCCGATGGAACCAATTCAAGCTTTTGGTGTTGATCATATCCTTTTTCCTCATTTCAAATACCTTTTCTTAACCGGTGTTGATCTACTCTTGTACTACCCATATCATCAATATTAATCAAGCAGGACATAGGGTTTTACCTCCATCAAGAGGGCCCGAACCTGGGTAAAACATCGTGTCCCCTGCCTCCTGTTACCATCCGGCCTAGACACACAGTTCGGGACCCCCTACCCAAGATCCGCCGGTTTTGACACCGACATTGGTGCTTTCATTGAGAGTTCCTCTGTGTCGTCACTTATAGGCCCGATGGCCTCTCCGATGATCAACAGCGATGCGATCCAGGGTGAGACTTTTCTCCCCGGACAGATCTTCATATTCGACGGCTTTGCACTACGGGCCAATTCGCATGGTCATCTGGAGCAGAACGAAAGCTACGCCCCTGGCCATCAGGTCAGATTTGGAAGTTTGAACTACACGGCTGACATCCGCGGAGACTTGATCTTTGATGGATTCGAGCCACAGCCGAGCGCACTGCACTGTCACGATGGGCATGATCTAGCTCTGCCGCCGAACAGTGCTCTGGAGGCCGCACCTGTGTCCGCTCCGATCCCTAGCTTGGAGCTGATCACACCAATCGAGGATGGGTGGTTAGACACCGCCTCGGGGGCTGCAATCTCTACGGCGATCGAGCCGAACACCAGCCCTATTCTCTGCGAAGCCCATGACTCCAAGGAGCCGGACTCCTCTCCTAACTCCGAGCCCTCCACGCCCCTACCGATTGAACCCGATTGGGCGCCGATCATGGAGTTCACCACCGCGGACATCTTTCAGCACTCGCCCTTCGGCGATATTCTGAATTCACTAAAGTCTCTCTGTTTATCAGGAGAGCCCTGGCCGGACTATGGTCAGCAAGGTTGGGATGCAGATGATGAATAAATTCAAATCCCACCCACCACCCACTTCGTAGCCACTGTCGATGATTTAACCGACATGCTCGACTTCGACTCCAAAGACATCGACAGTATGGACGCTGATGCAGGAGACGATCAAGAACCAACGCCTATAGGGCACTGGAAAGCCACCTCATCGTATGATATATACATGGTGGACACCCCAAAAGAAGGCAATGGCGATGGAACAGCGGAGGATGACCCCTCCAAGAAGCAGCCTAAGCGCCGGCATCAGCGGCGCTGCTCTAAATCCCGCCAAAGCTAAAATGGTGATTCTGGCACGGGAGATAATAACACCCCGGGCAGTGCCGAAGACAACCACCTCCAGCAAGATTCAACATAGGAGGATGGAGAAGCCAGCCCTCATGAGAGAGCGGCAAACAGAGAGGTCGAGGACGATAATTATATGCCTCCCTCCGAAGACGAGGCAAGCCTCGACGACGACGAATTTGTCGTGCCGGAGGATCTCATCGAACAAGAGCGTTTCAAACGCAGGCTTATGGCCACGGCGAGCAGCCTCAAGAAAAAACAGCAACAGCTTAGAGCTGATCAAGATTTGCTAGCCGACAGATGGACTGAAGTCCTTGCGGCCGAAGAGTATGAACTCGAACGCCCCTCCAAGAGCTACCCAAAGCATAGGTTGCTACCCCAATTAGAGGAGGAAGCACCTAAACCTACATCACCAGCGCATGATGCGGCCGACCGGCCACCCCGTGGCCGCGATAGAGAGGCCTCTCGGCCCTCCACTCAAGCCGCACCCCGGCGCCGCTCAAAAAATACCAAGGCATGGGAAAATGCACCAGGCCTGCGAGATATATTGGAGGACAAGGCAAGGCAAACAAGATCGATCTACGGGTCACGTGGGCGCCCCATGGCACGAGATGGTACTCGTCACGCCGGATACAGTAAATCCAGCCGGGCCGAACACAGTAGACAAAGCTCGTTTGAGCTGCTTCGTGATATAGCCCAATACAGAGGCGCCGCACACCCACTATGCTTCACAGATGAAGTAATGGATCATCAAATCCCCGAGGGTTTCAAACCCATGAACATCGAATCACATGATGGCACAACAGATCCTGCGGTATGAATCGAAGACTATCTCCTTCATATCCACATGGCCCGCGGTGATGACCTACACGCCATCAAATACCTCCCACTCAAGCTTAAAGGACCAGCTCGGCATTGGCTTAACAGCTTGCCAGCAGAATCAATTGGTTGTTGGGAGGACCTGGAAGCCGCATTCCTCGACAATTTCTAGGGCACTTATGTGCGACCACCAGACACCGATGACCTAAGCCACATAATTAAGCAGCCAGAAGAATCGGCCAGACAATTCTGGACACGGTTCCTAACCAAGAAAAAACAAATCATCGACTGTCCGGACGCAGAGGCCCTAGCAGCCTTCAAGCATAACATCCACGATGAGTGGCTTGCACGGCACCTAGGACAGGAAAAGCCGAAATCTATGGCAGCCCTCACGACACTTATGACCCGCTCCTGCGTGGGAGAAGACAGCTGGCTAGCTCGCAGCAATAACATGACCAAGAGCCCTGGTAATTCGGACACCAAGGACAGCAGTGGCAAGTCACGTCGCAACAAGCAAAAGTGCCGCATTAACGGCGCCAATGCTGAGGATACGACAGTTAATGCCGGATTCAGAGGCTCTAAACCCGGTCAGCGGAGAAAGCCATTCAAAATAAATACTCCGGGCCCGTCCAGTTTGGACCGAATACTCGACCGCTGATGCCAGATACATGGCACCCCTGAAAAACCAGCCAATCACACCAACAGGGA
Organism: Triticum urartu; assembly: GCF_003073215.2. Taxonomy (NCBI): domain Eukaryota; kingdom Viridiplantae; phylum Streptophyta; class Magnoliopsida; order Poales; family Poaceae; genus Triticum; species Triticum urartu. The sequence continues at coordinate 129,092,267 of NC_053025.1, read as the reverse complement.
TTGTTGGGTGTTCAAGCAGGCAGGCAAGTTAAATGCCGAAAGCATAGACAAGGGGCTACATAGCGATGACGAGGAGGAGCCCCGGCCGCCGAACAACAGTGGACAGAAGGGTTTTCCCCCACAAGTGCGGACGGTGAACATGATATACACAACCCACGTCCCCAAGAGGGAGCGGAAGCGTGCGCTAAGGGACGTATATGCGATGGAGCCAGTCGCCCCAAAGTTCAACCCATGGTCTTCCTGCCCGATCACTTTTGATCGAAGGGACCACCCCACTAGCATCCGTCATGGCGGATTCGCCGCATTGGTTCTAGACCCAATTATTGACGGATTTCACCTCACTGGAGTCCTTATGGACGGCGGCGGCAGCCTGAACCTGCTTTACCAGGATACAGTGCGGAAAATGGGCATCGATCCCTCGAGGATTAAACCCACTAAAACGACCTTTAAAGGCGTCATACCAGGTGTAGAGGCCAACTATATAGGCTCAGTTACACTTGAAGTGGTCTTCGGATCTCCGGATAATTTCCGAAGCGAGGAGTTAATCTTCGACATAGTCCCGTTCCGTAGTGGCTATCACGCACTGCTCGGGCGAACCGCATTTGCTAAGTTCAATGCGGTGCCGCACTACGCATACATCAAGCTCAAGATGCCAGGCCCTCGAGGAGTCATCACAGTTAATGGAAACACCGAACGCTCTCTCCGAACGGAGGAGCATACGGCGGCTATCGCAGCGGAAGTACAAAGCAGCCTCTCAAGGCAATTCTCAAGTCCGGCCATTAAACGTCTGGACACCGTCAAGCGCACCCGGAGTAACCTACAACAAGACCGCTTGGCATGTTCCAAGCAAGCGTAGCAATGCGGCCCCAACCCCAGCCCTCACGAACTTGTGAAACCAGTGTTGCGCGTACATAACTACGCTCTGGAAATACCATGGGCACAGGGGGAGGGGCACCATCACGGCACGCCCGAATCGCGGCTTAAACCGCACTAGGGGCTGCCGATTTCTTAATTTTCTCTTATTTTCAGGACTCCATTCTTCAGAAGGCTTGTCCGGCAGTATAATTGCCGCACAAACGATACAGCCAGGGAAGCAGAAAGCTATGCCGCACTATGGAACTCTAAGGTGGTCTCTATAACAAGCAGTATACCTATTTCACATACCATTCCGCAGCTCGCCCCTGGAAAGGACATGTTAAATAGTCTCATCTTTTGCTTATTGCACTATTTGTATCGTTCTGCTTTGATCGTAGCTTTTTTAAATGAACAATGCATAGCTTCCATCTATTATTGCATTACTCTTTTTTACGAATATATGTTCATTAATGACATGTTGCACCCGTACACTTTGGTACGGCCAATACGCCAGGGGCTTAAGTACCCCACAATACGGTGTGAGAAGTCCGAACACTTTCACAAGTGCGGCACCCCGAACTTATAGCATTATATGCATCGGCTCCGAATCATGTCTTGGGTCAATAGTTGGGTTTGCCCGGCTCCTATGTTTTGGTACCTTACGTTCTGTTATATCGACTAAGGTAGCACTAGGAGAACTACTGCGATTGTGCCCCGGTTGAGCTGGGCTAAGCACCTCAGTAGAGAAAGCTAAAACTGACCGTCATGATGAGGCGAGAGCTGGTCGCTGTTCGAGAGGTTTTCGAGTCCCTAAAGACTTATGCTGCTTAGAGCGAGGAGTCGGCTTTGTCCGGCCTAGGCGTGGATAGCGCCCTGAACTCAGTCTTCCGAACACTAGGGGCTTCGCCGAAATTTAAAATTATAGAATTCTATGGCTAAGTGAGAGTGTTCAAGCATTATAGTCCGATTGCCTTGTTCGTTGTGTTGAGCACCTCCCTCGAAGGACCCAAGAATGGGAAAAAGAGCGCTAATGTTTATCCCGAACACCCCAGCACTCGTGCCATGGGGGCAGAATCCGACGACTCGCCATCTATCAAATTTGATAAACAGCCGCACATACGGTAATATTTTAAATTCAAAAGCGTTGCATAGCACATATGAACAAGTTTTCAGCGTACAGGATCACAAATGCGAGTTTACTAAAAAAATACATCTTTGGAGAATTCATCCGCTATAAGACGGGCACGCTTCAGGACGCCCTCATAATACGCTTCCGGGACGCGATGCTCCTTGCCCGGCGGCGGCCCGTCCTTCACCAGCTTCTCTGCAGCCATCTTGCCCCAGTGCACTTTAGCACGGGCAAGCGCCCTACGGGCACCTTCGATGTAGACAGAGCGCTTGATTATTTCAAGCTGTGGATAGGCATCCACCAACCGCCTCACCAGCCTGAAGTAGCAACCAGGCAGAGCCTCTCCAGGCCAAAGCCGAACTATAAGGCCCTTTATGGCCTGTTCGGCCACCTTGTGGAGCTCGACCATTTGCTTCAGCTGGTCGCTCAAAGGCACCAGGTGTCCGGCCTCAGCATACTAAGACCAGAACACCTTCTCCGTCGAGCTCCCCTCCTCGGCTCGGTAGTAGGCGGCAGCATCAGACGCACTGCGGGGGAAATCTGCGAATGCTCCTGGAGAGCTTCGGACTCGGGTAAGTAACAAGTAATTCAATTTCACGTGCTTGCTTTGCATAATGAATGCCTTACCCGCCGCTATCTTCTTCATCGCTTCAATTTCTTGGAGGGCTTTCTGGGCTTCGGCCTTGGCAGACTTCACGCTTTTGAGGGCTGCCGCAAGCTCGGATGCTTGTGTCTTTGAGTCAAGCTCCAAACTCTCGTGTTTTTTCACGAGTGCCTGGAGCTCTTTCTGCACCTCCTCCACCCGCGCCTCCTGCTTCCCTCTCTCCGTGCACTCCGCGGCCGCTCTGTTTTTGGCCTCGGATAGCGCTTGCTTAAGGGTTGCCACCTCGGTCGTGGCCCCTATAATAGCACGTTGATCCTGTCATTTTTGCAACCACATCTTCTCTATATACTTGCGCAAGGTATTACTTACCTTCCTTCTCCTTGAGTTGCCTCTTGGCATGGCCGAGCTCATTCTCGGACCGTGCGAGGTTTTGCTTCAGCGTATCCACCTCCGCAGTCAGTGCGATGGAGGCCAGCAGCAAAGCCTGCATATGCATATTGACTTGATTATGTTAGACTCCTGCGAATGTTATTAGATCCTCTATTCGGCTTTTCTTTACGAACGCCGAACAGAGCATCAGGGGCTACTGTCTATGCGGTAATACGTTTACATATTCTTCACTTACCTCAAAGCCTGTTAGAAGGCTGGCACAAGCTTCAGTCAGTCCGCTCTTGGCGGACTGAACCTTCTGGATCACCGCACTCATAATAGTGCGGTGCTCCTCGTCGATGGAGGCGCCGTTAAGCACCTCCAGCAAATTGTCCGGTGCCTCCGGTTGGACGGAGGTCGCCGGCTCAGTAGGCTTGCTCCTCTTGGAAGGAGGCTTCCTACCGGGGTCCGAAACCGTTGAAGGTTCCGGCGTGGTGTCCGGCTCAAGGCCGGACTTGGAGACCTTGGGGGGTTTATCCCCTTTTCGCCTGGAGTCCGGGAGGTCGCCTTGCGGCGCCTCCAGGACCACCTCCTCCTGGCTTGGAACCTGTTGGGATAGCACCTCAGTGTCGTCCGTAGGGTGGGGGAAGGTAGCCGTGGGAAGCAAATTCACATCCGACGAATCCAGGGAACCGCTCGACGACACGTCAAGCCTGTCTTTGGGTGGACTGCATAAACATGTTTGACATAAGGAAAAGCTGTGCAATGGAGGAATACTATGAATCACTTTGGTATCCAGATACTTACGATTTCGCCAGGGGCTTGGCCCTGAGTGGCCACTCCTCTTCGCCGTCATCGGTGCTGGTGGAGTAGTCCGGAGGAAGGGTTTTCCCTTCTTGGACCCTTCGGCCTCCCCAGTTGGGGCGGCCTTCCTTTTCTTCCCTTCCCTCGCTGGAGGGGGAGAGGTCTCTTCTTCCTCCTCCTCGTCTTCATGGGAGGAGTGCATCTTGGAGTCGTCGGATGATGAATCCGACACCGCCAGGCGCCGAGCACTCTTTCGAGTCCCTGTGGCCTTCTTCTTGGCCTTCTTCTCCGGCACCACATAGGGTGCCGGAACCAGCAGCCTCACCAAGTGAGCGTCCGCTGGGCCTTCGGGCAAAGGAGCCGGACAGTTGATCTGTCCAGACGTCTCCTGCCAATCCTGTCAAAGGTACGGGAGCTTACATCCCGCATGGAGTCAAACTATGAAAAACTAATACCCTGTAAAAGGTAAAGACAGCTCACTGCACGAGCATGATGCTGCGTGCTGAATCCGCGATCCTCGGTAGCGGATGCGGGGGCCTCGGCGTCCTTGAAAAGCACCTTCCAGGCATCTTCGTACGTCGTGTCGAAGAGCCTGCTCAGAGTTAGATGCTGCGCCGGGTCGAACTCCCACAGGTTGAAAGCCCGTTGTTGTCACGGGAGGATCCGGCGGATGAGCATAACCTGGACTACGTTGAAAAGTTTGAGCTTCTTGTCCACCAGGGTTTGGACGCATGTTTGGAGTCCGGTCATCTCTCCTTTTTTACCCCACGACAGGCCCGTCTCTTTCCAGGAGGTGAGCCGCGTAGGGGTCCGGATCGGAACTCGGGGGCTGTGACCCATTCAGGGTCGCGCGGCTCGGTGATGTAAAACCACCCCGATTGTCACCCCTTTAGGGTCTCCATGAAGGAGCCCTCGAGCCATAGGATCTTGGGCATCTTGCCCACCATGGCGCCTCCGCACTCCGCCTGGGTGCCGTGCACCACCTTCGGCTTGACATTGAAAGTCTTGAGCCATAGGCCGAAATGGGGGCGGATGCGGAGGAAGGCCTCGCACATGACGATAAACGCCGAGATGTTGAGGACAAAGTTCGGGGCCAGATCGTGGAAATCCAGGCCATAGTAGAACATGAGCCCCCAGACAAATGGGTGGAGAGGGAAGCCCAGTCCGCGGAGGAAATGGGGGAGGAACACCACCCTCTCATGGGGCCTAGGGGTGGGGATGAGCTGCCCCTCTTCGGGAAGCCGGTGCGCAATGGCGTTAGACAAGTATCCGGCCTTCCTCAGTTTTTTGATGTTTCCCTCCGTGACGGAGGAGACCATCCACTTGCCTCCCGCTCCGGACATGGCTGGAGAAGGTTGAGGTGGGGTGTGCGGACTTGGGCGCTGGAGCTCGAGTGCGCGGAAATGGATAGGCAAAGGAGGAAGAAGGCGTGGATGAAAAGGTGGATCCTTATCCCCTTATATGGGTAGACGCGACTATGCGTCCCCACCAGCCTGGTACAACTCGCTTATCTCCCGAGCACCGTAATCAATGGTGCGGTTGGGTTACCCATGGCCGTATTGATGAGAATCCCAGAAAAAGGGGACACGATCTCTGCTTTGACAAGACGTGCCAAGGAAACCGCCTTGCTAAACGCGCTGAGGTGGGACAGTAAAACGATTTGAATAAAGACTTGGCCATGGTGTGATGTCATGCTACGGAATACGTCAGCAGATTAGATTTGTGTAAATATTATTCTCTCTATGGCAATATGTGGAAACTTATTTTGTAGAGCCGGACACTACCTTTGTGTTCAAAATCTTCTATGAAGTACTTGGAGGAGGAACCCGCCTTGCAATGCCGAAGACAATCTGCGTGCCGGACTCGTCGTCATTGAAGCCTGGTTCAAGGGCTACTGAGGGAGTCCCAGATTAGGGGGTGTCCGGATAGCCGGACTATACCTTCGGCCGGACTCCTGGACTATGAAGATACAAGATTGAAGACTTCGTCCCGTGTCCGGAAGGGACTTTCCTTGGCGTGGAAGGCAAGCTTGGCGATACGGATATGTAGATCTCCTACCATTGTAACCGACTCTGTGTAACCCTAGCCCTCTCCGGTGTCTATATAAACCAGAGGGTCTTAGTCCGTAGGACGAACACCAATCATACCATAGGCTAGCTTCTAGGGTTTAGCCTCTCTAATCTCGTGGTAGATCTACTCTTGTACTACCCATATCATCAATATTAATCAAGCAGGACGTAGGGTTTTACCTCCATCAAGAGGGCCCGAACCTGGGTAAAACATCGTGTCCCCTGCCTCCTGTTACCATCCGGCCTAGACGCACAGTTCGGGACCCCCTACCCGAGATCCGCCGGTTTTGACACCGACAGCTTGCTCTCTCCTCCCCTAGGTATGAATCTAGTCCTATCTGGGTGCAAACCCTTTGCATGGGTGCCCTGGGGGGTTTATATAGGCCTACCCCCAGGGGTACAATGGTAATCCGGCCGGGCGTAGGACCCGGTTGTCTGTCTCTCTGGTCGACGGCTTCTCCGCCGACTGCTGGGGCCCGCCGCCAGGGGGCCCCACCGGCTGGTCTGGTACGGAGCCGACAGGCCGCCTCCGTCGCTCGTGGGTCCTGCTGGCTGCGGATTACTATAGCCGTGCTGCTAATGACGTGCGCTTGGTCGGCGAGGCGTGGCTACAGTCCCGCCACCTGGCGGGAGATCACTATAGCCATTCTGCATCTTATCTGGTTAATGGTGCGTGGGACCCTGAGGAAGGATCGGGCCGGCTGCTGGGAGCCGGCCTCCCTCGGGTCTAACTGGTGCAGCTCCCGCTGCCCTCCAGGCTCTTGCTGACCGGTAGGGCGCGCCGTCCTTGGGCCATACCGACAGGCGGTCGTGGGAGCAGGACTTGGCCTGTCAATAGTGATGTCAAGGGCGAAATGGCAACAGTGCTGCGCCGGGCAGAGATTTCCACTGGTACGAGGCACTGTGGCCACGCCCGCTCCTGGATTCGTGGGGGGGTGGGCTACACTGTTGCATCACCCTGTCCTGTCTTCTTTAATGGGGGCGCATACTTTGAGGGCACCATGGGCCGACTGCTGGGAGCCGGCCTCTCTGGAGGCCGCCTGCCAGGAGTCGGCTTGTCTTGGAGCCACCTTCGTGAGCATGGCCGCCTTCTGGCAGTCGGCCGTCCAGCCAGCCGGCCACCAGAAGGTAGTGCTTCAGCTCGGCGTCTTGAGGGCGCAGCCGACCCGATGTCTTGAAAGGTTCTGGGACCCGGGTTAGGCTACCCGTGGCCCATTACTCCGACACAAGTTCATGGCATGGCCGTGTTATGTTTATTTGCAGCTTAAAATGCCTGGTCATAAGGGCACCATCACAATGCATGGGAGTCAGAAGATAGCCTTGGAATGTGAGGAAGGCGATGCTGCTTATGCTGAATCTGTTTGTGCAACAGAGGATTTAAAGTTTTACAAGTACAATGTTGACCCGGCGGACCTGACATCTTTGAAAAAGCCAACTACGGAGCATGGGCCGGTCCTGAAGTTTAAGTCAGCTGATGACACCAAGCTTGTCGATTTTGTTCCAGGTGACTCATCTAAGCAGTTCAGTATCAGTGCTAATCTGGATCCCAAATAGGAAAGAACGCTCATCGTGTTCATCCGTGAGAACCGGGACATCTTTGCATGCAAACCTTCTGACATGTCGGGTGTACCGAGAGAACTCGCTGAGCACACTCTCAATACTGATCCAAAATTTAAGCCGGTCAAGAAATTTCTTCGGCGGTTCAATGAGGAGGGGTGCAAGGCCATTGGTGAAGAAGTGGCCCGGCTCTTGGCGGCCGGGTTCATTATTGAAGTTTTTCATCCAGAGTGGTTGGCTAACCCAGTGCTCGTGCTTAAAAAGAACGGCACCTGGCGTATGTGTGTGGATTACATGGAGTTAAATAAAGCTTGTCCGCCTGATCCTTTCACTCTCCCTCGTATTGATCAAATCATTGATGCTACCGCGGGTTGTGAGCGTTTGAGATTTTTGTATGCTTATTCTGGTTATCATCAGATCAAGATGGCAGTTAAGGACCAGGAGAAGATGGATTTTATTACTCCGTTTGGAGCCTTCTGCTATGTGTCTATGCCTTTTGGGCTTAAGAGTCCCCAGGCGACTTATCAGCGATGTGTGCAGAACTGTCTTCACAATCAGATTGGGCGCAATGTTCATGCGTATGTGGATGATATTGTGGTAAAATCCAGAGAGAATGAGACCTTGATAGACGATCTTAAGGAAACCTTTGATAACCTCCGGGTCTACAAGATGATGCTTAACCCAGCCAAGTGTGTTTTTGGAGTACTAGTGGGCAAGCTTTTGGGTTTTCTGGTTTCGAACAGAGGCATCAAGGCTAACCCGGAGAAGATCAAAGCAATCACATCTTTGGCTAAGCTGGCGTGCATCAATGACGTTCATCGTTTGGTGGGTCGTATTGCTGCTTTAAGCCGGTTCATAAGCCGGTTAGGTGAGAAGGCCATATCGTTGTATCAAATGATAAAGAAGACATACGATTTTGTCTGGAGTGATGCTGCTAACACCGCTTTTGAAGATCTGAAAAGACAGCTCGCCGAGCCGCTGGTCCTTGCTGCGCCTATTGATAAGGAGCCATTATTGTTATATGTGGCTGCTAACGCACGTGCTGTCAGTGTGGCCATTGTAGTAGAGCGCAAAGACGCTGGCAAGGAATATCTGGTTCAACGGACGGTTTACTACGTCAGTGAGGTTCTCATTGAATCCAAACAGAGATATCCACATTGGCAGAAACTTGTCTATGGGGTGTTCATGGCGAGCCGGAAGCTTATGCATTATTTTCAGGTTCATCCCATCACTATAGTTAGTTCTGCTCCTTTAGGAGATATCATTCAAAATAGATAAGCCACAAGATGAGTTGCCAAGTGGGACATTGAACTTGGGCCTCATCATTTAAAGTATGTGCCACGCACTGCTATCAAATCTCAGGCATTGGTGGATTTCATCAATGATTGGACAGAGCTATAGATGCCTGAAGAGAAGCCGTACAACACATATTGGACTATTCATTTTGATGGGTCCAGGCAATTAGAGGGCTCGGGGGCTGGAGTTGTTTTAGCTTCCCCTCGAGGTGACAAATTTTGTTATGTGCTACGGTTGATGTTTCCCTGTACTAACAATGCAGCTGAGTATGAGGCCTTGCTCCATGGTCTTCGGATGGATAAGGAGATGAGCTTGAGCCGGGTAAGGTGTTTTGGCGACTCAGATTTGGTGGCTCAACAAGTATCAGGCAAGTGGGATTCCAAAGATCCTCTCATGGTGGCTTATCGTCGTGAAGTTGATGCCATTGTTGGACACTTCAAGGGTTATCAAGTGGAACACTTTGATCACAGAAAGAATGAAGCGGCTGATGCTTTAAGCCGGCTGGGGTCTTAGCGTAAGCCGGTGGCACCTAACACTTTCTTAGATGTTCTGCATAGCCCTTCTGTCAAGTTGCCTATGGAGGAAGACTTGGCTGTTCTAGACCCGGAGGCACAATTGGTGGCGGCTCTTCACGCCATCCCAGATTGGACAGTGCCATATTTGGCTTATATGACCCGGTGCGAGTTGCATCAGGATGAAACCTTGGCTAGACAGATAACCTGGCGGTCTAAATCAATGACAATTGCCAATGGTGAGTTGCATCATCGCAGCATCACAGGGGCGTTTCAACATTGTGTCTCTCGTGAGGAAGGTCAAGAAATTCTTCGCGAAATCCATGAAGGAGATTGTGGCCATCATGCCGGTTCAAAGTCCCTTGTATCCAAAGCCTTTCGTCATGGTTTTTACTAGCTGATGGCTCACGCTGATGCGGAGGATCTGGTCAGGAGGTGTGACGGTTGTCAGAAATTCTCACGACGGGCACACATGCCGGCTCAAGAATTGCAGATGATTCCAATTACTTGGCCGTTTGCAGTCTGGGGGCTCGACATGGTTGGACCTTTCAAAAGATTCAAAGATAAAAAGACACACCTTTTGTGGCACTTGACAAATTCACAAAGTGGAGTGAGGCAGAGCCGGTTAGTAAGTGTGATGCAGCCATGACGGTTCAATTCATGAAAAAGGTGATCTTTCGTTTTGGCTTTCCACACAGCATTATAACTGACAATGGTACTAATCTGTCAAAGGGTGCCATGGAGGAATTCTGCCAACGTGAGCATATCCGGCTTGATGTTTCATCAGTAGCTCAGCCCCAATCCAATGGTTAAGCTGAAAGAGCCAATCAGGAAATCTTGAAAGGTCTCAAGCCCCGGCTTATGTGTCAAACCCTGATTTTCATGCCACAACACTTAAGCTAATAAATCATGATAAAGTGTGGTTTGACAAAAACTTTTGTGTTATTTGGCTTTTTATTTGGAGTTGGTTTTCTCTCTGTGTTTTTCAAGTGCTCTTTAATGTCAACACAACTCCACCTTCTATACCTCATCTCCTTGCCCCAAGCTTCTGCCCAATGATCATGCCATGTGTATAGAGCAATATAGTATTTTATTACAAAAATAATTTGGCCAAAAAGTATTTTCTAAAATTAGTTTTCCAAAACCCCCTGAATTGAGGTTTGCACTGCAATTACTTGATTTGGGGTGTGAAAAATCTTTCAAAAGGTATATTTGAATCCTATTAGATATAGGACTCCCATAAACCACAAAAAAATATAATTTTAAAAGTTATTTTCCTATTTTATTTAAAAGCTTTTTCTTAAGGCCAGAAATGGTCTTTAATAGGGAAAAATTATTTTATTGTTTCAAAAATATTTGACAAAAATCAGGGGAACTCAGTGGACATATATTTTCCATATATAAGAGTTTCAACACATGGTCATGTTCAAAGTATTGGACAAAACCTCTCAAAACCATTTCTGACCATTTCAAGGATTTGAAATATTTCTACAAAATATATTTTCATAAAAATCCATGTAAAATCAAGAGAGTCAGAAATGCATATTGTGATCACCTTGCAGAGCCTCATCTCAATTAAGGTCACTTTGGTTCACCAAAATGCCCCAAAACCCTCTCTGACTAGAATCAAATTTGAATAACTTTGTACTACCAACTTTCTTTCCTTGACCCCAACTTTTGTGATCATATTCACATGACCAAATGAGGCCACTACACCAAGTGGTGCATCAAGGGGAACTGATTTTCTCAACTAGATCTACACAAGTCCATTTCTGTTGATTTCTAGGGTTTACAAAAGTTGCATTGGCAACTTTGCCCAAATAAGCTCCAAATTGGTGGAAGGACCTAATTATATGTGTAATTTCACCCTGTGGAGTATCATGGCAAATGGAAATCATCTACTTTCCCAAACCATTATCAAACACCTTTTGACACTTTACCAAAATACCATTTTTGACCTCTTCCACTTATCTCCATGAGCTCAACTTTGTACCACAGCTGATCCTGATCCTCTCGTACCTCCAGTAACTCTCGCATTGCCATTGCTCAATGATTGAGGGGTAGAATACGCCCATTTACCTCCCTGGACAGCCCCTCTCTCCCTCTTCTTCTACCTCTCTCTTCTCCTACAGGCCACTTCTTTACTTTCCCCTAGAGCTTCCAGACACCTTTGGCCGTGCCCACATTGCATAAAAAATAGCCATGCCGGCCATTTGGGCGCTCTGGAGCGCGCTACAGTGCGCTCCCACACTGTAGCTGCCCCCTTCCAACCGCCTCCAGCCACCTCGGGCCTCCCCGGTGCGCCTGACGATGCGCCTCGATGTTTGTGACATGCCATGCCTCTGTCCCCCTCCTCCTTCTCCCTCCTCTCGCCCTAGCTCGCACACGCGCCGTCCGCCCGAGCGCACCAGTGAGAGCGCTCACACGCGCGGTGCCCTGGCCCCCCTGCTTTCCCTCTCTTCTCTCCCCTCACCCTAGACCAACCCCACAAGCACCCCAGACACGCCCACGCGCGCCCCCGTGACCCATAGCAACCGCAGCAGGCTCGCCGGCGCACGGGTCCTCGGTGGACCGTCGCCCGCCTATTTAAGGGCCTCCCTGAGCCTCTCCCTCACCACCACCCGCTCCTACCTACTCCAAATCGGCCCCTGTGCCCTCCACTCTCCTCCAGGAGCACCCGAGCTCGAGATCGAGCTCCGCCGCCTCGGGTCGCCGTCGATCTCAGGGTACAGGCCCTCTCCGCTGCTCCTCTTCCTCGATCTGGAACCTCCCCGGCTCACTAATCATTTCCCCTTTCCTCCCTGCTTCTTTTGCAGCCGGAAACGGCCGGAACCGCCTCCTCCCGAAGCTCTTCCGCCGGTTTCCTCGTCGCTGGCGAACCCCTACACCCCGGCGACCGCAACCACCTCCACCCGAATAGCGACTCGACGCTGAGTCCATCTGTACCCTCGCGCGCCCTCGCCGTGCCCTACATCGACGTCAGTGAGCTTGTCGTCCCTCTGTCGTAGGGCTAGGGATGACAGGCGGGCCCCGCCTATCAGCCTCTCCTCTCCATCACCCCGCTCTCTCTCGCTGACGCCTGGGCCCCACCCGTCAGGTTTAAACCTGGTGCGTGTGCGTGCACCAGTGCGCTGGGCCGCCTCTCTGGCTGGGCCTGCTGCGCTGTGGCTGTTTTGGCCCAGCAGGCACAGAGCCCTTTTTCCTTTTCTTTTTCTGTCACTTTTCCAAAAATTCCACAGGATTAAATATTAATCCAAATGCAAAAATTTCAGTTCCTAAAATCTTGTAAAAATCCCACCTATTTAATGGTATAATTTTCACTCATGTCCAAACAACTTTTATGTACTGTTCATATTCAAATTCAAATTTGAATATATTTAAACCCCTCTAAAAATCCATTTCTTCTATTCTGCTACTCCAAATCCAGAACTAGGAATTTTCCCCTTCTTAGCTTTCATCCTAGTATTTAACAAAAATGAGTTGACATTTTTCTGAGCACTTTGGTTTTTCTGTTTTATTGTTGCCTTATTTTCCCGTTATTATTTTGCGACGATAGATTGTGTTACTGACGAAGGAGTTGGACCAGAAGACTTTGAAGACCCAGAAGGCTTTACTCAGCTAGGCAAGCAGCCCTATGACCATGTCTAAGAAACCCTTTTTATGCATGTCATATGGCATGTTTTATTGCTTGCATCGAAGTCATGATAATGAGGTGACCACTTGAGGTGGTTTGCCTCCGCTGTTTTTCTCATTGACACTTGCATGATGCATGACCCTACCTTTCTATGAGGGTTATCCGAGTGGGTGTAGTTAGGATGTTAAGTAGCTACTACACAAATGGGTTGGGTATATGCATGGTGATGGAAGAAAGATTGTTTTCAAAAACTTTTTGAAAACCCCGTCGGGTGCCACTTATGCCCAAGGGAGATGATGAGTTGGGTAGCCACTTGATGACGAAGTGGTGTACCGATGTAAGTGTGTGTGTGTGTTCTTTTTCAAAACAGATTGGTTTAAGTTGCGACCGTTATTCCAACCTTACATGCGCAACCACTCTACCCTTATATGGGAAAGGGCATTATTGATTACCTAGGCCGATACTAGCTTGGAGCCTGCACTACTAGCGACGGGAGAGTTGCTGTTGCGCTCTCTCGGGACGGGGTCGTGCCAGGTAGGGCGGCCATGACTGTCTTCACAGGGCACCGGACACACCGTTGGTACCCCGTGCTTGTGGTATGTGATGAAAATGGGAGCGAGGCTCCACAATTTTAAGATGTAAAATGTTGGCACAGGGGTTACTGCCAATCGAGTGGACTCTATGTTAGTGTCGTCTAGGGAAAGATAGTGATCGGGTGCTTACCCCGGGTACCTGAGGTACCGCGGATCGTGGATGACACGGAAGTTCCCCGGATCTTGTGGGTAAATTGTGCAACCTCTGCAGAGTGTAAAACTATTCGAATAGCCGTGTCCACGGTCAAGGACAATTGGTTAACTACTCTTGGGCTACGTCCACTTGTTTACAAACCAGTGTGTATGGGAAGAACTACTTGGGTCAAGTGAAAGGACTTGACATGGATGAGTTGGGTTGGGGCCCACTCCCTTTATGTTGATATCTGTAACCAGTTCCTAAGGTTGCTTGAATTCATATGATGCATGTTTTACCAGTTATTGAACATGTCATAACACAACAAAATGAGCTTTCTGCAAAGATTTAACTATGTCATGCATTGTTGTATCTTGAGCCAAAACATGGGTTGCTTGCGAGTACATTCAAAGTACTCATTGGCTTGCCACTGGTTATTTAATTGGCCAGGCATGGAAGAACAGGAGTTTGAAGAAGAGTTCTTTGGAGACGAACATGCGAACTAGGACGTTTCCCAGTCAGAATGCCTGTAGGGTTAAGGAAGATGGCATGGGTTCTACTTATCGACGAAGATTTCCGCTGCCTAAGTTTATTTGGTATTCAGCCCTTGTGGCTTTATCTATGTAAGACTTGACCATAATAGTCATAATTCGTGCAAGACGGTATGTATGGATGTAAGACTCTTGTTATTCAACTTCTGTCTGTTCAGTGAGCATTGATCTCTGGGATCACTGTACATGTGCACTCGGTGATCACAACTTATGAGTCGGGGTCCCCACAGAGCTGGTATCAGAGACATCCTGACTGTAGGAAGCCTTAGTTAGCATGGGCGTTAGATAGGACAAAACCCGTTTGCAAGACCCTCTATACTCCTCTTCTTTGCTGAGATTTCCCAAACCTAAGGGATATTTCTCCTTATTGACCTCCCCTATTCAACTTTTGTAGATGGCCGTCGCCCCCTTGATACTCCTTATGACAGGATTCCCATCACTCCTAAAAGACTACCTCCAACAATGCCACTATCCCTTGCTGCCCATGTACACCCTGCATGAACTGGAAAATGATGTGCTCGAGAAGGAGTTCTACGCCATGGTTTTTGTGCCTGCCAAGACCTCACCCCAGGGGTGGTTCTTCATTGGACCACCCATGCCAACAAGAGACCTAGCCATTCAGCAAGTGGCATATGAAGCGCTCCTCTGTCTTCGAGACCTCCTTCCAGAAATGAAAGAAGAACATGCCACCCGCTATCTACCTGGCAAGAACAGATTTGGAGCCCCAACTCAAGTGATGATTTCCCCAGAAGATGAGGATCCAACCCTCAAGTACCAGATCCGCTTCATCAACGCAGGAGACTACCTTCTACGTCACCTTACCGAAGCATTCCTTAAGGCTCGCCAAGACCTCCCTTCACTTCTGCACCTCCACTGCCTCGAGAAGAAAAAGGTGGCCGAGCGAGGACAGAAAATCACTGCCTTACAAGCCCACATTGCCAATCAGGAGCAACAAATCGAGGAACTTCAGAAAACCCGCAACCAAACCCCACGCGGGAGGCATAGGAATGAATTTCCATATCCACCTCGTAGAAGATCGTCGTCAGGCCACCGACGACATAACCCAAGACTGAATGACAACCTTTTTGCTTCTGTCACTTGTCATGGGTGCGGTGAACTTGGGCACATTAAAAGGATGTGTCCCAACAGGTAGCCGACTTTCGCATACCCATTGGCACCACAAGGGAAACCCAGAAATTGAAGACTAAACGCCCTTCTCTCCGAGCAACCACGACTACCAAGTCCGAGAACCCCTAGGGTAGGATGAGTCGTGTACCCCCATATGCGTAGTCGAGTCTATGTGATGGTTCGAATGGAACCACGTTCTGTGTTGCTTGTTTTTATTTGTTTGTGTTTTGATATAAGTCGCACATTTTCCCTAGGCAGCTTGTACGCGACTATATCACCTATCATGTCTTAATGGAATTGTGTGTGGCCTTTACGTCACCTGTTTGTTTGCACTTGCACTATAGAACCCCCTTTTTGGCGTTCCCCTCCTCTATGCTATTTTTCCTCTCATATCTCTCATCCCTGAAGACCAGCAAGACAAAATGCACTAAGGATTCCACCTCGGCAAGCAACTGACACTGAAGACTTTTGCTACATCCTCCTCGACCAGGTGCAAACCTGTAGTATTACCCCTCATGACTGGAAAACCCATCCCTAGACCCTTCGAGACTTCACGAGATACCCCAGCTCGAGTCCTTAACTATGTGCTTAACCCACAGAACGCAATAGGACCAGTTAAGCCTCTGTAAACCTTGCACAGCACTGGGTTCATTATGGAACTAGCGGACATAGTGAATAAGCACATTATCATCCTAATATAGCACCAGAACTGACGATGCCATAGGGAAGACTAGTTTGAGGATCGTAGCAAAAATTTAAAATTTTCTACGCATCACCAAGACCAATCTATGGAGTAATCTAGCTACTAGGGGAAGGGGAGTGCATCTACATACCCTTGTAGATCGCTAAGCGGAAGCGTTACTAGAACGCGGATGAGGTAGTCGTACTCATAGCAATTCATATCGCGGTCGATTCCGATCTAAGCGCTGAACAACGGCGCCTCCGCGTTCAACACACGTACAGCCCGGTGACATCTCCCGCACCTTGATCCAGCAAGGAGAGAGGGAGAGGTTGGGGAAGACTCCGTCCAATAGCAACACGACGGCGTGGTGGTGGTGGAGGAGCATGGTACTCTAGCAGGGCTTTGCCAAGCACTACGAGAGACGAGGAGGGAGAGAGGTAGGGTTGCACTTTGGGAGAGAGAGACTCGTGTGTTATGCAGCCCCAAAACCTCCACTATATATTGGGGCAAGGGCAAGGGGCGGGCGCCCTATGGTTTCCCCTAAGGGGGGTGGCGGCCAGGGCAGATGGGATCTCCCCCTTGGGTGAATTAGCCCCCAAGCCAGGAGGTGGGAACCCTAGATGGGGCGCCCCAAACCCCCTGGTCACGTGGGAATAGGTGAGGGGGTGCACAGCTCCTTAGTGGGCTGGTTTGCCCCCTTCCCTTGGCCCATGAAGCCTCCCAACACTTGCCGGGGCTCCCGAAACACCTTTCGGTCATGCTGGTCATCACCCGGTACCTCCGGAACACTTCCGGACTCCAAAACCCTTCATCCAATATATCAATCTTCACCTCCGGACCATTTCGGAACTCCACGTGATGTCCGGGATCTCATCCGGGATTCCGAACAACATTCGGTAACCGCATGCATACTTTCCCTATAACCCTAGCATCATCGAACCTTAAGTGTGTAGACCCTACAGGCTCGGGAATAATGCAGACATGACCGAGACATCTCTCTGGTCAATAACCAACAGCGGGATCTTGATACCCATGTTGGCTCCCACATTTTCCACGATGATCTCATCAGATGAACCATGATGTCAAGGATTCAGTCAATCCCGTATACAATTCCCTTTGTCTACCGGTATAGTACTTGCCCGAGATTCGATCATCGGTATCCTGATACCTTGTTCAATCTCGTTACCGGCAAGTATCTTTACTTGTTCCGTAACACATCATCCCGTGATCAACTCCTTGGTCACATTGTGCACATTATGATGATGTCCTACCGAGTGGGCCCAGAGATACCTCTCCGTTTACACGGAGAGACAAATCCCAGTCTCGATTCGTGCCAACCCAACAGACATTTTCGGAGATACCCGTAGTGCACCTTTATAGCCACCCAGTTACGTTGTGACGTTTGGTGCACCCAAAGCATTCCTACGGTATCCGGGAGTTGCACAATCTCATGGTCTAAGGAAATGATACTTGACATTAGAAAAGCTTTAGCAAACAAACTATACGATCTTGTGCTAGGCTTAGGATTGGGTCTTGTCCATCACATCATTCTCCTAATGATGTGATCCCGTTATCAATGACATCCAATGTCCATGGTTAGGAAACCATGACCATCTATTGATCAACGAGCTAGTCAACTAGAGGCTTACTAGGGACATGTTGTGGTCTATGTATTCACGCATGTATTACGGTTTCTGGTTAATACAATTATAGCATGAACAATAGACAATTATCATGAACAAGGAAATACAATAATAACCATTTTATTATTGCCTCTAGGGCATATTTCCAACAGTCTCCCACTTGCACTAGAGTCAATAATCTAGTTCACATCACTATGTGATTGTAATGAATCCAACACCCATAGGGTTTGTTCATGTCTTGCTTGTGAGAGAGGTTTATTAGTCAATGGGTCTGAACCTTTCAGATCCATGCGTGCTTTGCAAATCTCTATGTCATCTTGTAGATGCAGCTACCACGTGCTACTTTGAGCTATTCCAAATAATTGCTCTACTATACGAATCCGGTTTACTACTTAGAGTCATCCGGATTAGTGTCATAGTTTGCATCGACGTAACCCTTTACGACAAACTCTTTTACCACCTCCATAATCGAGAAAATTCCTTAGTCCACTAGTTACTAAGGATAAGTTCGACCGCTGTCATGTGATCCATTCCTGGATCACTCTTGTACCCCTTGACTGACTCATGCCAAGTGAGGGAGTCCTGGATTAGGGGGTCTCCGGACAGCCGGACTATCTCCATTGGTCGGACTGTTAGACTATGAGGATACAAGATTGAAGACTTCGTCTCGTGTCCGGATGGGACTCTACTTGGTGTGGAAGGCAAGCTAGGCAATACGTATATGGATATCTCCTCCTTTGTAACCGACCTTATGTAACCCTAACCCTCCCCGGTGTCTATATAAACCGGAGGGTTTTAGTACGTAAGACAACAATCACAACATACAATCATACCGTAGGCTAGCTTCTAGGGTTTAGCCTCTCCGATCTTGTGGTAGATGTACTCTTGTAACACTCATATCTTCAATATTAATCAAGCAGAACGTGGGGTTTTACCTCCATCAAGAGGGCCCGAACCTGGGTAAAACTTCGTGTCCGTTGCCTCCTGTTACCATCCGGCCTAGACGCACAGTTCGAGACCCCCTACCCGAGATCCCCCGGTTTTGACACCGACATTGGTGCTTTCATTGAGAGTTCCTCTGTGTCGTCGCCGTTAGGCTTGATGGCCCCTACTATCATCGATAGCGATGCGGTCCAGGGTGAGACTTTTCTCCCCGAACAGATCTTCGTATTCGGCGGCTTTGCACTGCGGGCTAATTCGCTTGGCCATCTGGAGCAGATTGAAAGCTACTCCCCTGGCCATCAGGTCAGATTTGGAAGTTTGAGTTACACGGCCAACATCCATGGGGACTTGATCTTCGACGGATTCGAGCCACAGCCGGGCGCGCCGCACTGTCGCGATGGGTATGATCTAGCTCTGCCATCGGACGGTACCCCAGAGGCCGCGCCCGCATCAGCTCCGACCCTTAGCTCGGAGCCAGCTGCGCTAATCGAGGACGGGTGGCTAGACACCACCTCAGGGGCTGCAGCCTCAATGGTGATCGAGCCGAACACCAGCATATTCCTCTGTGTAGGCCGTGACTCTAGGGTATCGGACTCTCCTCCGGACCCCGAACCATCCGCGCCCCTGCCAATCGAATCCGACTGGGCGCCGATCATGGAATTCATCGCTGCGGATATCTTTCAGCACTCACCCTTCAGCGACATTCTTAATTCACTAAGGTCTCTCTCTCTGTTAGGAGAGCCCTGGCCAGATCATGGACAAACAGGACTGGGATGCGGACAACAAAGAAATTCGACGCCCACCCACCACCCACTTTGTAGCCACTATCGATGATTTAACTGACATGCTCGACTTTGACTCCAAAGACATCGACGGTATGGACGACGATGTAGGAGACGACCATGAACCAACACCTATGGGGCACTGGAAAGCCACCTCGTCGTATGACATATACATGGTGGATACACCCAATGAAGGCAACGGCGACGAGATAGCGGAGGATGACCCCTCCAAGAAGCAACCCAAGCACCGACATCAGCGGCGCCGCTCTAAGTCCCGCCAAAGCAAAAGTGGTGATACCGGCACAGGAGATAATAACACTTCGGATAGCGCCGAAGACAACGAAAACCCCCTCCAGCAAGAGTTAGATCAGGAGGATGAAAGAGCCAGCTCTCCGAAGAGAGCGGCTAGCGGAGAGGAGGAGGATGACAACTACATGTCCCCCTCCGAAGACGAGGCAAGCCTCGGCGACGATGAATTCGCCGTACCAGAGGATCCCGTCGAACAAGAGCGCTTCAAGCGCAGGCTTATGGCCACGGCAAATAGCCTGAAGAAAAAGCAGCAGCAGCTTCAAGCTGATCAAGATCTGCTAGCTGACAAATGGACTGAAGTCCTCGCAGCCGAGGAATATAAACTCGAGCATCCCTCCAAGAGTTACCCAAGGCGCAGGTTACTATCACGACTGGAGGAAGAAGCGTATGATACGGCTGATCGGCCACCTCGTGGCCGCGATAGAGAGGCATTCCTGCCGAAAGCTCAGCCTCCACCACAACGCCATCCAAATAAAAAGGCATGGGGAGATACGCCAGACCTGCGAGACATATTGGAGGACAAAGCAAGGCATTCAAGATCGATCTACGGATCACGAGGGCGCACCCCTCTACGAGACGGTAAACGTCACACCGGATACAGTAAAAGCAAATCCGGCCGGGCCGAACACAGCGGGCAGGACCCATACGAGCTGCGTCGCGATATAGCCCAATACAGAGGCGCCGCACACCCCTTATGCTTCACAGACGAAGTAGCGGAACATCAATTCCCAGAAGGTTTCAAACCTGTAAACATTGAATCATACGACAGCACAACAGATCCCGTGGTATGGATTGAGGACTTCCTCCTCCACATCCACATGGCCCGCGGTGATGACTTACATGCCATCAAGTACCTCCCACTAAAACTCAAAGGACCAGCACGGCATTGGCTTAATAGCTTGCCAGCGGACTCCATTAGCTGTTGGGAAGATCTGGAAGCCGCATTCCTCGACAACTTTCAGGGCACTTATGTGCGACCACCAGACGCCGATGACTTGAGCTACATAATTCAGCAGCCAGAAGAGTCGGCCAGGCAATTCTGGACTCGGTTCCTTACAAACAAAAACCAAATCATCGACTGTCCGGATGCGGAGGCCTTAGAGGCTTTCAAGCACAACATCCGAGACGAGTGGCTAGCCCGGCACCTTTGTCAGGAAAAGCCGAAATCTATGGTAGCCCTCACGACGCTCATGACCCGCTTTTGTGCGGGAGAAGACAGCTGGTTGGCTCGCAGTAACAACATGTCACAGAACCATGGTACCTCAGATACCAAGGATGGTAACAGCAGGTCACGTCGCAACAAGCATAAGCGCCGCATTAACGGCGAAAGTACTGAGGATACGGTAGTCAATGCCGGATTCAAAGGCTCTAAACCCGGTCAGCGGAAAAAGCCATTCAAACAAAGTACGCTGGGACCGTCCATTTTGGACCGTATACTCGATCGCTCGTGTCAAATACACGGCACCTCAGATAAGCCAGCCAAGCACATCAACAGGGATTGTTGGGTGTTCAAGCAGGCCGGCAAGTTAATTGCCGAAAACAAGGACAAGGGGCCGCATAGCGATGACGAGGAAGAACCCTGGCAGCCGCACACTGGTGGGCAGAAGAGGTTTCCCCCGCAAGTGCGGACGGTGAACATGATATACGCAACCCATATCCCCAAGAGGGAGCGAAAGCATGCGCTCAGGGACGTATATGCGTTGGAGCCAGTCACCCCAAAGTTCAACCCGTGGTCCTCCTGTCCGAGCACCTTCAATCGCAGGGACCACCCCACTAGTATCCATCACAGCGGATTCGCCGCACTGGTCCTAGACCCAATCATCGATGGATTTCACCTCACTCGAGTCCTCATGGACGGCGGCAGCAGCCTGAACCTGCTTTATCAGGACACAGTGCGCAAAATGGGTATAGACCCCTCAAGGATCAAACCCACAAAGACGACCTTTAAAGGCGTCGTTCCAGGCGTAGAGGCCCACTGCACAGGCTCAATTACACCGGAAGTGGTCTTCGGATCCCCGGATAACTTCCGAAGCGAAGAGTTAATCTTTGATATAGTCTCGTTCCGTAGTGGTTACCACGCGCTGCTCGGACAAACCGCATTCTCTAGATTCAATGCGGTGCCACATTATGCATACCTCAAGCTCAAGATGCCAGGACCTCGCGGAGTTATTACAGTCAACGGAAACACAGAGCGCTCTCTCCGAACAGAGGAGCACACCACGGCCCTCGCAGCAGAAGCGCAAAGCAGCCTCTCAAGGCAATCTACCAGTTCGGCGTTTCAAAGCCCGGACACCTTCAAGCGCGCTCGGGGCAATTGGCAAACAGACCGCCTGACGCGATTTGAGCTCGCGTAGCAATACGTCGGCCACCCCAATCCCAGCCCAACGGCGTTGTTCGTGTCGCGCGTACATAATTACACATTAAAAATACCATGGGCGCAGGCGCGGAGGGGGGCACAACCACGACACGCTCCAAAACGTGGCCTAAACCGCACCAGGGGCTTCCCGCTTGGTTATTTTTCATTTTCTTTCAGGACTACAATCTTTGGAAACACTGTCCGGCAGCTCTATTGCCGAACACATGATACAGCAACCAAGGAGGCCGACAACTACAGAATTCCCAGGTGGATTACAGATTTCATATAATTCCTTAGCTCGCCCTTGCAAGGGACATAGTCCTACTCTTTTGCTTATTACACTATCTGCATCACTCTGCTTTATGCAATTTTTCAGTATACAATGCGTGACATCACGACTATTATTGCATTTTTGTTATATGTGTTCATTAACGATGCCTTGCAATCGTACACTCTTGTACGGCCGATGCACCAGGGGCTTATGTACCCAAAATATGGTGTGAAAAGTCTGAACACTTTCACAACTGCGGCACCCCGAACTTATAGCATTATATGCATCAGCTCCGAATCATGTCTTTGGTCAAATGTTGGGTTTGCCTGGCTCCTATGTTTTGGTACCTTACGTTCCGCTCTATCGGCTAAGGTAGCTCTAGGAGAACTACTGTGATTGTGCCCCGGTTCTGCCGAGCCGAGCACCTCAGTAGAGAAAGCTAAAACCGACTGTCATGATAAGGCGAGAGACTGGTCGCTGTTCGGCGAGGTTTTTCGAGTCCCTAAAGACTTATGCCGCTTAGGGCGAGGGTCCGGCTCCGTCCGGCTTACAGGCGTGTATCGCGCCCCGAATTCGGCCTTCCGAATATCAGGGGCTTCGCCGAAATTTAAAATTATAGAATTCTATGGCTAAGTGAGAGTGATAAAGCATTATTAGTCTGGTTGCCTTGTTCGTTGTGCTGAGCACCTCCCTCGAAGGACCCGAACATGGGAACAAGAGTGCTGAGGTTTATCCCGAACACCCCAGCACTCGTGGTATGGGGGCAGAAGCCGAGGACTAGCCATCTCTCAGATTGGATAAACAGCCAAACAGAAGGTAATATTTTAAATTCACACAAGCGTTGCATAGCGCATATGAAACAAGTTTTCAT